>NC_141991.1:165412270-165767270 GCF_049901715.1 Pseudonaja textilis | reverse complement strand
TTAGCCATTTCCTAATAAATGTTTCAGTATTATTTTTTGAAGTCTCTAATTTATTTCAACATAACAACATTGTATAATATTAATATTTGGTCTCCTAATGTTAGAAGTAATATATTTCCTAGAGCAAACTTTATTATTATAAATAGACTGAGACACATACTATCAAAATGCCATTTTTGCATCAGACCATTCATTGCCAATAGTTTTTCAGCCAAATTATCATTGAGAAAAATGCAGTGATCAAGACCAGAGCTAATGGATAAATAACTGCTTGTTTATCACTATGGTTAAGCCAGTGAAAATGTTACCAACAGTAAAATCCATTTAAAGCTTGAAAGTAGTAGAATACTATTGTATTGTAGGATGAAATGGGGACTCACAGTTTAGTTCAGATTTCATAATCAATTGAGGAAAAGAGTAGATTTGTTTTTTGTTTGTTTCAGACATGTTTATTGTTTAATATCTTCTTAATTGCAAAGGGGTGTTTGTGTGTCTGTCTTTATGTATATAAAAGCATGCATATATGTGTGCATATACAAAATAGATAACACCTCTTTCCTTTATGTCCAGAGGGATATTGAGTGTAGCTTACAGTTCCTCTTCTAATGATGTAAACTCTAAAAAAACACCAAAGATTTGGATTTGAATGAGAAAGAAAGTACTCCATTATATATTTTTTAAAAAATACATATAAATTGCTTAAAACCTCTTAGTTTATCTTAAACTACAATTATTAGAAGAAAATCGTATGATTATTTTAGAATGGTTTTTATAATATGTATTTTTATAAACCTTGTTGCAATGATACAGAAAGTTTATTCCTATTAGTAATAGAAAATGAAAGAATTGTAGAGCAACATCAAAACAGCTATTTTATAAAGTTTGAAATGGAAAGGCTGGTTTTATTTGAAAATTCCATATTCTGTTTCTAATGTGAAAATTATAGTGAGAAGGAAATAGATGGTGTTAAATAGCATTTTGTGCATTTTCTTATAGTTGTACTCTAGAGAGTCTTATTCTGTGCATTCAGATGTGCCTTATTTTGCAATGCAAGTTCTGTGAGGTAGAACAAAGAGGAATAATGCAGAAATTGTAAAACCGCAAGCAGAAAAGCATAACTACATGCAATATTTTGATTAAAATTAAAATTGTATTCAAAAATAGAATAATGATTAAATGAAAATATATAAATTAATCTCTTAAGTAGTGTATCATGCCAGCCTTAAAAGTTGAACATCTCTGGCATTTATTTACATTTTGGGATTATTATAGACTTGTCTTCAAGAGTTCTAAACTTTAGCAAAAAGAAAGGGGGAGAAACTGTTGCTGGCTTTCTGACAATGGCAGGGAGTGTGTTAAACCAGTGTAAAATTCAATTAAACTGTCTAGCCAGGTTTTTGAAGCTGAAATGCAGACCCTCTCAGTTAAGCTTCTTATTTTCCTGTGACCGACACCAGTGGTTACTGTGTTATGCCAAAATCAACAGGCTGTAAAGCACCTTGTTTCATGCTCCCAGCTGATCAATATTTTTATTTTCCAGGCTTGCCCAGAAATATGGAGGCAGTATCACCTAACAGTAAGTAGAAACACCTTTTTATTTTGTCCTACACTGGGCCTATTTACTCTTCTGTGAACTGCTGACCATAAAATAGAAACAAGGATCTTTTGAAGAAAGTTAATAAAATATCTGATGAGAGTTAGAATCGAAGAATGCAAGAATATCCTATGCTATTTTTTTCTGCCATGTTCTTCTAAACAGTTTGTATAATAGAAATTACGGTATTATGGTATTACCATGTCAGTTTGCTGCTTATAGCTTCTTCAGCAGTACATAGCAAGAATAAAATGTCTCCTTTAAACACCAACAATATCAGTAAGTGAATCGTGGACTCTACTGGAACTGTATAGTTTCACTGTTCTTGTAATTAGTTACTTTGATGAGACACCAAAATTAGAAATAAAACAAAATTTTAATATCTGTTTATGAGGAAGTTTATAAAACACAGTCAAACTGTACTACAAAACTTTCACTTTAACTGACTATTAATAGTGTTAAATATGTTTGTGGTAAACTTCATGCAAAGTTCTGTTTGCCTTCATAATTTACCTAACTATATCTAAATTTCTCATGGGGAATTGGAATGGCTGTTGGCAGATCATAAAGAGATGAGCTGGCCCAAGAACATAACTTATTTGCTTTTTTTCCCCTTAGAATAAAATATAGTTGATAGATGGATGATACATATGACCACAACAGTGATTTTGAATTCCCCTATTTTTCTCTATATTTTTGTATGAACTATTTCTTTTTAATCTTATATACTTTTTACAATAATACATTTCTGAAATTTCCTTGATTGTGCATTTCTTTACAGAATCAGAGATGACATTACTATATAGTATCTCTGAGGTTTTCAAGAAATTGTGATGTAGCTTCTCTGTTTAAATAGGAATTTAATATAGAGAAACTACTTAGATTATTATTTGGCTATTTTAATCTTAAGGCTGCAAAAAGTATTACTTCTAAATAAAGCTTTTTAAAAAAAGTTGCCTCAACTAATTTTAGATGAATTAGTAAGCTTTCATTTAGTACTCATATTATCTTTTGGATTGTGAGATGAAAGAATACAATCTGCTTGTGTGATTCTGATAAAGGGCTTTATATTTTTTGTTGGTTTCAATATTGATACAATAGAATAATATTCTTTATTAGCCAAATGTGATTGAACACACACAAGGAATTGCAAATACATTTAAAATAATGTATTATCTATCTAAATTGTTTTCAAAGAACATCATAAAATGAAAGTTAAAATACAAAATGTGGAGCTGTTTATATCAATATACCATGGACATATTAACATTATCCCTCAAAATTATGAAATATTGATTCATATTTGAATATATGTTAAAACAATATATTCCACAATTGTCTCTTTAAGTACAGTTGAATCAGATTGTAATATTTTGCAATAATCCAGAATATGAAGCATATAGGAAATCTGCATAAGGAGAACAAATTTAGCGTAACATACAAATATATACCATGTAAATAATCTTATAATCCTACTTATTATGCATGTTTATCAAAAGGGTTATATAAAATGTGTGGGGTTTTTTTTCATGCATAAGCAAAATATCTCTAATTAATTGCTATGAATGTTTCAGATCAATAGAACATATTTGTTATTTCTGAGACTTTGTAAATTTTATTCATTTTACTCTCTTACTAAGAGAAGGGGTGCCATCTATTGACTCACTGTGGTTACCACAGTCAAAATAATTACCAATAACAATGGCTAAATAAGTAGCTGATAGTTACAGATTGCCTTTACCAAGTCTTAGTGACATTTTCAGAGTGTTTCCAGAATGAAAAGTGAAATAAGAGATTTGGAAAGCATGGAAGATTAAGAAATGATACTAAATTGGTTCCTTGCAAATTTGCAAATGACATTTTTGTTTTTAGCATTTGTTGTATAAAGAAGCCGTTGAATATTAAATTCAACAAATCCACATTGAAGAAAAAGACTTACAACAGATTTTACATACAAAGTACAGTTGAATACTTTTAAAAATTACAATTGCATTTTCTATAAAAATATTTATAATTACCAAACTATCTAGTATACTATCATAAAGATACATTAAAAAATCAAAATTATTTTTAATTTAGGGCAGGAGTCTCTATGCTTGTCACTTAGTGAATTATATATTCTAGTTCAAATTTGCTGTTTAGTATGCAACTGTAAATGAATATATAGTGTTTAATGGAAAAAAAATCATAAATCAGATCCCTTTTTATATTATGCATATTAAACATGAGTTCAGATCATTTTATAAATAGCTATGTGCTATTTTCATTATTTTTAATGGCTCATGAAATATGCACCTTTCAGCCTACATTAACACATTTTTTACATGTGAGTTGCAAATCTATCCACACTGCATTTTCCATTAGGTACCTCTATTCATTTCATATGGCTTCGAAGCACCTTACTTTCCCTGGTCTTCTTGACTTCGTATATATCATACCAACATTAAGAAAAACATGTGACAGTTCTTATCTTCGATGGATTTTGTGTTAATGTAAGATTAGTCCTTATGGTCTTATCAATGCAGAGAGTATACCTTAGTTGGGATTCAGAAGGGTGTGTATGCCACAGAAAGCTGTGGCTGTTTCTTCCTTCCACTGGAGAAGGCTGCTATCCAGGAACCATGGAAGATTGATGACAAAAGATAAAACCATGTATGTACATATGATGCTTGGAAACCAAAAGCACCATAACAATATATACCCTCCTAATTCTAGTGCTTCAAGCAGTAGCTGGTAATAATGTAGAGCATCCTGGAAAATCAGTGGTGATTGTATACCAGTTACTCTAGCTTCCTTTGTACTTCCTGAATACTTTTTTTTAATTAATATAATTACAGGTTGCTTTTGACCATAAGATTTTCAAGATGATGTATGGAAGAAATAGTAATGTAATATTCAACTCTCTTTTAATTCTAATACAATTATAATTGTCAGACAACTTTTAATATTGTGATGTTTTCACAATATTACCGTACAAGTTTTGTTTTAACATATCAAAATAGTATATTTTTTTATACTCAAGTCTTAATTTAAAAATGTCAGCTATACGGTGTTGGATAGGATATCTTAGAACAATGGTGGTATCTTCACTGGAATTAATCATGATAAAATATGCTTAATTGAGATTTCACATGTACAGCAGGTGTCATACAAAGCCAGGTAAATCTTGTAAAATCTTATATAATAATGTTTATATGTTATACCAATCCTTTTTAAGGAAAGAGATTGTCATCCATTTTTAAGGCAGAGTATAATTTATGGATTATGCATAAAATATTACATATGCAATAAGAATTGATTTGATTTAAAATCCTTAAGAATAAAATGAATTTCAAGCAAAAACAAAGCTTTATCAGTATATGAATCTCTTTTTATTTTATGTGTGGTACTTTTCTTTACATTTAAAGCTGTTTGGCAATGGGAGAATCCCCTCCCCCCCCCAGGATTATGGTTTCTTCTGTTACCGTGTTTTGTGAATGCAGTAACTTCCCTTCCACCATCCTCTACTTCAATCCTCTCATTTGTATCACAACCTCTTTCCCCATGATGACCACCAACACATGACAATTTTGCTACCAGGCACTGTCATAAAAACTTTACATTCATGTTTCTGTTCATATATTTATATCAAAAGAGAACACAGTATTTCTATTTTAATAGATATATTTGAAATACATGAAATTACAAAGCATGCTTGATATTTTAATTTTTTGCTTTGTTATTGAATTTCTGTTAAGACCTTTGTATAAAAAAATAAAGAAATGAGGTGAGCAGGTAAATTTGGATTAAATTCAATATTTAAATATGAGTGTCCTAAAGTACAGCTATATTTAATAGCCCTGTATTTAAAGAAGTTATAGTAAATTTACAAAGAACGTACAGAAAAAAAATTATTTAAGGTTTGTCAGATTAGTTGAAAAGAAGTTCCTTGTAATCAGATTAATGTATATTTGCATATATACAGTACACTGATTGTTACAACATGATAATGTTTATAAAAGAGCAGTATCGTGTTATTCATTTACGGTAGTTTAAGGAAAAACTCTTGTTTAATCTAAATGTAGATTTTGGAATTTTACACAATTTTCTTTCAGTCTTCAAGCCAATCCTTTTCTTTACCCAGAAATAAGCTCCAAAGGAAAAGATTGAATGGCATTACAAGTAAATGTGCCTAGCTTTGCAGTATTCAAATGTTCTACTGAGAACTCTTCAGTTTTATTGTTTAGAATTTAACTTCAAAATGCTACGCTACAAAATTCCAATATTAGGTGTGTTTATGATTTACCACAACATTCTTATCCCCAAAGTTGTTGGGGGTTGGATGAATGTGGAACTCATTTGAAATGATTACTAACTCCATTGATTTTTTTTAAAAAAGAAAAACTTCAGTAATAATAAGATTGCCAGTTAAGAGATACTTTATGTTGAAAGTAAAACAAAAACACTAAATCCTGACTTATTATTTAATCGAAGTGTGTAAATAAATTATAATTTAAAAGATTTGGTAGATTACATCTAGGCATTTTTTCTTTATTTTGTAGGAAACATTACCTTACAATCTGAAATTTTTAATTGAAACTAATTAAATATTTTGAAATGAAGTATGTTTCTTTAGCTACATTATATATAAATACATAATTATATTGAATTAATTCCTTAATTTAATCCTCAATCTTTTTTTGCTAGATTAGAAGAGTGTTATAGTATATATAGAAATGGTGTATCTTCCCAAGTAACTAACAGTACATTATCTGCTGTGTAATATCAACACTCCTCCTGTACCTCCAGTAATGGCAATACCATAATGAGGTGGGATGGCAGCAGTATTTACTTTTAGTGCTGCTTTAGATATTGCAACTGTAATTCTGTATGCATTATTTGGGGAGTGATTTTCATTTGAATTCAGCAGAATGTATGTCTTAACATGCATAATAAATGTTTCCAACATGCCAAGATGCTACTCTTCTATATAAATTAATAATACTTAGTACCATTGGAAATTGAACTGTCCTTTATGTGTTGGGTTGAGTGAAATGTTTGCAAAAAAAATATTGTATTTTCCCTAACACAAGGCAGCAAACATACCTTACATTGCTTCCTCCTCCTCCTCCTCCTCCTCCTCCTCCTCCTCCTCCTCCTCCTCCTCCTCCTCCTCCTCCTCCTCCTCCTCTTTTCCCCATAACAAAAGCTCTGTGAGATGGATTGGGTTGAGAGAGACTGGCCCAAAGTCAACCAGCCAGCTTTCATGTATGAATCAGGATTAGAACTCACTGTTTCCTGGCTTCTAGCATGTTGCCTTAACCAATACACCAAACTAGCTATTAATATTAAATATTAAAGTATTTTAATATTTATGGAAAGCTACTATTAGAAGAGAAAATATTCTGTGTCTTTATCATATAGGGCTAAATTCAGAGAAAGTTATCTTCTTACATGTTTACACCCAGACTTCCCTGTTAATATGCCAAAGCAGATTTTAAGATTACAAAAGGTTGTGGGGACAAAAGAGGAGGAAGTTATCACCGTTCCCTTTTTATCAGTATGACCTCTTCCATTGGGGAAATTTTCATATTATTTATTTTTGCTTGTTGGTCATTTGTTTCTAAGGATTGGTATACAGTACCATAAATGTCCCTTTATGTATCATATGTAGTTGCTCTTAATAATAATAGCAGCAGCAACAATAACAACCATGGTTTTCTATCTTTAATTTGTCTGTTTATAATGGACAAATTATGTTTTAAAAATCAAGATTTTCAAAACATGGTCAGTATTAGAGTAGTCTTTTCACTATTTGTCTCATAGTTCAGGTTAATGATTCTCCTCTCAATTATTACACATGTTCCAATTTTGTCACACTACCTTGATTGTAAATTTTTAGATCCTTGTTAATGTTTGCAAATCTATATGAAATTATTAAAGTAATAGAAAGATAATGTGATGCAGAACTTTAAAAAATAATGGTAAATTCAGCAGACTGAGTTAAAAATGCCCTTTTGTTCAAATAAACCTTTTCTTAGTTTTTTGGGGAGAGAGGGGAGAGTGTAGCTTAATTTTTTTTCTATGACGTTTTGAAAAAATAGAATTCTCCTTAGGAGATGTAGTTTTTTTTTTTTAACAGATTCTTTACACTCCAATTAGGTTCCTTTATGATGACTGATAGGGATTAACAGAATTTGAGATTTAGTTCGATAAAGTATGTCTCTATTATTTGCGTTGAAATAACACTGAGCTACTGCATGTTTTACCTGCCAGACAAGTAAATATTTGTTCTCAAATTATGTCAAAGTAGTATTGAATACATTTAAATAAGTCTTCATGCTTAATATTTTAAATGTTGCATTGTATTACATTAGAAGGATTTAGAATTATTCTTGACTATAAATATGACCTCTTGTAGTTAGTAAGTAGTAATTAGTAACATAAAGTTTTACGTTCATGGATACATTATCCTTAAGATGAAAATACAGCATGCAACAAACTTACATCATAAAAATGAGAAGCGTTAAATATTTTTAGTACATAAATCTATTCAAGATAAATATCTTGTAGTTTTAAAACATGTAGGCTGAATCTGAATTTTTGCATACTAGTTTTTAATATTCGAAAAAACCTTTTTTTTTTTTTTTCATGAAGTAAGCCACTGAATCCATAACTCAACTGAGGTATTTTTATTGCTTTCAGTTCAGAATCACATCCTGATGCTTAATGTTGTGAAGGGTATGCCAAAGTGACATCAAGAAAGTCTGGCTTCAAATAACTGCTTAATCATGAAGGCCCTAGATCAGGGGTCACCAACTTTTTGGACCTCAGGGACCACCAAACTCATAATTTTAAATCCCGCAGACCACTAATATGAATTTTGACTGACGGTGGCTTGCTGACGTTGGTGGGAAAGTCGGTCCCATATTCCAGAGCTGCAGTAGTCATAGGACTGGCCCTTTGGTCATCCCAGAGCAGCTGCTCCTCCATCCAGATGCACCGGCCTGCCATGGACTGGAGGAGCTGCTTTAGGATGACCAAAGGGCCAGTCTTGTGACTACTGCAGCTCTGGAATATGGGACTGACTTTCCCACCAACGTCAGCAAGCCATCCCGGGGCAGATTTCCCTCCCCCGCCGTGGGTCTTACATTCCAGTCCCCACTCATGTGTCTCTACTCAAGGTAAGGTTTGCACTTGACCGAAGGGTGAGAGCCAGCAGCTGGGTGGGTCATGTGGGCAGCGCAGTCTTGTGTTCCTGTGCAGCCTGGATTATTTGGGGGAGTGCTTTGGGGGGGACATTTCTCTGTGGACCACCACCAGTGGTCCCCGCCTCACCAGTTGGCAACCACTGTCCTAAATGAGATCTATAAAGGCATCATTGCCAGTTGCTGCTAGGTTTTTGTTTTGTTGTTTTAAACAGAGAATCCAGCTTTCTGGTTATCTCAACAATACTTTTTGCAGAATGTAACATTTTCTGTTCCCAGTTTCCTCCTAGTTTTTTTTTATTCAAATAACACTATTTATAAGGTATATATGAAGGGGAACCTGCAGTCCGGAATCGGACAATTTGCCCCAGGTGATTCGCCTCAGCCAATTTGCCACAGAACAATTCACTGCAGCCGATTTGCCGTGGGACAACTCACTGTGGGATAGTTCAGTGCAGGATAACTCAAGAGAGAGGGACAAGTGAATTGTGGTCTCTGTGCTCTGGCTCACCTCAGCCTCAAGGACTTCTTACTTTTGAGAGATTTAAACCTAAAGCAAGACAAGGCCCACTGCAAATTACATGTCCCTCTCTTGAGTTATTCTGCATTGAATTGTCCCATGGCAAATCGTTCCATGGCAAATTGGCTGTGGTGAGTTGTCCTAGATCCACTGCATCCTCTCACAACATTAGTAAATGAGCAGGTACTAGAAGTGCCAGTGATTGTACAGTTGAAGTCTTGAGAATAAACATTACCTAGGATTTTGTGGCCAAATAAAAAATGACAGCATTTTTTTCATCTTGCTGTAAAGTAATGCCAACACTACAATTGTTTGTGAAGATTTTGCAGAATAAGCACAATGGCACCGCAAAAAAAGTGACTTGTGACCATTTTTCACACTTACGACCATTACAGCATCCCATGGTCACATGACCAAAATTTGGATACTTGGTAACTGGTTCATATTTATGATGGTTGCAGTATCCTGAGGTCATGTAACCTTCTGACAAGCAAAGTCAATGGGGAAGTCATTTTACACTTAACAATCATGTTCCTAACTTAATAGCTGTGACTAGAAAGGTTGTAAAATGGGGCAAAACTCACTTAACCAATGTCGCACTTAACAACATAAATTTTGGGATCAATTGTGGTCATAAGTCACTTTTTTTTCATTCCCCTAGAGATTAGACTGGCCCCCACTCTGATTCTTTTCCGTAAGATGCTGGAGACCTGGTTCTGCCAGTGTGCCTGGGGAAACCAGAGCAGGATGGAGCCCATCAAATGGCTCATGTAATCTGCTTTCGCTGAGGAGGGAAGGTGGGGGTGATTTTATTATATGAACTTATTTAGTTTTACAAGTTTTACTGTTTTAAATTGTGGTTTTATGGTTATAAACTGCTTTGAGTTGCCATGGCAAAGATAGATAGATAGATAGATAGATAGATAGATAGATAGATAGATAGGTAGGTAGGTAGATAGATAGATAGATAGATAGATAGATAGATAGATAGATAGATAGATAGATAGATAGATAGATAGACAGACAGACAGACAGACAGACAGACACATATGTTTTCAGAGGTTTTTGCGGGTATTTGTATGTGGATCTTTGGTTATTCGGGTTTTCTCCCGTATAAAAGTATCGCCAAGATACTTCCAATTTTACGTGGGAGAAAAACCGAATAACCAAAGATACACACACACACACACACACTGTTCAAAAAATAAAGGGAACACAAAAATAAGACATCCTAGATCTGAATGAATGAAATATTCTTATGAAATACTTTGATCCTTACATAGTTGAATGTGCTGACAACAAAATCACACAAAAATTATCAATGGAAATCAAATTTAGCAACCCATGGAGATCTGGATTTGGAGTTAAACTCAAAATTAAAGTGGAAAAAAACACTACAGGCTGATCCAAATTTGTTGTAATGTCGTTAAAACAAGTCAAAATGAGGCTCAGTAATGTATGACCTTCCTACAATAGCCTGGGCATGCTCCTGATGAGGTGGCGGATGGTCTCCTGAGGGATTTCCTCCCACACCTGGACTAAAGCATCCCCCAACTACTGGACAATCTGTGGTGCAATGTGGCGTTGGACAATGGAGCGAGACATGATGTCCCAGATGTGCTCAATTGGATTCAGGTCTGGGGAACGGGCGGGCCAGTCCATAGCATCAATGCCTTCATCTTGCAGGAACTGCTGATACACTCCAGCCACATGAGGTCTAGCATTGTCGTGCATTAGGAGGAACCCAGGGCCAACCGCACCAACATATGGTCTCACAAGGGGTCTGAGGACCTCATCTCGGTACCTAATGGCAGTCAGGCTACATCTGGTGAGCACATGGAGGGCTGTGCAGCCCTCTAAAGAAATGCCACCCCACAACATTACTGACCCACTGCCAAACCGGTCATGCTGGTGGATGTTACAGGCAGCAAAACGTTCTCCTCGGCATCTCCAGGCCCTGTCATGTCTGTCACATGTGCTCAGTGTGAACCTGCTTTCATCTGTGAAGAGCACAGGGCGCCAGTGGTGAATTTGCCAATCTTGGTGTTCTCTGGCAACTGCCAAACGTCCTGCACGGTGTTGGGCTGTAAGCCCAACACCCACCTGTGGACGTCGGGCCCTCATACCACCCTCATGGAGTCTGTTTCTGACTGTTTGAGCAGCCATATGCACATTTGTGGCCTGCTGGAGGTCATTTTGCAGGGCTCTGGCAGTGCTCCTCCTGTCCCTCCTTGCACAAAGTCGGAGGTAGCGGTCCTGATGCTGGGTTGTTGCCTTCCTACGACCTCCTCCATGTCTCCTGATGTACTGGCCTGTCTCCTGGTATCAGCTCCATGCTCTGGACACTACGCTGACAGACACAGCAAATCTTGCCACAGCTCGCATTGATGTGCCATCCTGGATGAGCTGCACAACCTGAGCCACTTGTGTGGGTTGTAGACTCCGTCTCGCTACCGCTAGAGTGAAAGCACCGCTAGCATTCAAAAGTGACCAAACCATCAGCCAGAAAGCACGGGAACTGAGAAGTAGTCTGTGGTCACTACCTGCAGAACCACTCCTTTATTGGGGATGTCTTGCTAACTGCCTATGCTTTCCACCTGTTGTCTATTCCATTTGCACAACAGTATGTGAAACTGATTGTCAATCGGTGTTGCTACCTAAGAGGATAGTTTGATTTCACAGAAGTGTGATTGACTTGGAGTTACATTGTGTTGTTTAAGTGTTTCCCTTTATTTTTTTGAGCAGTGTGTGTGTGTATTTACACATATGTATGTATGTATGTATCAAGAACTACCTGTATTACCAAAATATAAATTAAGTATTATTACTCTTTTTGTGCTGGGTGAAGAAAAATGCACGACATAGTCATGACAAGGATGAAGAATAAGTGAAGAAGCTTATAAAGTAAGGGAATTGTTATTAAGTCTCATAAATTGAATGAGGATGGAAGAAAAGATATTTGGGAGGTTTTAATGTTCTGTTCTTATGCTCTGCTTTCTGCACTTACAAACTAGGCTTGAGTTCAGAGGGACTTCAGACATCTATGGTTAGTTCTGATGAAATGAAATGAAATGAAATGACATGAAACCTCAAATAAGCTGAAGTTCTTTTCTCCAAATAATAGCTTCTAAGGTTGTTTCTCTATATTTTCATTGATGGCTAAGAGGGATTTCTAACACAGATACTTTGCCATTGTCTTCTGTTGATAAAGCATTCTTTTTCATAGCAAAGATACAATATCACATACAAGCTTGTGTTCCTTTGGTCCCCAAACGAAGTGTTTGCCTTTTTGATTTCAGGAATCTAAAAAAAATACTCCTTGAAAGGAATATTTTGGCCAAACTACTTTATTTTGCTACCCATTATTATTGTTTTGATTAATAGCTAGTAGCAAAAAGTGCCTACTTGCAGCTGCTTCTTTCTCTTTTGTAGGTTGTATGCACTGAATTGTAGCCATAGATTCCTCCTGCCCTCATAGAAGGAATTCCTATTCACAGAAGGAACACTGTCATAGAAAGAAACATTTTAATATATAAGTTTCCTCTGAGAATGGATTAAGAATTTGGATCCAGAGCTTTACATCAGCAAGATTTCTCATGAATTCTGGTGCTGTTCTCTAAACGGGAGACCTTCTGTTAACCTTTCTTTCAGTGGATGTCCTCTCTAATTGAAAGGGGAGAGTAATTTGCTAACTACTCGTTTTTTGGAGATCTTATATTATTTTACATGTTCTTAAAAAGTTCCTTTAATTCTCCATAATTCATCTTCAGGGTTGCAACAGAAAGCCAATATTGTAAGTACTCTTTCTGTAAGCAAAATTCTTGTGTTCCAGATCAAAATTGTTTTATTTTGTAGTAAGTTAAAATGTTTAACCTTAATTTTGTGTGTATGTGTATGTATGTGTTTATGACACTTACACAGTTCATTAAAAAAGAAAAGCTCAAAGCATTTTACAATAAAATAATTTATAGGTAAATGAAACTTGTAGATTTATTGTAGAGTTGTAAATTTCTTGTTATACGTAAGTAGATCAAAAGTTATTTCATGGAAAAAATGTCCTATGGTTTTCCTTTGTATAAATGCAAGTGGAAATTTGGAAAAGGGTAAAGCAGTTCCTAGAGGTATTTAGAAGTATTTACCCTCATATTCCCCAATGATCTTGTGAACATCAGATGTCACATTTCTATTCTTTGCCTTTGGTGTTTTGTTAAGTTCAGAAGCATCTGTTTCTAATTAGAAGCCTGTTTGCTTTTTGAATATATTATTTCTTTTTGTTGAGAAAGTTGACTCCTCTCTTTCTTTTCCAACCTTAAAGCTATAGATGTAATGCAGTAACATTAAAAAATTGTGTGGATATACAGTATCTAAAACAAGGAATGATTTGGCTGTTTTTTCAGTATAAAAATTTAGACCTATATGGATCTACATTAGATAGCCAATGAAATTATGTGTACATTCATATAAATGTTTGAGAAGAACTGGAATAGAAGATAACTGGTATAGGCTATGTATTCCAAATCACTTAATGAAGAATAGTCATCCTTTCTGCCATATCAAGAATGCAATATGTGATTTGCTGTTATCTTTCCTACTCTGTATAAGTACCCGCCTCTGCTCGAGTCTATCTGCTTGAATATTCCTGTCTTCTTTGAAAGACCAGAAAGTATAATGTAAAAATAATTTAAGCACAATAGCTTTTAAAAAGGAATAGAGAGGTTTTTAAAAATTGTCCCAGTTGTTTAAAATGGGCCAGAGCTGGTAAAAAAACAGGATGAATTTAATGAGGATAAAGTATTGATATAGAAGCTAGTTTGGTGTAGTACAGGCATTTCCAACCTGTGGCCCCACAAAGTAATTTATTTATAATAAAAATAGAAAAAGTAAAGGAAGTTTGTTATTTATGTACAGTATATTAACTATATTATATATTTTATATGCGTCCCAGACAATTCTTCATCATCAGTGTAGCCCAGACAAGCCAAAAGGATGGACACACCTGGTGTAGTGGTTAAGGCACCTGACTAGAAACCAGGAAAATTAATTCTGTTATGGCCTTATGCATGGATCACTTGAGCCAGTCACTGTCTCTTAGCCCAATTCATTAACTGAAATGAAGTCTACAGAAAGTGCAGAGTCATGGACATCTCAGGCCTAATAAAAAATCAAATTATACAAATAGATCAGCTATGTGTTGAGAGTATTGACAGACAACTGACAAAGCTAACTTTCATAGCTTCAGTGAATCTATATGGACATTACCCCAGTATGGAGTTCACATTGCAATGAGAAGAATTCATCCAAAAAGAAGCAAAAGCTATTAATTACATTGAAGCCACTCATTTTTAGTAGAATGAATGTAGCGCTTGCTTGCAAAGTTTATTTGCTTTCAGTCTCACGCAGATAAAAGAAATGAGCATGCCTTCCATTCTCTGAAATGTCCATACCACATGGATGGGTGCAATGGCACCAAGAAGAAAAATGGCCCGAGATTTTCAAAATAATCTAGGCCCGATAGTTGAGCACTTCTACAAGCCAATTTTGAAATTCAATTTTACCAAGATATATGGTAAAATAATATATGCCTTTATTCTATGCATACATTTTCCAATTGCTGAATATATGACTTTTTTTTCTTTTAGCCCATGCATCACTTTCTACAGCTTTTAATTTTCCTGTGTCCTGTTTCTATATTAGTACTTACAAATGTAATATTTAGAAGTCATATAGATACATGCCTATTTTTCATGCAAGCTGAAAATATAAATGGAAGAATTGCAAGAAAAGCATTGATTTTGGACGATAGGATGTTTTCTTTATCTTTTATTTATAAAATTGCAACTTGATCTTTTTTTTCTTCCTGAACTCATCTGTATCATAACTACAGGTTATTTTATTGAAATTTTATTTAATTCGGTGGTAACTTCTGCAGTTTTAGATGCAACTTGTAAAACATATTGCACATATTTGCCCAGCTGTAGTTTATGAATATGACTTATCAAACAGAAAGAAACAGATCGCTGATCTGAAATGAAACATTTCATTTTAAATTAGAAATTCACACACAAAATAAACTAGTAGCGAAAGTAGGAAATTAGACAAAGAAAAGGAAAATAATATTTTATCCATTCTGATTTTGTTTCTTTACTTCTCACTAATCTCCATTTCTTTATCAACGTTTAAGTTTTCACAGTTACCAAAAATGCTTTCAGGTGTAATATTTCTCAGTGATACCAAAAATTGCAAATTTAAACACAATAAAAATCTAGTTTCTGCTCCATTAAATCTGTTTAAAAATGGGTTTCATTATTCGCTTCCAGATGTGGTTACCCATTCATTACATGTTCATCTCATGGAAAAAGCATGATAATGGCCATTGCCAAGAGGTGCACGCTACCAGTATCACAACATGCCTGTCGCAGAAATACAGTATGATTCTGGTCAAGAATTAAATTGCATTCCCAAGGTGTAGCCACCAAGGGGAATCTCATGTCACTCTAATCTTCTGAGTCCTTTTCTTATAAAGCTCTTGTAAGTCTTTCAGTATCATCTGTTCTCTTAATATACGCCTTTCTTATGCCTGTGAAGGAAGTTACACAGGGGTGGGATTCAAACTTTTTAACAACCGGTTCTGTGGGTGTGGCTAGGTGAGCATGGCTAGGTGGGCATGGCCATTTGACTGGGTGGGTGTGGCTTTTTTTGGCAGCACCCCCCCCCCTCCATGTTTTGCCTTCCTGGGCCTCAGGAAGCAGTAAGACCTTCACTCTCCTGGGTGAAGCAGTAAAACAGCAAGGGGAATCCTGGCACAGCTGATCATAGGAACAGCTGATTGTTGGGAGGGGGAAAATATGTTAAGGAATGACTAGGAGGTGGAGAATGCAGTCAGTGATGTTGGCATACTCGCAATGTCGCGCATGCGTGATAAGGACTGATCGGGCGGGAAGGGGAGTGGTGGACGGAGAGGGGCAGGGCCAGCCAGGGGCATGATTTGCCGGTTCCCCGAACTGTGCGGAATCATAACAACCGATTCTACAGAAATGGTCCGAATTGGTAGAATCCCACCCCTGAAGTTACATTAACCAGCACAGTGTAGACTGACTGCAAGCAAATGTAAATCCTGTTATGATATAAAACAATGTTTGATGGTTTATTTGGATGAATAGATCTCCAGCTAGATTATTCCATAGCAAAAGGAATTTTAGATTCCTCTTTGAATGGACACCTTTGGCCTCTTCCTTTACCTACTTTAGACCATTGAACAACAATAAATGAACTGATTCCAATTTTAAACCTTTTGCTGGAGAATACCTCTCTTGATGGATCCCCTATTCTAATTGAGGATTGATTCATCAATTTCATGTCTTAAATAAAAGCAAGTTCCAAAATGGCTGAGTGGCCCTTCCTACCAGGATTTTTTCTATGTTAGTTGTCCATAGCAACTGCCTCTATAGCCAGCTTTATTCTGGTCTCTTAGCCTTAACCTGAAAAGTGGAATTTTTAGCCAAATACTTAACATGCTATTTTATGCTTTTGTATTTGATCTAATATATTGCAAGCCTCACCTCATTCACTGGAAGAGCTGGTGCCACCTTAGCAAAATGACTGGAATTTCTTGTGTTCATTAGTTTTCAATGTTTTGTTTTCTCTGCACATTGCTTTGGTTTTTTTCGAGAAATGCTTGGATTCATTTTTCATGAGAGAGAGAGAGAGAGAGAGAGAGAGAGAGAGAATAATATATATATATATATCAGACGAACACAATACAGAAGCCTGATGATGGCAGATGAGATTCTGCCAAAACGTTGCTACAACTTTAAAAGCGCAACTATAATGACGTGGGAAAATACCCGAACAAAACTGAATACCGTACATGTAAGTACCCACGAAAACTTAAGAATGTGTGTGTGTGTGTGTGTGTGTGTGTTTTTTCATCCTCAATTCAAATAAATTAATTTTTAATTTATTTGTGGAAAAAACACATAGAGAAGCTTTCACAATTACTCCCAATTATATGATTTGCATTTTTTTAAGTTGGCTTGAAAGTTTTTTTCCAATCGTACTTCTTGCTTATTGGAACATGATAAACAAACCATGGAGAGAGTTGTCTAATTTTTAAGCTATACATGCTAACAAGAAGAGTTATCAGTGTATATTAATATAATGTTTTTTAAATATTCAGCCAGAATTCTAGTTGAGTGTTCAATGCAGTCCAGCCAACCTTCAATCATGGTAAATTTTACCTTAGTTAATTAAATGTCCTGCTTTTCAGATCATATTGCCTCAGGAAGTGGCTTATATCAGTAAGGAATTCATTGTAGAGCTAGTAGCATGCACTATGGATTAATGGAAAAGATGAAACATATTCTGAGATTTACAAGCAGGTTGCAAAAAGAGAAAGGAAAAAATAGTAAAAAACCTCATTTGTTCAACAGTACAAAGGTGCTTTCTTTAGAAAAGTGTTTTTGTGTGTGTGTGTGTGTGTGTCTTTTAAGTGTTGAATCCTGGTAAGTATCTGAACAGATTCCTCAAGTTTCCTTGACAAGATTTTTCAGTGATTTGCACTGCCTCCTTGCCTCCTTCCTAGGCTGAAAGAGATTGACTGACCCCCAAATCATCCAGCTGATGTTGTGCAGGACTAGAACTCATGACTTCCTGGTTTTTAACTATTAACCAAATCAATATACCAAGCAGGCTGTAGAGAAGGTACAAGGACTGAGTGCTACATACAGTATGCTGGGGCCCATATTTCTCCCCTCCTCCACTGCCCAAGTGAGATTAAGGCAAAGAAATAGATTGGGCCAAGGAAAAAGTTCACATTTTAAAAGAATTAAGCATTGAATTTATTAGTTATTAAATACAATTAATGTGATGGACAAAAGCAAGGTCAGATTGAATTACTAATTGTTTGGAAGATCACCAGGGAATAGTCACATTGTTGACTAGGCTAGGAAGTTAAAACATATCTCACAAAAGCCAAGGGAAAACATCTTCCATGTTGTTTCTGCAAAAACTGTATTCCACAAATACCTCAACAGAAATTGAGCTCAACCTGAAGAAGCCTTTGCCTTATAACAGAGTTATTCTCCATGTATTTAACAATTTTCATCTTTCATAGCAATAGTGCAGATGTATAATAGTGCTCTGGTCATGGGCAGAATGCTTGCTCTTCCGATTTTGCTATTAGCATCACAGCAGATATCTTTCTGGCAGCTGTTTGTTAAAATCTGCGCTGTATCCAGATACTGAAATTCTAGTTAAGCAGAGAGCTATTGACTTCTGAAACAGCATTTGGAAGTTATGCTAACATGCATTCATTAATACTCATAGTTGTAACCTGCACTGTAATATGTACTATGTCGTAACCTGCTTAAGATAGTACACTATTAACCCTGAACGCCTCCAGGCCTTTGCCATCAAAAGGCAGAATATTTTGGCTTTGTCCCCATTGAGAAATCATAATGTTGCATCAGTCCTCCTTTCTTTAACAACAAAACAAAACAAAACTCAGCCCTTGACTATGAAAGTGTTCAGCATCTCTTATCTTAAATCATCAGTGTTTATTGACAACATACAATTTCTGCAGAATTGTTTTGTGTTTTTTTGTCCTACCCAAATTCCAAATGCGGTTTGGGCAAAAATCTTTTTTTTTTTTTGTCAAAAAAAGACACAGGGATTCTTCACTAGCTCAAAAGCAGCTCTGTGGTTTTGTGATCTTAAAATGGCTACTGGGTTTGGAAGTAAGCTGACTTATTTCTAGCTCAGCTGCATGAAACTTGAAATGCAAAAAAAACAAAAGAAAGGAAATGTTTTTTTTCAGCAGTGAAGCTCAGCTAAGCTTGTGAGTAAGACACCAAGTTCTCTCTTTGGAAGGAACTTTTGCTTTAAAGGAAGTCCTTTAAGGGGACTGCTGGCCTGATTTGCAAGAAATGAAATCAATAGGAGCACTGTTTTCCCCCTTCACTTTAAACATTGTGTGTCCGAGACATGTTTAGTGATTTTTATTACAGTACCACCACCATAAAACCACCTTCTAAATTGTGAAACTGAAAGGATATTTGATTGTTACAGGATTCGTAATAATGAAATGTGTTTTTGTTTGTTTGCAGTTCTGGTGGGAAAATAGCACTGATTGGCTAGTTGTCTGGCTGTACAGTTATGGGCTACCTGACTCTCAACCTTTCTGGGTGGCTTACAATTAAAAACATGAAATACAAAACACACAATAAAGAATCAAGTATGGCCCTAAAAACAATATATAATCAAATAAAACCTATCCATCTGGTATCAGCTTTCACCCTGTTCCAGACCTGGGAGAATAGTCAGGTCTTTAACAGTTTCCTGAATGCCATGGGAGGCATCTGGATTTTGCGGGGGGTGGGGGTGGGCTGGGGTGTTTCATTCTAGAGGACACACATTTTTCAGTAACGGCATACTTTCTGGATCTACAAGTTGACCCAGAGATTGCTCATTTGGGCCCAATCACAACAGACTTTGTGTCTCCAGCATGCTATACGAGTTCCACATCCTAACTGGTGTGAAAGCCACTGGCAGATATTGCGCGTACAAAACTTCTTCTGTTTATTTGTTTGTTTGTTCATACATACAATGTATGTATGTATGGCTGTGTGGGTAGTGGCATATTGTTTCTAGGTTAAAACAATAATTAAAACAGTGCAATTAATGTCTTGAGTTGCAATCAGCAATTTCCACTTACAGTAAAACTTATTAGATGACACAACTAACTTCATAGCCTAAGGACCTTTTGGAAGGACTGGAGATGAAAAAGATAGAAAATATCCTCAATTCTGTCTGATGTATTGATTCTTTTGTTAATGGACACATTGAAGAAGGAATGGTTGTGAAAATAGTTGTTGCTATTTACCTAGTGTTTTTCAGGTGTATTTACATGGTGTTCTTCTTAGTGAAATGAAAGACTGTTGTCATTGCTATATGCCAATTCTGCTGCTAAGCTTACTTCAGATTTACTGATTGCTTCCCAAACAGTCATTAAAAATTTATAGTCTTGTAACTGTATGTCCTCTATTTTTTCTTCTGTGCTAAATCAATGTTCAGTAGATTGCCTTGATATATTCTACTATTTATATAATTTTTATCTATGTTGCTTCTTCCTGAATTAGATGATTAACTCTTAACGATTACTTTTGGGAAGTCAGAAAATACCCATTTGATAGCTTTCAAAAGTATGTTTTAGATAGTATCATTCTTACAGAAATGCCTGCTTTCATTCTGATGGAAACATTGATTTGTTTTAGAAATAATTTATAGTATTATATAGTCAGATTTATTGAAATTTAGTTATTTTTTTAATTTTAGAAATTGTGTGTATAGATACAAAGGAATATAGATCTATTTTATTCAATATGGCCTCATGTCATGATTTTAGGCTTTATGTTAGTTGACCTCTGTGAGAAACAAGATGTTGGACCAGATAAGCATTTGGCTAGGTTCAAGAAGACTATTAGATTATTAGATGGTTTTCATTATTTGTTTATTTGTTAAACTTATTTGCCACCTATCATGCTTACAATAATAAAAGAAGAAGAAAATGAAGGAGTATAAATAGAACAGAAATAAAATAATAGAACAATAGTCACAGATAGTTACAGCTCAATGGATTGGGAGAGATAGACAATGTAGATAGATAAAGGTCTAAATCATTATAATCTTGCTAGATATTAAGGTGGCCATACAAAGTGAGTATATAGAATTACTAAATAGATTGGCATATGGAATATCCAGCATATTTGCTTTTGTGGATTAGATCTGCTTTGAAATTATTTTGATTGTTACCTGCATTGAATGGTACAGTCTAAGTATAACATAACATGGATTGAATGAGTTTAATTATGTCATAAGAGGGCTATTTTAAAGAATAAAACACAGAAATATATTTTTAAAAAGAACTTTAATTTTTTGCACCTGTTACTTTCTTGTGGTGTATTCATTCGTTTTTTTTCCTAACTGTGAACAAATATGTTAATACACAGTTCCCTTTTATTAAAAAAATGCAAATGCTTTTCATATTATGGGTTATTTTTGTCATTTCCTGCACAGTAAAAATATGGCTAAGTGCAGGGTGTCAATAACCAGAAATATACTTGGGATTTGCCTAGCTGCTCGACACAGCATAGCCAAATATTTTCATCATGTTCATCTGTCGCTTTTCAAGTTGTAGAAACATTTGTGCAGCTAATTTATAAGTGTGTGTACATAAATGCTAATATATTAGGGAGATTCTAAAATATAATTACAATTACAGTTGAACTTGTGTTCCTATATAAAGGATGCTAGTTTCCTTCATCAACCTGTCTTCCTTCACTCTCATCCATATTTCCAATCAACATCAAAGCTCATAGTACTTTTCCATCCTCTTAGTTAAAAGGAGTTCTTTGTGAGCCAGGCCATTTGTCCATCATTGTTTGAGGTCCAAACATTGGCAAAATGCTCTGTCACTGATCCAGAGTGTTGTGAATGGCAGCTCCACACTGACAATTGCAAGTGGCGCCTAGAAATATTCCTGAGAGGATTATTTAACCTTTCAATTTAAGGGGCACAAAGCCTGGCTGATTAATGAACTTTCTGATGGATGCTGATAAGCGGATCTGTTTCTTTATTTCCCCTAAAAGTGATTTTTCCTTCTTCCTCATATTACTATAATCTTGAACATAAAATGTGGCAAATAGATTAAAAAAAAAACAGCACTGGAGTTTATCTGGTTGGCAAACTGGAGGAGCTAAATTAAAATTGGTAATGAAAGCAGCGGCTGAGCCCCGTGTATGGGTTGTTTTTTTTTAATGTATGTATTTTGAAGAGACTTCCTCTCCTCTTTGCTTGGTAGTGACTCTGCTTTTGGTACACAGTCTGGACTGGTTTCTGTTATTCAACCCCCACCCCCCAAAAAATGAGTTGTGTTATCTGGATGACTGCAGACACATATGCATCCCCCTTTCTCACTGCATGGGCAGACAAGGTCGATAGCATTACAAGGTATTTGTGGCAGTGCTTGTTTCAGTTTTCAGAACTGCCAGTTTCCAGCCAGATTTGAATTACAAAAGAAGAAGCTGGCATGAAAATTGAAAGGGTTTATCGGCTAGTCTGAAGCCTCATAGCACATTGCTTATTTATGCAGTCCATTTGCTCTAGGAATGTTTTTTTTTTAAGAGGGGGAAATACATTTTTTAATAAGGTCATAAAGACCCAGATATGTTTAAGATGACAAAATAAAATATAGATACCTGTATCTTTCCAAGAAACGAT
This sequence comes from Pseudonaja textilis, assembly GCF_049901715.1. NCBI lineage: Eukaryota > Metazoa > Chordata > Lepidosauria > Squamata > Elapidae > Pseudonaja > Pseudonaja textilis. The sequence continues at coordinate 165,744,694 of NC_141991.1, read as the reverse complement.
TTCACTTAATGTTGCACATTAATTTAGAAGACCATTTATATTGCTGTCATAAATGTGAATGTTTAGTTTGGATGTACAGGTCGTCTCTAAGGATTAAGGCGGATACCTCAACTACTTGACTTAATATTTAAAATAGAAAAAAAGTTCACAGCTCCATAAGAAATGATTGAAATTTTAATGCCCTGCCTTGTTTAAATCTTTTATTCTATACAAAATAGCTATGCAACATTGAATGGATTGCATACCCTTTAAGGAAAAATAAAGTTTTGTTTTATTTTATCATGAAGATTTAATATTAGCAATGTAGAAGATGATGGATGGATGGATGGATGGATGGATGGATGGATAGATAGATAGATAGATAGACAGAGAAAGAGAAAGAGAAAGAGAGATAATCATATAGATGATATTATAAGCCAGTGTTCTGGAGCCTGACTTATAATTACAAATATTTCACATAATATTTCACTATAAAGATTGTTTATGAATTAGAAGACTTTTGAGACCTAATATTTGTATGATTAGGGTTAGAAATATTTTTTTCATTTATTTTATTTCCAAATTTTATGTTTGGTATTTCAGTTTAGAATTCTGCCAAATCAAAAATTACCATAGTAAAAAATTGGCAGAAGCCATAGAAATAGATTTCATTCTGACACTTGGATACACGTATTGAAATATTTTATTATTTAATCTATTCTGTTGGGAATCACAATTAAATAGAATTATTACCATGTTCCATCTTCAAATCAAAGTTAACAATATGAGTATAATTTGCAAAGAAAAAACTTTGAAATATTTTTTTGGGATTTCAGTATTAAAATAATATAGAATGTATTAAATTCGTTTACCCACCAGCGTTTTAAATACTCTTGTCTGAAATTAAGATTGTTAAACCTCACATTTCTTCAACAGATGTTTATTACATTTCCATAATGATTTTGTATATCTATGTGCTCTGATGATGCTATCACTTGATTTTTGCTTCTTTTTTTTAAAGCAACATCAAAGGAACCTTTCTGCTATTATGTATATAATATTTTTTTTAAAAAAACTGCTCAAGTAAGGAATTATTTAATAGAAAGGGAATGTCTGGAGTGCATGACATGTTTAACAACATACTCACAAACTACCTGTATAATTGTTATTTGGGGTTATTATAGGGTTAAAAAGTATAGAAATAAAAACAACTAAAAAAAGAAAAAATAGGAAGAGTGAAAGAAAAAGTGAGAAGCAGTAAAAGAAAAAGAAAGAAAAAAAAATTACCTAAAGAAGTGACTTCTGCTCTTCCTTACAACAGTTATACATATAATTATTACCATTTCTACTTCCAAAATTATATATCATGGTTCCCTTCTCGCCATAAAAATACAGGATTTTTAATCAATAAATCCTGATGTTATTAGTTCAGTTTTATCCATTTTTAGCAAAAAGTCCATAAATGTTTTCCAAGATTTTGTAAACATTGTTATTGTTCCTTCCTTAATCAGACAAGTTTAGTTTGTCCATAACAGCAAGTTCTGTCATCTTCACAATCCATTCATAGTCAGTATTTCTATATTTTTTCAATCTTTGTGCCAGTCTTTTAGTGCTTTCCCATGAGGGTATGTAGTATTTAATTCATCCACTCAAAGGAACTAGATATAAACAAAGTCCATAAAAGTACAGCTGTTCCTTTTGTCTGTTTAAAAACTTATAATATAAACATTAATTTGCTTTTTGCTATCAGCTAATGTTTAAATTCTTATAGCTTTCCCTTTTCCTTCTCTGTTAGGCACACTGTGGGTCATAGGAAGGTTCACCAGATGGTCCAATTAAACTGCTGCTCCAAAGATGTCTTTTAGCTTTTAAGGAATAATAATCCAAAGTTAGAAAGTGGGGTTTGATCATTGTCCATTAAAGGCTACACTTGAAACTGCAAAAGGCTGATCTTTCCCCCTTGGCTCCTAGTGCTGTTTTTCCAAGCTGCACAGTCCCTCTGGTTCTTACAGGCTTTCTTGTGAGGAGCTGCCTTCTGGAGCATGTGTGGGCACACTCTTCACCTTCCACACATGTTGTTGAACATCAGCAACTACAGTAAGCACCTCAAAGGCTTTAACATCATAAATACTTTTAGGAGTTCAAAAGATCCTCAGCTCTTCTTCAGTAGCAACCTGTTGAGTTCCATTCAACCTCCAAGACACCGTATCATTAATCACTTTATCTCGTGTATCTGTTGTTTTCTTAGTAAAATACAGGAATAATTTATTTTTGCTTTTTCCTTCACAGTATGAAATGATGCCATTGGTATTATCACTAAAGACATTATCTTTACAATAAAAAGAAATTACAAACAGCTGGTGATATAAACTCACATTTTCCAAATAAATCGGATTGCAGTTCTTAGCTCAATGATATGTATTGTTTCATTCTTCTCCTGTTTATTGTTAAATATGCCTATAACATGCTTGTTTCTTTCTTCTATAGCTTTCATATTAAAATATGTACATCTGTGTTCTGGTATGAGCCTATTTGGATCTTAGTTGAGTGCAAGATAAAGACCCTATTGGAGTAAATAGTCAATCATTTTTGCATAAGAGTTAATATTTATACTGGTTTTATATTATGGATTTATTTCCTTGTCCAGAAAATGTATTGAGCCATTCATTAGCTATCATTTAAGATCGATATCTATTTTTATTTAAAATATAATAAAAAACATTTGCAAACATCTAGAAACAAAATTATAACTAAAAGCCAGCATAGGTTTGTCAAAAACAGATCTTGCCAAAACAACCTTATTTCATTCTCTGACAAAGCGACTAAATTAGTAGACCAGCAAAATGCTGTGGACATAGTATACTTCAATGTGAATAAGGCATTCGACAAAGTAGACTACAACCTACTTCTTTGTAAGCTAGATAAATGTGGGATAGTCAGCATCACCACCAGGTGGATTTGTAACTGGCTGACAAACCATACTTAACGAGTAGTCCTTAATGGTACTACATCTGTATGGAGAGAAGTAAGCAGTGGGGTACCATAAGTCTTAGGCCCACTATCTTCACAAATGATTTAGATGAGGGAATAGAAGGGGGAACTCATCAGATTTTCAGATGACACTAAGCTGGCAGGAATAGCCAACAGCCCAGAAGACAAGCTCAGGATCCCAAAAGACCTTGAGAGACTGAACAATGGGGCCTACCCAACAAAAAGAAATTTAATGTAGAGCAAAGCAAGGTTTTACATCTAGGCAGGAAAAACCAAAGGTACAAGTACAGATTAGGCAAAACCTGACTCAAAGACAATAACCGTGAGAGGGGCCTTGGAGTCCTAGTGGATGATCACTTAAACATGAGCCAGCAGTGTGTGGCAGCAGCAAAAAAAGCTAATACAATCCTTGGTTATATAAACAGGCATAGAATCAAAATCACATGAAGTATTAATACCACTTTATAAAACCTTAGAAGGACTACCTGGAGTACTACTGCATCCAGTTTTGGTCAGCACACTGCAGAAAAGATGTTGAGACTTTGGAGAAAGTGTAAAAAAAAGCAACTGATTAAAGGCCTGGAGACTAAAACATATGAAGAATGGATGCAGGATTTGGGTTTGGTTAGTCTAGAGAAAAGTAGGATTGGGGTGACATGATAGCAGTATTCCAGTATTTGAGGGGCTGCCATAAAGAAGAGGGGACAACTTATTTTTCAAAGCACCAGAGGGCAGTATAAGAAACAGTGGATAGAAACTAATCAAGGAGAAATACAACCTGGAATTAAGGAGAAACTTCCTAACAGTCAGAACAATTAACCAGTGGAACAGATTAAGAAGAGACTGGACAGTCACTTGTCTGAAATGGTATAGGTTCTCCTGCTTGAGCTGGGAGGTGTTCTATAAGACCTCTAAGGTCCCTTTCAGCCCTATTCCATTCCATTCTATTCTTTTTAGAATGTCCCTGAGACAAACATTCAACGTCACCATTGCAATCTTTTGACCAATCCAGAATAAGTACAGTCATGCAAAAGTTAGCAGTGAACAGCATAAAGCTCTGGGCCTACTTAGTTTATCACTAAATCAATTTGTGAAGATTTATTTGGCAAAGATTACAAGCTTTAGCACATAATGGCAATATTGGGTGTAACAGCTGAGTCAATATCTGTCAAATACAAATCATATTTTAGTTTGAAATAGACTGGTGTTAGTATATAGTGCAAATTCTGTGATGGTGTGATCTGTACGATGCAACATAAGTAAGTTTCAATATTTTTTGTACCTCTGGGGCAAATCTTATCTCCCACAGGATTATTACAGCATATACTCTCTTAAGACGGCTGATGGTATAATATGAGACAAGACAACTTAAAGTTATGTGTTGCTTTGTCGTGTTTAGATAGATAAGGATAAGGAATTTAGCCAGTAGGATAAAAATAAAACGAAAACAAGAACAACCACCTCCAGGTTAGATGGTATCTGATAATTTAGCCAAGTTCATTTGACGCTCATAAACTAGAGGTTTAATAATTAGCTTGGCTTTTTTAAACCCAATGATAATAAAGTTTCAGAGGAAATCCAATGAAGCCAATTAGAGTTTTACATAACTTACCAAGTAGACCAGGGATGAGCAACTATGGCCCCTTTGTGGCCTGTTGACTTCAACTCCCAGAATTCCAGAGTCAGGAATTCTGGGAGTTGAAGTCCACAGGTTGTCCAGGGGCCATAGTTGCCCACCCCTGAAATACACTGAAATTAGCAATCAGACTAAGAGAGCTGCTAAACCTACTAGAATACCTGAAATGTAGCCGATATTAAAACCTAAGGAATAAGAGCTGAAGTGTGACAGTCTGGGATGTCCTCAGGTGACGGCTTGATCATCCTAATACCTTGTTTTAACTCCTTTAAAACACATGATGCAAGGGAGGCTGTTTCAGAATATTCCTTGATTATATATACCTTTCATTTTCCCTGCATTGTTTAAATACTATTATTCTTGTAATGGATTTTCCTGGCTGGGTAATTTTTTCAGGTGCTCTTCTCTAGAGAAATTTTAAAAAATTATCTAGCCCCGGAATAGAGAAAATTAATCCTGTCTGGTTCTAGGGGTCTTGAGTTTCTACCACTGTTCTTATGTTTTCCAAGATAATTCTTTAGTACAATGGTTCTCAATTTTTTTTTTTACCACCGACTCCCTTTAAATATCTTTTGTGGCCACCGACCATGGACCACCAAGACTTAACTCAAGATCATAACATTTCCTCAAGCCTTCGCAGACCTCCTATGACGACATTGCGGCCCCCCAGGGGTCCACAGACTACAGGTTGAGGACCACTGCTTTAGTACATTAAGATGATTGCAGTTCTTGTTGCTCAGGTCAACAAACCTCTTACATATGAGCTTTGTTTTTTGCAGAATTCAACTGAAGGAGGACAGTCAAGATTATAGTTTTTAATCGCTTATCTTTAGATTGGACAATCTAATACAGTATTGACTTCATATTTTGCATCTCAGCTGACTTATAAAACACATGGACCTTTCAAAATTTCCCAAGCATATTAGTAAGTAATGCTAGTACTCTGTAACAGAGATTAGCCACTTTTTTAGGAGAAGAAAGAGAAGAGTACCATCATATAATATTTAATTCTTGTAAGATTTGTGGTCTTGCAAGAGTTTGGCTATGTTTAATTTTCTTACTCAGTTTGGAGTTTCTGTAGGTGCAGCCAACTAGCTGTGGCCAACTCACCATGGCCAACTCACCACCGGACAACTTGCTACAGCCAACTCACTGCTCGCTAACTCACTGCAGGACAATGTAACAATTCAATTTAATTATTTAAAATAATAAAAAAAATATTTTAATTTTTGTCATTCACACTTCATTCTATCCCTCATTTTGCATCCTTTCTTTAATGATTCTGTGCCACCATTTCTTTGATATTAATGTAACTTTTGTCATTCAGCAAGTTGGCTGTGATGAGTTGGCCATGGCGAATTGTCATAAACCCGAAGAACAGTCTCCTCCCTCCATCCCCAGGTCTTCCTAGTGTTTTTCCACAAGTGCAAGTGCTATCTTTTTTAATCAACAAGTGTCCGATCCATTGATGGTGACAGGAATTGACTGACAAAGAGTGCTCATCCAACCCGGCTTTCATGCCTAAGGCAGGACTAGAGCTCACTGTCAAGGTTTGCATAAGGGTCAATGACAAAACTCTAGGAAGACCCTGGGTGGGGTAGGGTAGGGGACTGTTCTTAATACTTTTTGAAGAACTGAAGATAGCATAGTGAGTAGAACTGCATTTATACCTGTGTGGTGGGATAACTTTTGGAGTGAGTTTTAGGAATTTATATTTTAAAAAGTGTATGCCTATCTTGTAATATTGCAATATATATTGTAGGGCAGTAAGTTAGGAGTTTTTGGAAGCTGGAAACAGCGGGGATACTGAAAACTTCACAAAGCAAACTCACTGATCCTTGTGTTGTGCAAGGCAATGTAGCATATTTTTTTAAAAAAAGTAATCAAAATTGTGTTCTTTCAATGAATACTTTAGGGGTACATGGAACTCCAGCACTGCTGTACCAAAATAGATATTTAAATAGTTAAAAGAAATATTTAATGGGAATATCTAAATAATATTTAGGAATCCAGAGTGAAAGCAGAGTGCAAATAAGATAAATAAGACCACAGATTGATTTCTCTCAACTGAAATTTGAAAAAAAGAAATTGTCCATTTTACAGCGTACTATAATTCCTCCCCTTTGTCTGCATATGTAGCTGTAAGATAGTAGGGGGGCTGTAAGATAGTATGGGGGGGGGGTGAGGAACCCGCGAATAAATAATATCTTTTAATTAGTGAAATTTAAGTCAGATACATATCTGGTAATGAGCTTCATAAAAAGAAGGCCTTATTGGATCAAAGTCAGTTTAAGATAAGGGCATCTCAAGGTCACCAAGGGAGCTGCCCAGCAGGGCCATTTGCATAAAAAATTACTGTTAGAAATAGGCCAGCAAGGCAGCCCTGGCATTTTGATCTCTTGGCCTTTGTCATGGAGATTCCTTGCAGAGAAGGGAGGAAGGCCAGTGTCCCAGATAATGATTAACTGTTTTAATGGCATTCATTCATTCATTCACTCATTCTGCACTAACTACTCATGCAGAAAAAAGGGTTATGTAAAATGACATTAGAAGAAAATCATTTGTAATCGTTGCATCGGGGCTGCACTTTGAGGAGACATTAGGAGTAAATCCGTGGCGTGGTTGGCTTATGCTTTATCTTCTGATATTTACTGAGTTTACTGGTGCATGAAAAGCTTTCAGGAAGAATAGCAGATGGGATGGACCTTTTATAGGTAATGCTATCTACTGGGTTATTACTTCTATATATTGATAGTGAAGTAATCTTCAAAATATCACTCTACAAAATATAGATTATTTAAATGTTTTTAACAAAAAAAAAAAAATCCCATAGCAGAGCTGCTGCTATCATTTTCTACCTATTGGATCGGAAACCTTAAATGCTTTTTAAAACCTGAAATAATTAGAATATAGTGAGCTTGACAACATATTATGAGGTTCTTTTTCCTCTTTAGACTTTTGGACAGCTGTAGGGGGGTAATGCATAGTTAAACTGAATGGCAAGTACTCAATTTGTCTCCTTAAATCTGACCTTTTCAATTACATAAACAAAAGGAAGTGTCCGACAGACATTTTTTGAGGTCATAAAAAAACATCCTTCTTGCAGCCTCAAAACTCCTTGAGGAATTTTGTGAGATTTGAAATGGAAAAAAGCTACTTTTCATAATGTTCTCATAAAATCTTTTTGTTCTCATGTATATTCTGCACTACTGGGTGCCAAACTAATATTTGGTGGAAGTGATTTTCACCAGTCATTGTTATCAGTTAATTATAATAAGCAACTCTGAAAGTCTATTCAGATAGTTCAAATATGGTGATTATTACATTCAGAAACAGAAAGATTCCACACATCTTAACATTAATTGTTAAGAAATGGATATTAAACAATAGGTTTTTAATTGTATGATTGAAATTATTTTTAGGATGTATTCATACTTGGATATAGTCCTTAGTTAACATTTAAAAAATTCAAGATAAAAGTGGTATTAATCTGTCTACCTATAGTTTTCACATTTTTCTATCCATTCATTTCAAGGATTGTGTAAGAGCACCAGGATAAGCCAGCAATTCTGTTCCTCCTTGAGATATATAAAATACTGTAGTGATTTAATTTTGTCTACTTGTTTTAAGCAATGTTAGCTAAACTCAGATTTTCTTTCTTCAGTTTCTATTGTGCAGTGAAAATGTGTTTTAATGAAGATGTTTTTAAAAAGACTTTTTATGCTACAAAATTCAACCTATCTGTAGGTAGTGCTCTTCTTCTTGACCGTCAGGTTTCCCAAATTGCTAGAAGTGGTCTTCCTTGCCACATCTGAAGGAGATAAAGGCAAGAATTCATCTGTGCCTTAAATCTAAATTTAGATACTTGGAGCAGGAATTCTCAAACTTTGCAGAGTCTTGACCCCTTTGTTGGAAGAAACATCCTTCTGGGTTCAGTTCCAAGTGGGGAAAAAGACCCTGGAAACATGGAGGCTGTTTGAAAAGATGGCTTAATGGTGGACAGGACCACATGACTTGGAGCTCCAAAGTGAAAAGGACAATCACATGCTTCAAGATGTTGGGTGAAGGGAAAGAAGGGCAAGATGCTAAGAGACCCTTAATTATATATCCTCTGTTGGGCCCCACCTTAGTGTTTCCTGTTCCTGTGTAAGAAATTATCCCATTGGCTGTCAGACTCTCAGGGGTGGGGGAGTCTTAGCTAACTTTGTAGACTTTGTCTGGACCACATGGCTTCAACTGAGTGCTGGCTGATGCAATCTTCCCAGGCCAGATGGTGAGATGGGTAGAGGCCTTTGTTATGTAGAATATTCTGGCCCAGGCCTTAAAAAAAATCAACCATTTACAACCATTTGTCAATGAGTTTTCAATTTTGTGTAATTGCTGAAATCTGGATATTGTTTTTGAGACAGTCAGAAATTCTCATTCCGCATATATTTTGAATTGATATTTGCTCTCTATTGAAGAAATTTTAGAAAATCCTGACCAATGGAAACTTTTCTCCCCACAAAATGAAAACAAACATTGACAGCAGTTGTGCCTTAGATGTCCATGCAATGCGGCTTGATCACCAGGAGCTGGAGCCTTGTAATATCATACTTTGGGCTTATGGCAATTTATAAAATCAGAAACTAAGAGGAATACATTTTTACACTCAAATGTTATACTATGGTTCTGTATGGTTTTTAGATTGTTTTTATCCAATCTTTGTTATTCTTATAAATAACCAAGGCAGTAAAATATCTGATATTCCTTCCTCATCCTGTTTTCCCCACAACCACAGCCCTGTGAAGTAAGCTGGGCTAAGAGAAAGTGACTGGCTAAAGTCACCCCTTTCATGTCTAAGGGGATAATAGAACATACAATCTCCTGGTTTCTAGCATGGTGCCTTAACCACTAGACCAAACTAGCTCTCTATTTTTCTCATATTTTGCTATATTTCTATGTGTGTATGTATGCGTGCATGTATATATGTGGATATGTCTGTCTGTCTGTGTGTCTGTATGCATGTCTGTATGTATATAGACATATAGAGAGATACAGATATAAGACCTGTGGTGTCTCAGTGGTTAGAATGAAGTATTGTAGCTAATTCTGCCAAAGCCAGCTGTTCGATTCTCACCAGTTCAAAGTTGGCTCAGCCTTCCACCCTTCTGAAGTCAGTAAATGAGGACCCAGATTGTTGGGGGCAATATAGTGACATTGTAAACCACTTAGAGAGGGCTGTAAAGCACTGTGAAGTAATATATAATAAGTCTAAGTGCTATTGCTAGATACAGTATATATAGGTCTATGTATGTATATTAAAACAACATTTCAGCTTCTGTCACTAAGTTAATTTGTACTCCTATGATGGTCATATTGGATATCATGTTTGTGTTTATATGCTATCTATCTTTAGATCCATACATATATTTTATCCCACATTCCTCCCAGAAATTCTGCTTTCACTTTTAAGTTAATGTATAATATAACTTCAATGTATTTTTCCCCAGTGTAATTCCACTGCTATTGATTGGATGGTGAAACTGTATTGTTTTAATTTAGTTCATTTTAATTGGATTTTACTAAGTTTCATTGCTGCCAATTTTTTTGTTTCAGACTAGACCAGGACCACTCAAGACAACTGACTCTTATTCTGTGCAACCTTCTTCAGCATACTGTTACAACTGTGGAAAGAAAGGCCACTATGGATTTGTAAGTCTCTTAATGTTCTGAATAAACAATACATATTTGCTGGGTTACTTTGCTTTCTGATAAGATCCATATTTGTTCTTCAATTTCTATATAACAAATTGCATACCACATACTTATTAAAAAATTCTGCAAATGATCTAAGAAAAAACTAGATGTATGTATTCCCAATCATCCTTCATGTAATTTAAGCCCAAAACATATAAAGTTGGATATAGTGTTGAAGTAGACAGTTGTAGAATAGAATAGAATAGAATAGAATAGAATAGAATAGAATAGAATAGAATAGAATAGAATAGAATAGAATAGAATAGAATTCTTTATTGGCCAAGTGTGATTGGATACACAAGAAATTTATCTTTGGTGCATATGCTCTCAGTGTACATAAGGGAAAAAATACATTCATCAAGAATCATAAGATACATTTCATGATAGTCATAGGTTCTAATAAGCAACCAAATCATACTAGGAAACAAATAAAACAATACAAATTGTAAAGATACAAGCAACAGGTTATAGTCATAAGTGGGAAGAGATAGGTACTAGGAAGTGTTATTATAATCTAGTAGTAGAGGAATAATAGTAATACAGTCTTAGTTAATAAGTTGACAGTGTTGTGGGAATTAGTCGTTTAGCAGAATGATGACATAAAAAAACATATAAAGTTGGATGTAGTGTTGAAGTAGACAGTTTTAAATAACTGTTATAAGAAAATAGCTGAATCAATAATATCGGGATTCACATCAGTGTTTTTAAAATGTCCATGCAGTTTAAATCCAAAACATAAAAAATTGCACTTTATACCGCACAAAGATGTTGGCTAGAACTGCTATAAATAAATAACTTTATCATAACAAATATTGAAAGGCCATTAAATATTGGAGAATACCGGTTTTTCTCATCTACAGTATATTTCAACAGCAATAGATGTACATTTCATTGATTAAGAACTACAAAATCATTTTCAGTGCCTACTGACCACATACAGAGATCTTTTCTGAAAATACTTAACACATGGGGTTTGTTTGAGTGCACAAATGCACCTACAGTATACATACACACTATACTAGAGTCAGTTTGGTCTAGTGATGAAGGTACCAGACTAGAAATTGGGAGACTGAATTCTAGTCCCATCTTAGCCATGAAAGCTGGCTGGGTGATCTTGGGCCAGACAGTCTCTCTCAGTCCAACCCACCTCACAGGGTGGCTGTTGTGGGAGAAAAGGAGGAGAAAGTTATGTTAGATATAGCAGTAGCACTTATATACCTCCACATAGTTCTTTACAGCACTTTCTGGGAGATTTACAACGTCAACATATTGCCCCCAACAATCTGTGTTTGGAGAAAGTCAGGAAGACTGTTTTAATGGCATAGAACTGGAGGTCTTCAATGGATTATCAGAATGTTAAATAGAGCTTTTGAACACAGCGGTGGTTGGGAATATCAACAAAATTTTATCGGGGAAGTAAAAATAAAATAGCAAATGGGAGACATTTATTAGGATAAATATCCTGTACGTTATAAAACACAGCCCATTGATTGCTTTAAAAATAGCATAGTCTCCTAACATAGTTTAAAAATGGGTGTGTTGTTTAAAATTTCCTGGAATTTATTTGGATTTATATTTAAAAATACTACATATGATCTGTACAGAATTCCTTGTTCTATAATTCTTTCTAGAAATAGTTGGAATTATTTTGACCTAATGGAACATGTTAACATTTCATTGACTTCATTGAGATTTTACAAGAACTTGTCATTTCTCAAAGATATCAAATCACAATTTTAACTTTCACCAACCTGTTATAAAAGAGAATTAAGAATCCGTAGGCATGTCAAAATGGTACTAACCAATACATTTGTTTGTTAATAAATGCAGTGAAGGGTTTGATTAAGAAAAGGTCAATAGTTAAGAGTGGTTGTTTAGTGACCGGATAGTATTCATTATAATGAACTGGAATTATCCTTAAGAACAGTTGTATATTAATTAAATCATTTGGATTCAATGGTCGGTAGATATCTGCCTTATACTGTGTTCTGAAGCAAGAACAGGTCTCCAAACAGATGTACAAGTCTCTAAACAGATCACAGTTTTCAGCAGCTTCATAGCAGGAACAGATCTTGCATTTTTCAATTCTTCTTTGAATATCAGGAATGAGAAACTATGAAGACATTGCAGCTTGCGTTATAGACATTGTCACAATCCTCAGGAATTAATACGTCTGTCTGTCCATCTATCCATCCATTCATTCATTCATTCATTCATCCATCCATCCATCCATTTTCATTCAGTCATTCAGTCATATTCTTTATTGCAGTCAATGGCCAGTCTGTAAAACATAATGAATATGTTAGTTTAGGAATCTGCAACTATTAGCATCAGTAGAAGCAAAGAACAAGCTATTAACCTATATTGTTTTGGGAAAGTGGGAGCTGAAAAGCAACCTACAGGATTGGCAATCGAGTGAATGATGCTGAGAATCTTTTTCCTCTAAAATGTGTTCATACAAGAATCTAAACCAGAGGACTCATCCCAATGTTAGTTAAATCTTACTAGTCACATTTGGGCCCACATCTGCACATTGCAGGACCCCAAAAGAACAAAATGAAGCAGAGAGTTTGTCCACTGCCTAGCATTCACATTCCAAACTGTCAGTCAGATACAACTTTTCTCAGGTGTGTTGATAAGAGCCTGAGATTTCTATCCTGTGTGTTTTACCTGTGGTGCTAAGGAACATCTCCAGAGTATTTAAAAATACAAAGCATGTGGCAGTAGTGGCAGTTGATTTAGAAGAGACAGGTCTGGGAAGTGCATGTCATACACTATTCAGATTATTATTCAATGGATCCATGTTAAAACAAGTAGGAGTGGCTATTTTTAGAGGACTCTACTTTTTTTTTATCCACTGGGGTTTTACTGTCAAGCTACTAAGGGAAAGGCCATTTTCTTGGAATATCTGTCTTTATAGCATCTCCAGAAACTTTGGAGTGTACACTCCACAGCAATCAAAGTTTATTTATCCTCATTTAATAGCTATGCATGAAATCACTAGAAAGCAGTGTTGGAAGTAAATGGAAAATCACTGAGAGATCTTTATTTCTTCCCTGAAACTATTCTTTATCATGATGATTCACATGCCTGGGTCTAAGCAGAGCTCACTCAGAATCTTCTTGACCTTATAAAAATGTCTCGCCGAAAATTTTGGGCCTGTGTTCTTTTGCGATCAGGACATAACTGCATACCCCTTTTTCAGATAGTAACTCAGAAGTCATTCCCTTTGTTCTTCGTTTGCTTTTCACTTTCACTGAGATCAGTATATGTTTTTAGCATTTGGGGAGTCCATCCCAGATGTTGTGGATTTTTTGAAAATCGATGGTTGCAGCCATCAGATTTTGTTATAAGATCAGCAACCAAAAGTGTCCTCTTCTGATCTGGGGTCACTTTGCAAGAGCAAGGATTCCATCTGCATCTTTTCATCATTAGATTCCCCTGTCATAAGGATGTAGGACAACTTCCTATCTGTATCTAGCATTCCCACCTGGATTTTCATTCTCAAAAGGATGTAGCTTTTAGAGCTGCAGTCCTTTGTATTGTACCTTATGAGCACTAAGCCCCTCTAGATAATAGACCAGCTATTCACCCATGAGTGTATGATCACAGAGACCACAGTGAAGAACTGATTACTTATCTGTAACTGAAGTGTTTTTTTTTAGTAGTTATCTATGAGTTCACTCATCCCTCCCTCCTACCTTCTTTTGTTCTGGGTGACCTCAATATTTCTCTTAGAATTCACTATATTGGTTTCAGGCATAGAGGGGATTTAGGGAAAGCTGCACCTAGTCATGTGTGGTATGCAGAGAGTTGCACTTCAGGCAAGAAATTCCATATACTTTAGAAGTTTCAGAACAAAGTTTTATTCAAGATACATTGCGTACAAATTGGCAGGTGATCTTTTCACTTACATTAAATAACCAGTTGTTTCAAATCAAAGTTATTAATTGGGAAAAGTTATTTGTTGGTTTAGAATGAGATGTCATCAGCATGTGTATGATAGATGACTGCTCCCCCTCTCTTGGTCTCTCTCTCTCTCTCTCTCTCCCCGTCTCTCTGTCTCTCTCTCTCTCTGCAAGAAAGAGAGAGACAAGCTGACTGAAAATGCTACAGAAATCTTGAAATACCGTCAGGTATGGAAGCTATAAGGATATAAAAAGAGAAACACAAAATCCAATAGAGCAGTGGTTTTCAACCTTCCTAATGCCGCGACCCTTTAATACAGTTCCTCATGTTGTGGTGACCCCCAACCATAAAATTATGGCTCAGTTCCTAAGATTGTCGAAAATATGTGTTTTCCGATGATCTTAGGTGACCCCTGTGAAAGGGTCGTTCGACCCCCAAAGGGGTCGCAACCCACAGGTTGAGAACCACTGCAATAGAGAAAAATATAAGGAGCTCAGGGTTGAATTGTGATGCTCTCTGAGCTTGGTGTTCTCTGAGCATGGCTGTTTGCTTGTAAGGTACGGTAACATCATCAGTGCTACTGAGTGTGAAGTTTGTTCCCTGTTTATATACAATAGCTTGTTTTGCCAGAATTGGCTGGGTTGTGGTTTTCTCCTTGATTGTTCCTTCATTTTAGGGTATTGTTTTCTGATTGATTGCCTGATATGAGTAGAAATAACATTAGATTATATCTACTAAAGTGGAATTGAAGTTTATTAATACCGTATAATTGAATAAGCCAGTCTGACTATTGATAGAATTGTGATTCCCCAAATAGAACTGTGCCATGATTTGAGACTTTCCTGAACTCCGGGTTCTTTGAAACATTAGTAGGATCCTTCACCCTATTCTGACTGATATGTCAATTTCCTCCCTATCTGGACTAGCCTACCTGTTGGCAACAATAATTTATGCCCTGCAGTAACTTTGTGTGTTGGGCTACTTTTGAAGATGACTCAGAATTTGTAACTGATCCAGAATGTAATGGTCATTTACCAGACTATTGCAGGACATCTATACAGTACTTAGATTACTAAGCATTATGATAGGTTATCAGTAGGTTTCTGGGCCCAATTCAGTCTAGTTATTCTTTAGGAAGCCTTATTGAGCCACTAGCATAGATTTTGTGACCATGATACCCCCAAAAAAGTTTCTGCCCATCTAGTACAGTCAACCAAAAAAGGCCTATTATCATCTCCATTCCACCCCCCCACCCCCACCCCAGAGTTCGTGGGCCAGGACAAAACAACAGGCCTTTTCAGAAATAGCTTCCAAATACTGGAGTGTTTTGTAGCGGACCCTAACTTTTCATTCATTTAGAAAGACCCTCTTATTCTTACAAGGCCAATAATATGATTATCGTCCAATTATTTGTTGGATTAAAAGAATATTTCATAACATTTTAGTTTTGGTTTCTTGCACTGCCCAGAATCCTTGTGATTACAGTGATGTGCAAATATTGTTAAATAAATAAATAATGCTCCAATGTGATTAAACCATTATTTCCTACAAAAGCAAAGGTTTTTGTTCATTGTGACTTTTCTATCTGCTGCTCTAAAATTGTGATCTTTAGATGAAAGATAATGCTACCAGAGTACAGTGAGTTGAACTGCATATAAAATTAATAAAATAAAAAATAAATAAAGTAAGTAAGTAATAAAGTAAGTAAGTAAGTAAGTAAGATGCCTGGATTTCTTAATTAAAGTGAGTTCTTACTTTCATCCTGGATATTTGAATTCTGGAGCTTAGAAGACTCCAGAATTAGAGGTGGAATATCTTACCAAATTTGAGACAGCAGCAACAGCTGTAGATAGAATAAGATGTGGTTTGGAGAGATTTCTTTTGGTCTGTTCAAGTTGAAATTAACATAAGATCATAGAAAGAAGTACCTCTCTCCTTTCAACTTGTTCCAGGTTTGAACATTTTTCTCATAGGCAAGAAAGATAGTTTAGGAATTTTGTTGCTATACAGTACCAAAAGACAGTCTTGAACTTACTGTTAAGGGTCCTAAAGGAAGCACAATATCTCTACTGATGATGCTATAGGGGAAGTAAGGGAGAACTTTTGGCTATTCATTATAGACCCAAGTGAAATGCAGCTCAGATTTGACATATGGCTGATTTTGTTTTGAAGCTTTCCAATGAATCAATACAGGTAATTCTCAACTTAAGATCATAATTGGAACCAGAATTTCCATTGCTAGGCAAGGCAGTTGTCAAGTGACTCACACTCAGTATTGTGATCTTTTGTGCCATTGTGATTAAGTGAATCACTGCTGTTAAATGAATCACAGAGTCATTAAATCCAGCTGCCGCATCACCTTTACTTGTAAGTAGCATCTGGGAAGGTTGCAAGTGGCGATGCTGCAACTGTTGTAAACATGCCAGTTGCTAAGCAACCAAATTTTGAACACAGGTCTGTAGGGATGCCGCGGTATATGTAAGTGTGAGGATTGGACATAAGTAACTGTTTTCAGTGCCATTTTAACTTTGGTTATTCGCTAAAGGGATAGTTGTAACTTCAGGACTATGTGAATTTATAAGGCAAAATGAAACTAGTTTAATCTGTAACTATGTTCATCAGCTTGCACCTTAAATTTGTAGTGATATTTTGTGCACTGTAAATTTGCAACAGCAATAGCACTTAGACTTATATACCACTTTACAGTGCTTTACAGCCCTCTCTAAGCAGTTTTATAGAGTCAGCCTATTTCCCCCAACCATCTGGGTCCTCATTTTACCAACCTCGGAAGGATGGAAAGTTGAGTCAACCTTGAACCTGGTGAGATTTGAACTGCCAAAATGCAGGCAGCCGATAGTTAGCAGAAGTGGCCTGCCATATAGCACACTAACCACTGCACCACCGAGGCTCTATGATGTTCTATGTTATCTTGCCCCACTTTTGGGGGGATAAACCAGCAGGTTCAGTATGCATTATTAGAGAAAACAGATTGCTTTACTACCAATTGAAAAGCTAATTTCTTTCTTTTGTATTTGCATTAACCAGAGTATGACAATAATATTAAAATATGATTTGCAGGAATGCTCAGAGAAGCGAATGTTTGGAGGGACATTTCCTACTTTCCCCTTTATCTATTACTATGACAATGAATATGACAACAAGAGGAGTCTTCAGAGAGCAAAGAAAAAAGTGCAAGGTATGATATACACTGCTCAAAAAAATAAAGGGAACACAAAAATAAGACATCCTAGATCTGAATGAATGAAATATTCTTATTAAAATACTTTGTTCCTTACATAGTTGAGTGAGCTGACAACAAAATCACACAGAAATTATCAATGGAAATCAAATTTAGCAACCCATGGAGGTCTGGATTTGGAGTTACACTCAAAATTAAAGTGGGAAAAAACACTACAGGCTGATCCAACTTTGATGTAATGTCCTTAAAAGAAGTCAAAATGAGGCTCAGTAGTGTGTGTGGCCTCCACGTGCCTGTATGACCTCCTTACAACGCCTGGGCATGCTCCTGAGGAGGTGGCAGATGGTCTCCTGAGGGATCTCCTCCCACACCTGGACTAAAGCATCCCCCAACTCCTGGACTGTCTGTGGTGCAACGTGAGGTTGGTGGATGGAGCGAGATGTGATGTCCCAGATGTGCTCAATTGGATTCAGGTCTGGCGAACGGGTGGGCCAGTCCATAGCATCAATGCCTTCGTCTTGCAGGAACCGCTGACACACTCTAGCCACATGAGATCTTGCATTGTCGTGCATTAGGAGGAACCCAGGGCCAACCACACCAACATATGGTCTCACAAGGGGTCTGAGGATCTCATCTCAGTACCTAATGGCAGTCAGGCGACCTCTGGCAAGCACATGGAGGGCTGTTCAGCCCCCTAAAGAAATGCCCCCCCACACCATTACTGACCCACTGCCAAACCGGTCATGCTGGAGGATGTGGCAGGCAGCAGACCGTTCTCCTCAGCATCTCCAGGCCCTATCACGTCTGTCACATGTGCTCAGTGTGCACCTGCTTTCATCTGTGAAGAGCACAGGGCGCCAGTGGCGATTTTGCCAATCTTGGTGTTCTCTGGCAAATGCCAAATGTCCTGCACGGTGTTGGGCTGTAAGCCCAACACCCACCTGTGGACGTCGGGCCCTCATACCACCTTCATAGAGTCTGCTTCTGACCGTTTGAGCAGCCACATGCACATTTGTGGCCTGCTGGAGGTCATTTTGCAGGGCTCTGGCAGTGCTCCTCCTGTCCCTCCTTGCACAAAATCGGAGGTAGCGGTCCTGATGCTGGGTTGTTGCCCTCCTACGGCCTCCTCCACGTCTCCTGATGTACTGGCCTGTCTCCTGGTAGCACCTCCATGCTCTGGACACTACACTGACAGACACAGCAAACCTTCTTACCACAGCTCGCATTGATGTGCCATCCTGGATGAGCTGCACTACCTGAGCCACTTGTGTGGGTTGTAGACTCCGTCTCATGCTACCACTAGAGTGAAAGCACTGCCAGCATTCAAAAGTGACCAAACCATCAGCCGGAAAGCATAGGAACTGAGAAGTGGTCTGTGGTTACCACCTGCAGAACCACTCCTTTATTGGGGATGTCTTGCTAACTGCCTATGCTTTCCACCTGTTGTCTATTCCATTTGCACAACAGCATGTGAAATTGATTGTCAATCGGTGTTGCTACCTAAGTGGACAGTTTGCTTTCACAGAAGTGTGATTGACTTGGAGTTACATTGTGTTGTTTAAGTGTTCCCTTTATTTTTTTGAGCAGTGTACATATAGATTTAGTGATTTTGCTTTTATTTTAAAAAATTTCAGGTTACTATCATGTTTACTGCCTCTTTTAACTTAATCTAGGATGGGTAACCTTTCCCAGAAGGCTTCATGTGGTCCCCAGTACTACTATCTGCAGCCCCCCCTAATAACCCGCAATCATGCCAAAATTTAGTGACCTTTAGCCAAAATTTAGTCAAGGTCTAATGGCACAATTTAAAAAAAAGCTGGTATGAGAATATGTTGCCTCTGATTAATTTCTGTCCTTATTTCTACCTTTGGAATCCACCATAGGCCCTTTAAAAATGTAAACAAATAAACAAACATCAACCTGATTTTTGCTACAAGCGCTCAGCACTTCCAGAATATCAGAAGACCAAACTGGAAACTCTAGTTCTTTATAGTTTGTGTAATCTCTTCTCTAAAAAGAACAATACTTCATGTGTGTAATATCTGATCTCTATGTTCTAGATGGCTAACAATCTCATAAAATAAAAACTTGAACATTAAGGTTCAAGAGGAATTCCCCCAACCCCCTCCCAAATGTACCAAAACATAGATTGACATTAGAATTAGAGCTGACCAAATCACGGTAGGATTTCCAAAATATAATGATAGCTATCAGAAAATCACCCTTCCAGTGGCAATCTTGTAAGAATAGATCATATGGCTGAGTTGATTTGATCATGGTTGGGTTGAGTGGACAGGCAGATGAATACAAGTGAAGACAGTCCCTTAGAGTAGAGCTATTTAGGACCTTAATGACAGCATCCAGCATCTTGAATTGCATCTGGAAGCAAACTCGCAACCAGCTCAGCTCTTGAAGAAGCAGGGTCACCTAGGTGTATCAGGTTATATGTATCTTCATCAGCTATTGATTCCAAAATTTCTTCAAGAGCAGATCCAAGGTGAATGAATTACCACAATGGAAAGAGGAGATAACTAGCATACAAGCGACTGCCCAATCCAAGAATGTCCACAAATGGTGGGTTGGAGATAAAAATAATGCAAAGGCTTTCCAGTCACAAAACCTCCAGATTGTGAACTACCTTTGAATGGGAGAAGACAACTTGGTTCATTACTCTCTGTCTCAGAGAGTGTCAATCTGAATCTGTTCTTCTAGGGACTGAGTGAGAGGTTCTCACATTGCATGTATGACTCAAGGCCCAAATATATGACTATCAGCTTTTGAATGCTGGGGTATCATCAGCAAGGACAGCTTTATTTATTAAAGCTTTGGTTCAATATATCTATACAATTGTTATACAGAGTATTGTTATACTGGGAACTGTTGCTTTCTGTGGTGATTGTGCCCATCAAGGACAAAGATGCTAAGAGAGATGAATGTATATTCTATATGCTCTCCCCTTTCCAAAATGAAGCCTAACTTTCCTCGTCATAGAGGCCCTTCAGATGTGGTTTATCTTTCCCCAATAGGAAATGAGATACTTTAAAAAGAGCTGCTAGGTAGCATTTGGCAAATGCAATCAAGACAGCAAAATATCTCCTTTCTACTATTTGATTCACAACTATGTAGATTCAAATACCATCTGGTCAGTTACATCATCCAATCAGACTTGTGATGGGTCTTCTTCCAGCAGTATTTACTGGTATGTCCTGCTTCATCTCCTTGAACTCCTCAATAAGTCAAGAATTTGCAGTGAATCTGCAAAAAGGAAATTTTTAGCTTATTTGTAGTAATAGCAGTACCACTTTATAATGCTCTCCAAGCGGTTTACAGAGTCAGCATATTGCCCCCAACAATTTGGGCCCTCATTTTACCCACCTCAGAAGGATGAAAGACTGAGTCAACCTTGAGCCTGGTGAGATTCGATCTGCCAAATTGCAGGCAGCCGGCTGTCAGCAGAGGTAGCCTGCAGTACTGCACTCTAACCACTGCGCCACCGAGGCTCTTGTAGGTTAGTCTCCTCTCAGGATTGTCTCACATGACTTTCCAAAATAAAGTTAAATTTGTTCAACTTTTTGCTTAAAATAGGCGTTTGTATTTTATCAAGAATCACTTGATTTCAAAGATATTCTAATTTCTAATTACTTTATTGGAAGATTTATCCAATTTTGGTATCGGATATTTGATTTGAGGTTTCACACACTGAGATTAAACATATAGATTTAGCAAAATGGCTCCCATCTTGGTGTCCACTAGATGTTACGAACTGGTATTCCCATGGGTATTACATCCATTTTAGCTGGCTTGATCCATTATCACTGTGCTTCTCGGTGTGTTTTTTAGAAATTACCTCTAAAATTGATAGATATGCAAGAGTTTATTTTATTATCTTTATTTTATTGCAAACAGGATATATATCGATTTTTCTAATTAGGGAGTAACAAGTATAATGTTCAGTATTTAAGAGAAGTATCATCAAGTGTTTTTATTTTGCAGAACTTCAGGAAGCTGGCCTTCTAACAAAGTTTCCAAAAAGACCACATACAGATTATGATCGGGAAGAGCACAAACATAAGAAAAAGAGGGAAGTTTGGAAGGAACATGGCAAGAGAGGAAATCATAAGAACCTAAGGAAAAAGTCTCAGGCAGATCTAGTCAAAGAAAGGAAGCGTAAGAAGGAAGTTCAGAACAACTATATGATAGAAGAATGCTTTCCTAGAGGTGGCCACGTGAATGCACATAAGAGGTGCAGAAGGAAAACTCCTCATCATCAAAGTGTTGGCTTTTTGGCAGATGGCAAAACTGAAAATCACCGAGTTTCTATGCAGTCAGCAAAAAGGCAGAAGAGAAAGAAAAAGAAGAGGAGCCACACAAACAATACCAGGGATGAAAGTTTATTTCTTATCAAACAGAAGAAAAAGAAAACGACACCGAAAGCCAGCTTTATCTGAGGTGGAACTTTATTCCTTCTGTCACAGCACAGAGTGTGTCTCGGTAACCATTCCACAAGGAGAGCATCTTGGTTTGTAATGTTATTTATGCATTAGAGGTACATTATTTGATAAATGTTTTTATAATTCCTGCATTAGATGGACTATAGAGGAAAGGGGTAGGGAGTGACAAGATGAAAGCAATTTTTTTAAAAAAGGTTCCTCAGTTGTATACACTCTTTGTAAATCTGTGTCTCAAAATACTTCTGCTTAATGCATACAGTTTATTTGCACGCACATTTTGAAGGAAAAGTAGACAAATTGACAGGTGCCCCAGGTATGGATACAAGAACAGATGGAGGTAACCATTTCACCTGCTTAAAAGAAGAGACAAAAAGAGGAAGTTTAATAAGTGATTTGCATTTACAGGCCTTAGGAAGGCGTAGCGGTATCATGTTTCCTCTGCTGATTTGTTTTGAAAAATGTGTGGAATGGATTTAAGAAACAGGGAAGGATGTTGTAGGAGAAATATTATTTGCTTCCTAATTTTATTTTCTCAGCAGAGTGTTTCAGGATGTGGCCATCTTATGCCACATTCTTAGATAGGATTATCCTCAAATTTGCCAAGGACTTAGCACTGTAATTTGATTTGACAGGCCAGGTCAGTCTTTGTTCAAGTGAGAAAGTGTAAGCTGCATTGAAGTCCAATTTTTAAAGTAGATAATGACGTACAGCTTTTTCATGTTTCTGAGAAATAAATGATTTTATAACTCATTTTGTTACAATGTGGTATTTTTGTACTTTGAATTGCAGTTCAAAATTTATGTCTGAAAAACATTGCAATACCTAAAGGGAAAGTAACCATTTTGAAGCTCACTTTTTTTTCTTTTTCAAAATCAAGTGTTCCTTCTTCTTTCTTTAATACTGTCAATTTCATGTGATCTCCAGTGAGACTTCAGCTTCCAAAACGTGCTGCTTTTTTCACTCTTGTTAATTTCTATGTAAAAGATGCATTTTACATAAGGGTTGATTATTAAACATTAAAATGTTGTTTTTATACTGAGTCTGGTTTTTTTTTTTAGCAAGTTAAAATAACAAGTAATCAAGATATGATAATAATAAAACATATACCATCTTTGTCAGGCACAAGAAACCAGGGTCCAAGATTGTTCAAATATCTACAAATTTAATCCATGCGAGCTCACTACAAGAATCTGAACTACTGCACATGAAGGCAAATTGGCAGTAGATGAGAATGGGGCTGGACTTAGATCTCTCGTGGGCTTGAAGAGACTCGAAACCAATTACAAGCTTGATCCCAGTCTTGGACTCAACTTGATCATCTCCTACATCCTTAGTACTATTGCCTGGAACATCTAATGAGTAACCTATCCATGCTATAGTCTAGAGTTAATAGGACTTGGTATGTAAACAAAGTTGTGGTTATAAGTACACCATAGGAAATTTACAAAAGAAAGACGCTCCTGCAGGAATATTAATATAAATGTTCTCTTTTGCAAGGTGGAAGGTGAAATTCGGAAATTGTAGATGAAAGGATTCGGCTTTGCAATTAATGCTTGAAAAGTAATTCAGCTGAGCATTAATATTGGGCAGGACAGCATTATACTATCCAACAGTGAAAGGTGAATAGCAACATGCAGAACAGAATGAAGGGAAATCCAGTTGAATACAAAGAAGTGATACCATCAAGGTAGGATGATGGACTGCATCATAAACTGAATATAGGACACTACGGTTCTAATTTTAAAAAATAGAATAATCTTTTACATATCTGTTTTTGGTTTCTATTTTTATCTATTCAAATCAAAATTATATCCCACCAACACATTAGAAATGGGTATGAATATGTTTGTCTTTTTAAAACTGTCTTAGTCTTTACCTTGAAACTGACTGAGGCTAGTTCTTATCTCTGAAAAAAAGCATTGCAGAGATGCACCCAAGGCCTGACTGAGGGAGTCTACACTGCAGGTATAGCAAAAGAGAAGAAACAGGCAAAGCATGGTGTCTAGAATTCTTTCCAATCCTATTAACCAGCAGCAGCCTGAGCAGCCATAAATAGTTTCTTCTGTATTCTGGACTAGCGTATTGCATAAGCACAACATACGTTTCTGCTTCCTTGTCTTTGTCTTAATTTTTTTTCTGATCGTATACACTGATCGTATGTGTGTATAGACTCCTCTGGATTTGTGATCAAAAGTGGGGGGATGGGCTTAGAATAAGAGCAGTTGGCAGCACCCTCTTGTCATTTCCTAAATAGGAGTACATTTAGGGGTGGGATTTTTTTTTTCTCCACAACCCCAGTTCGGTTCTCGCTCACTTTCAAATTCAGTCTTCTGTTGATTTCTCTCTCCTCCACTCCCAGTGGTCCTATTTTCTTTTCAGAGTGGAAGGCCAGAAGGATAGACATGCTGCCCCCTTTTGTATATTTTCTTAACAGAATAACAGAGTTGAAGGGAACCTTGGAGGTCTTCTAGTCCAGCCCCCTGCTCAAACAAGAGACCCTATATCATTTCAGACAAGTGGCTGTCCAATCTCTTCTTTAAAACCTCCAATGATGGAGCACCTTTAACTTCTGGAGGTAAGCTATTTCACTGAGTAATTGTTCTCACTGACAGAAAATTCCTCCTTAATTCTTAAGTTGGATCTCTCTTTGATTAGTTTCCATCTATTGCTTCTTGTTCTGCCTTCAAATGATTGACCCCCCCGCCTCTTTGTGGCAGATATTGGAACACTGCTATCACCCTTCGTCCTTCTTTTCATTAAACCGGACATACCCAATTCCTGCAACTGTTCCTCATATGTTTTAGCCTCCAGTCTCTTAATCATCTTTGTTGTTCTCTGCACTCTTACTAGAGTTTCAACATATTCCTAACATTTTGTTAAGTTGGAAAAAATAAAGAAGCCTGCTGCTGAACTGGGGAGGAAAGATAAGGTTTTGCAAAAGGAAATTGTTCAAACGATGGTGTGTGTGTTTGTGTGTGTGGAGCAGTGGTGGGATTCAAATTTTTTTTACTACTGGTTCTGTGGGCATGGCTTGGAGAGTGTGGTTTGGTGGGCGTGGCAGGGGAAGGATACTGTAAAATCTCCATTCCCTCACCACCCCACTAACTTGCTTTCCAGCTCCATTCTCCTGTACAGGGCAACAAAAGAAGACCCAGCCGATCAGCTGGGACTCAGGAGGCAGAGAATAGATGGGGGCAGGGCCAGTCAGAGGTGGTATTTGCCGGTTCTCCAAACTACTCAAAATTTCTGCTACCGGTTCTCCAGAACTGGTCAGAACCTCTGGTGTGGAGGGCATTCTGTTCCATTTCCTCCCCCTTTTTATTCATTTAAAAGATAGCAAGAGGCAATTTTAGCCAAGCTGTAAAAGACTGATGATGATACCTAATTGGGTAATGAAACATCTGCAAGAAAAAAAGCGTACTCAGAGATCACCAAGACCCCCCCACAGTATCAGTTTCCCAACTCCAAGCTTTCCAAATTGGTTTGCATTCTTTTGTGGGCAGGTCTCCAATCCCCACTGAAAACCTGGCAGAAATCTGATGCAAAAGTCCAAACTGAGCATTTTTTTCCTTGTTCTGTAATTCTTAACCTTAGAACAACATTAAACATAACCTTAGTAACGATATATGTTTAATACACATGTGTGCCTAGCTATATATGTCCCTCATCTTCCTAAATGCTAGAATTCCTGTTTAGATTTTTAAGAAGGGATTAAAGAATTTAGTGGTCATTTTCCATGTCTCACAATTGGAGCAAATGTGAGACATGGAAAATGACCACTAAATTCTGTAATCCCTTCTGCTGGTAAATAAAGTTATTTGTAATTGGAGCAAATACAAATAACTTTATTGCTGCCATTTACCAGCAGACACAACTAGGGCAATCAATCAGTTGGTCTGGAACTAGCTGATGACCATTGGACAGATATACCGTTGATCTTCTTTGTCCATCTGATACAGCCCCGTTGCCAATCGCATTCACATGTTAGGTTCCATGCTGCTTTTTCTTTTGAGTGAGTTTTCTTCCAGGTCTCAAACTTGAAGATCTCATGGACTTTATCCTGCTCAAGACAAACCTCCAAGCAGTTCCAAACAGCCCAGTTAGTTTTAGGATCACTAGCGATTGTTATTAGGATTAGGAACAATAGGCCATTTTAAACCTGTAGCAGTCTACCATAACTTTCATGACAAAGTTGCTGCTTGTCATAATTCTCTCTGAAGTTAATGTGTTATCCTGGATTTTTAAGATTCTCATACAAACTCACACACTTTTAAAAAGACACTAGATGACACACATCCAATCTTTGTAAGTCTGGCTAAAAGCATACAACTGTTATAAACTCCCAAAGTATGTCCATAACATTATTGTAATCATATATAGCAGTAGGAATATTAAAAAGAAAAAGATCTGATGACCATTAATTGAGGCTAGTTTAAATTATTTGTTTAAAAACCTGCCATAAGTCAGTTCTCAAGAAACAAGCTAGAAGCTATGTATGTATGTACGTGGTTTTGATTTTGAAGCTCGAAGGGAAAGGTGCTGGGATTTTTTTAAGCAATGTTAATTAGGTCTTTCAACCCCTCAAACACCTTCCCCAATAATTCAACTTCTTAATTATCCTATAAATGGCTTAATGGTTACCTAAAAATACAGTTTTTATCCTGTTCTTTAATGCTTACACTGATTCTAAGCTTAAGGAAGCAAACTTACCCCGTGACTGAGCAACCACAAGCCTAAATCTGTCTTAAAAAAGCGTTCTATTGAATACCAGTTGGATTTTCTATGCACTGTAGATTTTCATTCCGTGTTTTAATTTTTACTTTAATTACTAAACTTTTAACAATACATCAACGTAACCCCAAGCTTTTAACATAATAATGTAAATGTTGGACCTTAAAAGGAATTAAGTTTGCTTTAGGAAACTTCTTTCATTAAAAGCTTCAAGAAATGACTTTGAAAATAGTGCATGTGTGTGTGTCTATGTATTTGGGTGCATATGTGTATGTTTATGCCTGTTCTCATGTTTATTTCTATAGATTAAATAAGGATCAATGGATTTGAGGTTTTGATAAAATACGGTTAGCATCTATTAACAGTTTCAATGTCTGCTTTTAAAACTGAAAGGTGCTTTATCCACTGCTTTGATCTTTCACAGCCACAGTATATTTACAAGTAATAAAAATAAATCTAGAAATCTGTAACATACATTATATTCATATGCTCTCTTTTTCCAACAACCATTTGTAATTCTAATCAATAGATATATGCCATGAATGTCACATTTGTAATTTCAAGAACTGAGATACTAAAGATATTTTTCTCTTCCATATTAATAGAATAGGTTTGAATATTAAACAAAAGATAATATTTCCAGTTTTGATTACTGCCTCATAGGTAGTAATCAAAATCATATTTTCATCAAATTCAGACCATTTCTTTGCTTCAGAGAATCTAGTGAGGATATTTGGATCAGGAATGAAAAAATCTTCAACTCGCTGCAAATATTTGAATTAACCTGGAACATACCTGGGTATGACACTTTAACAGCTAAATGTATGCTTAACAAATATTGATATTGTAAATGTGAAATATAAAGCTCTTTCCTGACTAGCTCAAGAAATTGTTTCCTTTAATAATTTAACTTTGTTCTACCTTATGTATATATTACATAATACCTTACTCTCCTCTGTAAAATTAATTACATTAATTTTCCTAAATTCAATCCCATTAGTTTCAATCTAACAAAATGTTGTCAAGAAATTAGGTAAAGAATGTGGACTCTGCCCCTCTGTCAGTGGGATAACTCTAAAGGTTGAACTGAATGGGAATAAGTTTGCCAAGTATGGAAAAGGCAAAAGAAGAAACGCTGCATTCAAAGATAGGCCAGATCTGGTTGGGGATTGTGAAGAAAAAGGTTTCAGAAAATTTCCTCCAATGCATTCTGTGGGAGAGGCAACTGGGTACTGGCTTGGTTGCTGCCAGCTGTTCCATTTAAAAGTTCTCTTTCTCTCTCACGCACACGCACCCCATTCCCAAACAGGTGGCTTTCAGCAGAGGTATTTTTAAGGCATGTGAAGAATGCCCCAAAGCCATGGTTGCATGATTTCCCAACTTCATTTGTGGTTCCTATTAGCAGGGGTCCCCAAACTTGGCAACTTTAAGACTTTAAGACAGCTATGCTGGCTGGATCATTCTTGGAGTTAAAGTCCACAAGTCTTAAAGTTGCTGGGCCTCTGAAATATAATTGTTTCATTCTATTCCCAAAAACTTTTGCAGGGCTCTATGTAGGGATGAGAGACGAAAAATAAAACATATTCAGATGTTAGTCGCTGGTGATTTTTGTTTTGTGTTGTGGAGAATTCGACTATAATAATCATGCTGAATGAGAGTTATGCGTAGATAAGATTTTTCCGATTAGCCAGGAAAAAAGTGGTAAGAGGTATTGTTAGATGGTTGCACAAATGGAACATGCAGAGGAATAAACTCGGTAATTTGAACTGCTTCATTCTCACAAGGGCATAACCCTTTGATATAAAATATTTCTTAAGCCTATCCCCAAGAACAGTGGAAGCATAATAGCATAAAAGCTCTGTGATATTTAGTTTGAAACTTTTCGGAACAGTTAGTTCTCTAATTCAGCATATTTGTGTACTATGTATTCACACCCAAGATTCCTTATCCAGTTTATGAACCAAGTCATAGCTTAATATGAACAGATCCTTTTGGAAAAAATCCCCAGTATCATTAAGTTATCCTCTTTTTATTTGACTTCAGTGTATTCTTTAGGAAAAATTCACATCTGTTTGTTTATTATCAGCATCCTCCCATCCACCACCCCATCCTCTCCACCTTTTAATTGGGCTGTTGTATCTGGCTGTCTATCATATTTTATTTATGATTTTATCTTTGTACAATTTTAATTTTTTTATGATTGTAAGCTGCCCAGAGTTATCCTGAGGTAAGATGGCCAGCCAAAACATTTTGTAAGTAGACGGACAGACAGATCCTTACAAAACTTCTCCAGACTCACAACAAAAGTTTCATGGAATGATTAATAGCAATTGTCAAGCTTGGCTATCATATAATCAGTCCTGTAGAGCAGTGATCCCCAACCTTTTTTGTGCCGCGGCCCGGTACCGGCATCAGCACGCATGGCAAGGCGAGCCGAGCGACCGGCCAGCCAACCATCCCCTGCTTCTCCCCGCCACCTTCAACTCCTCCTTTGTACCTGTGTCGATGGGCTTCGCAACGGCTTCGGGATGGTCGCTCGGCTCACCTTGCCATGCGTGCTGAAAGAATCCTTGCGCCTTAGTTTTGTTCGAAGCCGCCCCCCCCTTGATGAAACTAAGGCGCGAGGATTCTTTCAGCACCCAAACGCCGCTTTCTACCCGGAAAAGCTCACCGGAAGCACTTTTTCATCAAAACAAGATGGCGGCGCCCAGCAAACCAGCGGCCCGGTAGAAATTGTTCCATGGACCGGTACCGGTCCAAGGACCGGTGATTGGGGACCCCTGCTGTAGAGTATATCCTAGCACAATAGATAAGGCATCTATTACAATTAATTTAGAACTATTTTTTAAAATAACATATAAAAACAACAGTTTGTATAGCATTCCAGAAAGTTTGATGTAATGCAAATTGCACTTGATTTTTCTTTTCAGGAAATAGTAGTATTAATCAAGCCAGAAAAATCCCTTCCTATACATATTTGGAAGTCTATTTCAGGTTGAATAAAGACACACCCCAGAGGAACTGAATCTATGATGTGTAAACATGTGCTTTTTGAGCATATATTTCATTATATTTTATACTAATACTAAAAGATAATATAATGAAAATATTATTTTCTATATTGTTTCATTAACTAGA
The DNA here is from genome assembly GCF_049901715.1 of Pseudonaja textilis. Lineage (NCBI taxonomy): Eukaryota > Metazoa > Chordata > Lepidosauria > Squamata > Elapidae > Pseudonaja > Pseudonaja textilis. The sequence continues at coordinate 165,714,921 of NC_141991.1, read as the reverse complement.
AATGAAAGGCTAAAAAGCAGGAGTACATGAGTTCAAGTCCAGCCTTAGTCATGAAAAACTGGGTGATTTTGAGCCTGTCACTTTTTCTCAGCCCAACCCAGCTCACAAGGTTGCTGTTGTGAGGAAAATAGGTGTTTGGGGTATGTTTGCTGCCTTGGGTTATTTGTAAAAATAATGAAGACGGGATATAAATAAGAAAGGTTAAAAATAAAAGATTATTTCTCAGCATTGTACATTTTGTGTATGATGTTATTTTTCCGTTAGATCAGATGATTTCTATCCCAGGTTTCCCAACTTGGTGCCTTCCAGACAATTTTGACTTTTACTTCAAAGCAAGTGAAAAACATTAAACTGCAAAGGAATGCCCATGTATTTACCATGAAGTAAATCACAACATTGCTTATTTTACTTTCATTTTTCAAGGTTACAGTGACCTGTGGGTGCTTTTCATTATTCCAATAACCTAGTTGACATGAAAAACACATTTTATAAAAGTAGTGGGTTGGCCACATGATGACTTTCGCTTAATGACCTGCAGGGAAGCTGTTGTGAAATTTCTGAGAGACTGAAATATATTTAAATGGCAAAAATTCAGGAATTACTATTGCGTGTTAATGTTGCATTTTACTAATGCATGTTGGTTTGGATATATGCAGTTGGTTGCAGTGGAGGAGTTGCCAAAAATGCCACATTCAGTTCAGCCAACTCAATTTCATATTACAGGGAATCATCAAAGCTAAAAAGAAGCCCTCCTTTATGTATCTTTTCCGTTTTCAGCAATGGTGAATTAAATCCTCTATTTAGTTAGCTCTCAAAAGTATTTTTTTGAAATCCAGGAACTTATTAAGAATTACAACCTTTGGATAAGGATGATGTCCTGATGTTGAATCTCAACTGAAATGTATCAGCTCATGTCCTGTTCTCTTTTAAAAGCACAAGGCTTTTTAAAAAGACTGAGGTTCTCTGCATTTTTGTTCCAGTGCCTAGTGTCCCTCCATCTAAAGGGGAAAAATATAAATAAAAGTTGGGCATTATTTCTGAAAGTTACATGTAATTCAACAGTCAGCAAAGCAGTAAGCTAAAATCCTTTCTGAAGCGTGCTGCTTTCTAGACTTGACAAAGGGGCAATTTGCATCGGATAATTATTTTCTATTAAGTGATAACAATCCTGTTCCATATGGAAATAATCTTGTCCAGAGGCCAAATAGTTTATCCAGAATAGGAAACAAGTATTCATATGTGTGAAACAATGAGACGTTTGTGTTGCCATTTGCTGTTCAAGAAATATTGGAGGTAAGAGAAAATCGTTGAGAAGGGGCCAACACTGAGGACAGGGCCATCATAATCCAACAGATCTCCATCTGCCTTTTAGTTTTAAGCATCTAAATGTTAATCAGAGAAATTCAGGTTTGTTTATGAAGCGCTCTTATTCTCTTCCAGATTGACCTATCTTTGGCAATTAAGTTGAGGTGAGAACATGTGTTTTATCCTGACTTTGATGGAAAGGCAAGATAGAAATCCGTGACAGAATGAAACCTCGGTAAGGTAATGCAGGCCCCATGCATTGGTTACTTAGATTTCTAGCTTATAATCAGAGTCTCCCGTGTCCCTTTAAAAATATTATGCTCAACCACTGGAAAGGCTAATTTTTCTTAATTTTAAAAGAACTGTCACATGCAAAAGAAATTATCTGCCGTGCGCAAGAGAAATAAGTAATGTTAATGGTTCCACCAGTTCATTATTTCATTCAGCAGCTTTTGTGTTGGAAATGCATTCATTAACATCAAATCCCACTTGTGAGGATTTAAATTATCACATGCCCTCTTTTCAACATCAAGACGAGAAGGCTCTGTGTGTGTGTTTTCATAGGCTGCCCTGAGACCTAGCACCTGGCCTTGCCTTCAGCCCCCAGGGCCACAAACAAATCTGAAGGCGTGAGTAAGAAAACACACACACACACACACACACACACAAAGATGGGCAAAGGATGGAGAAAGGCATTGTGCACGTGGGGATATTCCTTTTCAACAGGGTTAGAGTTTAAAAGAGTTTAAGGGAAAATTATCTGCCCTTGACCGTTCAGGAGATAACCAGGATCTTGCCAACCCTGGGAAGAACAAAAGCTAAGGAACCACAGATGCCATTTTCCTCTCAGTGGGCAGTCTCCATTTTGCCATTTTTGGAGGGTTGTAGTTTTTTCCTGATGCTGGCTAAAAAACAGTTAAGGACCCAGCCCAGCTAACAGCAGCTGGATTGGCATTCAGTGAATCTGGAAAGGAAGTCTGAGACCTGGCCTGTGTAAACTTGTTCCGGTGTGTGCCTCTATATCTCAGTGAGATCCTGTGCTAAGTGGAAAGTTGCAGTTCTTGAGGTGAGAGTGACCAAGATCAACTTACTCAAAAAGCAGTGGTTCACTTCTTCTTCCTTCCTTTTTCAACTGTTTCCTAGATCTCTTATCTTGCTATTTATAACAAAGACTTGGAATTCTTCATGGACCAGCTGTGTCACCCACCAAAAAGGTCTGACTGCTAAAGGAAAGGAGGACCATGTGCCTCTTCTTTAGTAAATTAGTGGCTGATAGGATTTCTATGGAGTAAGGTGGCTGGTGGCAGCAGATCTGGTTGGCTGCTTCAGGAGTTTCCTGGAGAATATAACAAGGTTGCTAAAAGAAGGTTTGGAGGCTCAGCAGAAGCTTAAGCCACTACATAGCCTCTTTCCATCCTATTACAAAGGGTGTGTATAAATTCAAATAATGGCATTTAAAAGGCTTTTTTTCCCCTTGAAGAGATTGGTCCCCTTTTGGGTCAAACCATTGATACAGCCTTTTCCAATCTAATGCCCCTGGTTACTGTACATCAGAGTACAAGTCATGTATCCTTCACTATGGCTAAGAGACTCTCCTTCTTGCCAAGTGAGAAACTAAAAACAGGGTAGTTTAGGGTCACTCTTTAACAGGAAACAATCCCCCATCTGGCTGTTCATCTAGACCAGAGATAAAGAGAATGGAGAGAGATTAACTTTGCCCATCAGCTAGTAACCGACTTGGCCAACCAGTCTTCCCCACTTAAGGTGAGATGTAGTTTACTGATGTAACATTTGCACAGGTGAAGTGACATAAGCATGTGTAAATGTGTGTTCTTTGGGAGGGGTGGATATGATGATTAAATAGCCATTCCATCTGGGGGATTGTATTGGTGATATGAGAGAAGAAAGTGTTGTAAAATGAATATGGATCCCTGGGAAGAAACATTTGCACAATACCAGCTGTGTCACCACAGTGGTGCTCCTTCAAAACCTTATCAACTCTTCCTTGTTATTCCTTTCTCAGCAAGTAACAGCATTGCAAAAGAGGCATTAAGAGTTGTAAATCTAATCTTATGAAGCTTCTCCTCCGGAAATATTGAATTGCTAACTAGAGCATACAAAACTTTTGCTAGACCAATACTCGAATATAGCTCATCAATCTGGAATCTGCACTGTATATCGGACTTTAATACAATTGAGTGAGTCCAGAAGTATTTCACGAGAAGAGTACTACACTCCTCTGCTCGCAACAGAATACCCTATATCACCAGGCTGGAGATTTGGGGCTTGGACAACCTTGAATACTCTGCTTACAGAGGCTTAAGCGTAGCACACAAAATTATCTGTTACAATATCCTACCAGTCAATGACTACTTCAGCTTCAACCACAACAATACAAGAGCACACAACAGATACAAACTCAATGTAAAAAGCTTCAAACTCGATTGCAGAAAGTACAACTTCAGCAACAGAGTGGTCAATGCCTGGAATGCACTATCTAACTCTGTTGTTACATCCTCTAATCCCCACTCCTTTTATTCCTAACACTATTGACCTCACCCCATTCCTATTGTCCCTTTTTATTTGTACCTATTTCCTGTATTCTTACTCATGCTTATATTATTATCTTGTAAGTGATTGACAAATAAAATAAAATAAGGTGCATGCTGAACTGGAACAGTGTATGCTTAGGAGTAACCACTGTTTGGCTAAGCTACTTTCAGCAAGCAAGCGTTTTGTGGGGTGTAGTATTTGGGAGTAGATGTCATTCCAGAATCAACCATTTTTTTCCTGACTTGCTTACCGGATTAACTATTTTAAAATTTGGAATAGGATGACATGATCGTAGACCTTGCCCTTGTCATGTAGGCAACTTATTTTTCCTAGAAAGTGAGAGTTGGAGTCAGAGGGTTTAAAAGGCAACACAAAATGGTCAGATGTGTGGCACATTATGTGGCAAGGCTGTTGGAAGAATTGCTGTTCATTTAGAAGAAGAGGAAGAAACTGCTGCAATGTCTCTATATGACAGGAAAGAATTAAAAGCTTAAAAAGGAGAGTGCATGACTTCCTGAAACACAGCAAATCCATTAATTGGTGGCAGCTCTGATCCAAATATCCCAAAGAAAAAGAAACCAGCATGGCTGTTAACAGTAGAGAACAACTGGCAAATCTGTCTGCCTTTGATGAGTTGGATGCTGGTGGAGATGGAGGTGAGGTGGGGAAACAAATGGCCCCATAATCTCCCAGCTAAGTGAAAGTTAGGAAAACCTTTTCACATGAGGTGGGAAAGAGCAGCATTTAAAGATTTCTTAGCCACTGCTAGAAAAGAAAAGAAAAACTCATACAGTAGAGAAAAAGAAAGGCTATGGTATTCAGTGGAAAGGAAAGAAACAGTATTAAAGTAACAGAAGAGCAATCAGAAAATTGAAGGATGTTTATAATATAGACTTAACCATGAACAAATAATGTGAAACATCCTTTTAGTTTGTAAATAGTTCCGTTTCCTAATAAAAATGGTAGCTTCTTCAGGATCACTTGAGTTTATTGACTTGGGGGTTTTGCCATCTCCAAATCTCAGGCAAATTTGGAACAGTTGGCACTAAAGGAAGAGAAATAATGTTAGAAACCCTATACTGTACCTATACTATAATAGTCTACTGCTAAGGAAAGAAGTCCTGGAATATCCTACTAATTGAGAATGTGAAGAGCTTGAACACCTGGTGTTTCACATATTATGAATCCTAATATGGAGGTTATTTTAACTGACTTGGCAGTTTATATGCATGGAGAATTTTTGCAAGATGCTGCATATGTTTACTGTATTATGGGGTTTTATGGCACAAGGACATCTACTCTATCCCCCATTATGGCAAATTTCCAGTTTCCTACATGCAACGTGGCAGCCACATTTCTGGTGAAGCAAAACCTCTATTGCCAGTGTATGTTTCTGTTCCCTAGCAAGTTCTGTCTCAAAAGGATTACTGCTTTCTCACAAATAATTATTATGCATTAAAATGTATGATACATATTTAAATATGTATTTGGTAGCTCAAGCAAATACTTAGGTGAATATGCATGTTAAAAAAAATACATATTTAACTAATAGTATAATTAATTGGGAAAACTACTTATTACTTAGGGGAGTGATTCATCCTCAAAAGTGTTTTAATTATGGAGGCTAGAAAGAGAGAAATGGGAGTAATAAGGCTTTTTCAAACAATAATAAAATATTTCAATTATAAATTGTGAGAATTGTTATATTTATACTTGAAACCTTTTGATACTGTTTTGAAATAATTACTATCCCCATCTCTCTCTCCCCTCTCCTCTCTCCCTCCCTCCTTCCCTCCTCTCTCTCTCCTCCCTCCCTCCTCTCTCTCTCCTCCTCCCTCCCTCCTCTCTCTCTCCCTCCTTCCCTCCTCTCTCTCTCCTCCCTCCCTCCTCTCTCTCTCCCTCCTCCCCTCCTCTCTCTCTTTCTCTCTCCAGACTTAGGCCTTCCAAACAGAGGTAGTATTCAGCAGGTTCTGACCGGTTCTGGAGAACCGGTAGTGGAAATTTTGAGTAGTTTGGAGAACCGGCAATTACTACCTCTGACTGGCCCCGCCCCCATCTATTCTCTTTCTCCCGAGTCCCAGCTGATTGGCTGGGTCTTCTTTTGTTGCTCTGCACAGGAGAACAGAGCTGGAAATCAGGTTAGCGGGGTGGGGAGGGAATGGCATTTTGCAGTAACCTTTCCCCAGGGGTGGGGAGGGAATGGAGATTTTATAGTATCTTTCCCCTGCCACGTCCACCAAGCCACACCCACAGAACCAGTAGTAAAAAATTCTGAATCCCACCATTGCTTCCAAAGGAGGAGTTTGTTCTTGATTAGTGGCACCAGGTCAGTTTCCCATAACTAGTGGTGGAATGCTAGATATGGCACTTGGCTTGCCAATATTTGTTTGACTGGGTAATGTACAAATAATGTACAATTCTACTTTGGACACAGGATGCAAAGATACTAGTGAAGGTTCTAATTTTGGGAAAGATGGGGGGGGGGAAGAAGAAGAGAATATTCAGAAGCAAGGTGGTTGGATTGAATCATAGCAGCAATGAGTGCACCTATGGAATTGCTGAAGGGTCAGGTTAAGAACAGTTTATCATGGAGAAAAATGTTTCTGGTCACTAAGAGTCATCAACTTCTTGCCAAGAAATCGATCAATTAAAAATGTCCAGGTGGACTAATAAACTCCAAAATGTCCAAGAGTAGATCAATTTCCCAAAGCAGAATCAATAATATGAGAATAGGAAGATACCAGAAGAAACTCTTTTACTTTGGTCAGTTTTAAAACCATTATTCTTTGTTTTTATTCTCTATAGGACCCTCTGCTGTGTCACTGGACCTTTGGACATTACTTTATTTTTATGATAAGTTGTTCTGGTGTTGGGGACAGAGTGAAAAATAGGAATTTAAGGCAGACCAAGTTCATGAGATTATCATCATACAATATACATGCAGGGATGGCAGACAAGAATGGGGCAGCTTTGGGATCTGGAACCCAGGGGATGAGAACAGATTTGATGCATCTGGACAACAAAGACTCAGAAATGATTTTTATTTAAGTTAACTACAAAACCAAGAGCTGATCTAGCTAAAAAGTCATTCAAATGAATCCTAGAAAGATGAATAGAAATGTGTCAACTAAGGAGGTTGCAGAGTGCTATACATATACATATGTATAACATATACATATATATACATTTATCTTAGTGTATGTATCAACTTACTATGTATTTAAAAGGGCAGCATTCTTGATAGCTACATTACTACAAAGAGCTACTAACCATAGAAAACTGAAGAGCCGATAGCGGGAGAAATGACCTATTTTCCCAAAATTTCAAAAAGCAACTGCCCACATTTTGCTAGAAATTGGAAGTTCGTTATAGACAATTCATGAAGTTTTACAGACCAGAGACTCATATATGAACAGCAGGCAGTTCTTATTCTGCTGTATTCTGGTCATGTAGGACCAGCCAAAGAGCAATCTTGCCTGTTGTTTCCCTCGTGGCCTGTTGGATGCTCCTGGGAAGTCCATAAGCAGGTCATATGAGTAATGGATCCTGCTCTTGCTTCTCAGAAACTGCTTTTCAGAAGGACACTGCCCTCGATACTGAAGGGAATATATACCCATCTGGAAGACACGTTACTGAGAACCCTATGAAGGTGTAGAAGGCTTTTGAATTAGAACTGCCTAGCCTTGCCAGAGTTCAATCCCAAGTATGCCTTGAGCCTAAATAATCTCTTGAACGGGTGTATGGCTCTCTTGCTACAACTCTGCATCTGGCACAACTGAATGATTCAGTCACATCAAGCTGACAGATATGTTGCATGTCACTGCAATAGCAGGTCTGATCATTAGCTACAAATAGGTCTGAACCTAGTGAATCACTTCCACAGCTCATTCTTGTGGCCTCCAAGAGGTATTTGGCTAGACATTGTGGAACATATAATATGGACAAGATGGGCATTTGACTAAACACCCCACTTACAGTTTTTCTGTTCCTCAAGAGACACCTACATGGTTCCCAAAGAATAATTAATGTAGCCTCATCAATAATATACAGCCTCTTCAATGAAATCATGGAATCTCATATATAATGACGTGGTTGCAAAGCTCAAACTGGCAGCACAACTACATCATTGGAAAGGCTGGGTCCAAAGACCGGCATTGTTTAAACTTGCATCTTAGAGATAGGTCACTGCTAATACCATGGTAACTAGATTTAGCTACGCATCCTCCTTGCCTGTTCCCCTGCACTTCTAAAACAAGAACATGAAAACTTAAAGGCAACAAAACAATGTCCCTCACATGCTAATGTGGCTCTCCATCTAGGCGGTTTTGCAGAAAGGACACAGAAAGGAAAGGCATAGTGACATGGACAAGGAGAAAGTGCACTATTAGACAGACTGACAGACAGACAGACGGTCACTGGGGAGGCTTCCACCTAAAAGCCTTGAAGCAGAATTGTTTGAAGGTACCATTAAAGATGTCATTGTTTCACCAAAACATTCAGCGGGCCTGGGGAACCCGGAGCGGGATGGAACCCACCAAATGGCTCGTGTGATCTGTTGTCGTCGGGGTGGAGGATGGGAGTTGAGGGGTGATTATTTTTTTTCTGAGATATTGTTCTATTGTACTTTATTAATTTGATTCTTTTTGTTAGTTTTTATTGTTTTTCTTATTTTTATTTTATTTTATTTTTATTTTTTATTTTAAATATGGTTTTACATTGTATAAGCCACCTTGAGTCGCCATGGGCAAATAGGCGGCAATATAAATTCAATAAATAAATAAATAAACAAACAAACAACACTGCAGATGAATCTGATGCTAAATATCTCCCTCATTATAACAAGCATATTCTATCAGAAACATCTACAATTATGCCACTGAAACTAATGCAGTGGAGGCAGTCCACACATCTTTTGTACATTGCAATCACTTGCAATGAATTGTTGTCATTGTCTGACAATCAATTTGATTGATTTTTTTCCTTGTACAGTTCTGCTTTGGCTGTGGTCAGAGTGTTCTGCAATGTTAGTGATGGAGAGTAACCATGTCAGATCCCCTGCAGGAATTAACCCTTATGTTGCTTTATAATGGTTTTGTCTCCAACACTGTGGGCAGATAATTGGAACATTCCACAAATCCAGGGACAGCATTTGGTAGAAATCTATGTCCTCTCCAAAATATAGAAGATACTGCTCAAGCAGAGGAGTCAAGGGGGGAAGGTTGGTTGTGATGGCTGAAAAATTAGCCCAGAAGGAAGGAAGGAACTTCCAATGCCAATTCTAAGGGAGAAATTATCAAGCCAGGCCCTAAATGGGAGTACAAGCAATCAGAGTTGTGAAAGGTGTTGATTTCTTTTCAAAGGAGCTACTCTTTAGCTCTGGTTGAAAAGCACTAAAGTAGTGAGAAGGCAGACAACTGGCAACCATAAATCGCATCTCAAATAGTTCTGACTGAAGTCCAGACCATATCTGCTACAACTGTTTCTAAAAATTAAAAAGGTCCATTTTTTAAAAAAAATAGCTAAAAGAAAGGCGTTTAATCATTTTAGAAGACTATACCTTAAGGGTATCGTTTCAGAAATACAGGCAGAGATTAGAGGGGATTTGTGAGATGGTGTTTATTCCCAATTTAGGTACTTTCCATAAATTAATTATAGAAGCAAGCCAAAAACAAGGAAGAAATACACTGGGAAATTCTCAATGCGCTAGTCATTTTCATACACTAATATTCATGGCATCTGCCTGCCCCCGGGGTGGGGTGGAGTTGTCTCTCTTTTCTCAAAATACACATTGTTAATTCCAGGTTGTTTTCGTCTGTGGATTTCATCTCTCAACCTTTGTCATTCTATAGCAGGGAGATATCCCACATTATCCCCAGTTTATTCAATTTGCCAAGGGTTTGTTCAAATGACACCATTACATGACAAACAATTTTTAAGTGAAGTTTCTCAGAAAGTTAATTCCTTACTTTTCTGATTCCAAAGATCAGCTTTTCCCTCTGAAAAACAAAATTCTGGCCTTCTAAGGCAGCTGTAACATTAAACTAATTTTCTCAAGTCTAAAGCTACAATTTCTGGGTTAGATTAAATTATTGCTTATTGCAGAAGAGACCCCCAAGGTCATATGCAACAGTTTGATCTTAATATTTCAATAAGCTATAATTTAACGTAGTAACCATTTCATGTCTAACAATAAACGATGGTATATTTCAACCAACAGTATATTATTCTTTTCCATTTCTTCTCTTCCACTTGAGATGCTCCCTTTCAACCTGCTTCTTATTCGTATTTACAGTGCATTATGTGAGATTGGGCAATGTCATCGATGAAAGCATTGCTCTCTTATTAACTTACTTTTGAATATGCCCCAAATGAAATATAATTGGGCAAATTTCACAGAGAATGAAAAATGGGATAACTGGCACATTATCTAAAGGGCGGCATTATATCATTATTACTAATATTATTGTTGCTGTTGTCATCATTGTCATCATCATCATCACAATGTCAAATCACAGCTGCCAATTCTTTAGCTGGTGTTGGCCTTCATACTCATTGTGTTCTTCCCAAGAACTTAGGTTATCATAATATATTGGTGTAGTATATGTGTGGATCCAAACAATGCGGCTTTTTGTAACTAACAGATGGGAATTTTGTTTCCTTAGGGGGAAAAAAATCATATTTTTATTTTGTCTATATTTGATGTTATCCAACTGTAAAATGCACAGATACTTGTAGGTTTCATCCTGATGGCCCCTGTTGGTTTGGTCATTTGGCCATTCAGTGCAGTTACTGTTTGTTATTTTACCCCAATTTGTTGCTACTGTAGATAATTTCTGTAGGCCAAATTCTTAAAAATTCTTACAGTGTTCGTCCATGACTGGATTTTGATTTCTGAGTTTCCATAAAGTTTCAGATCCTCCATATAAAGCACATGTGACATTTCATTAACTTTTGTTGTTTTGTTGGTTAGCCAAGTTTTGTTGTCTTTAAAATCACTAAAAGTGGGATCATAGCAGTGACAAGTGATAAGGGTGATAATTAATCACCCTAGAAGTTGACTTTTCCAATGTTGATAAGCCCATGTATTTCATTTCCAACCATCAATTCCATCTTCCATTGCTTCATTATTTTTCTGTAAACTTTCTCATGTTTTTACTGACATTAGTTGTTTCCAGACATTTGATTACCCACCTATGTAATAATGAATAAAACACTTTTTAATAGTCAATCCAGACCATTTGCAATTTTCAAAAACGATTTTATCAGGATCTTTGCACTTCTGCTTTTCCTTTTATCTCTTTTCTATTCTACTCGAAGGATCTTGTTTTCTTCCAAATAATCTTGGATGTTATCTGCTATTATGCATGTGAGAAATTTAAATATTATAGGCAAGTATATTATTGATCTATATTTTCCTGGTGTTGTCCCTTTCATTAGCTCTTTTTGAATAAGATACATTTTGCCAATTATTAACTAGTCACTGTCTCTCCTTTATGCAATGCTTCATTAAGCTGTTTAGCTATGATTAGATGTAAACTAGTTAGATACTTGAGCTAAAAGCCGTGCAATTGATGATTTTCAGGAGATGTCCAGTGTTTAATCCTTTTCCATTTTTAACTATTTCTGCTGCTATTATGTAGTTCTTCCAGCTAATTTTTTTTACTAAATACATCTTCAAAATTTTTTATTCAACCAGCATTTTTATTAGTCTTTTTGAATTTCTCATAGATCTTTCCAGAACTGGATTGTTTTCTTTTGGTTTTGTTTTCTATTTTCAGAATTTCCTTTGCCGTTTATATTTTGGTGGAATCACTTCTGGTCTGACTGAAATAGCTGATTCTATTTAATCTGGATGATTTAGGTTTCATAATATTCAATTTTCCCCATAACACTCAAGAAGATATTATTTGTTGCTTCATGATTTCTAAAACTGCTTCTGATGCTAAGTCAATATTTTTATTAGGTTTGTCTTGATTCTTTCATTCTTCAATTTTTTTTTCTCCTTTCATGTTCTTTCAATTACTTGCATCTGATCTTAATTTCTTTATTTTGGCCTGCAGTCTGATCTTCCACTTTGGGATTGAATGTAATTTTTCTTTTGCTTTTCTAATTTTGATAACATGAGGGGTTTTTTTCTTTAACCATCAGTGCTGTCCTGTAGGCAAACTGGCTTGTTTGTTTGATATATTTTTTTTTAATCCTTGTAAACGTTGTATTCACATTCTTTATTATAGCTGCCAAATCTGTTTGGGGCACAATTTTCAGTGCTAGCAATCTTTGTCTTTCTGTTGGTAAATCTGCATACGTATAATTTTCTTTTTTAATTATTGTTGTCAGGGGAGTCAATTAATAGGTGCTTTCAGTGCTGGTCTGTATCGACTCTTTAGTTATTATTTCTCCTAAGTTAACATTTGAGTAGTATGTATTAGAGGTTTCCTTTATATTTGCAGTTCTTATCTGAGTTTCTTCTGCTCTTCTACTGTGGTTTTGGGCACTTCCTTTTTCACAATTTTTCTCAATCTCTTCAAGTTCTGCATCCCTGAATATATTGTTTCTGGTAAATAATCTCCTTTGATCTGCTAACTGTTGTTCAGTAATATTTGAGTCTGGATGAAGTATTTCAATGTTTAAACCTTCGCTTTCTGTATCCTTCATTTGTTGGTTCCAATTTATAATACAGGTAGTTGTCAAATTACAAAAGTTCATTTAGTGACTGTTCAAAGTTACACCACCACTGAAAAAAGTGACATGGCCATTTTTTACCGGGCCTAGTGATCATGTGGTAACCTGCTTAACGACTGGCATGACTGGTAATTCTGGGCTCAAATATAGTCTTAAGTAGAGGACTACCTCTACTTCGATTAACTCTTTCACAAAAGGAGGTTTTAAGGATGTAAGGATCCCTGCCCTGTCCTGTGTTTTGATCCGTGGCATCTGTGACTCGGGAAGCAGTTGGCTCTTCTAGTAGCGGATGAGATATCAGAAGGAAGGCAGAGCCTGGCATTTCTTCATGCAGCAGCCACTCATGAGATAAGCACAAAGATGTCACAATGGAGGATATGCACTCCTGACATAAATCCTTTTCTTGATCAAGAGAAAGATAATCAACTTTTTAAAGCAATTATTAAAACTAAAAGGCTTAAGTCTGCATAATGTGACAATGTGCAGAACAGTGGAATAAATGATGGATAAGTGATAAAATGAAAATCCTATCAGGAAGCTTCAGTCTCATTAGATAAGCTGATCCCACACATAATCTAATGTGTGATTTGGGGAGGGAGTAGGCGGTGTAATACCCAAGTGTCTGAATGTATTAAAGCTGCAGGATATTTCAGACTCTTGATAGACCTGAAGTTCAAAGCTTGGGCCCGCTCTCCGAGGCTCATCCCAAGAGAGTGGGGGGTCCCTTTGCCACTTACAACTGGAGAGCCCCTGGTTCCCTTCCCAGGAATATGGAAATTGGCGAAGTTATCATTCATATGAATGTTTTATTGACAACGAAGCCAGAAAACAGACCATGAATGGTAGTTTATTTATTAAACTTGCACGATGTGACCCATCTCACCTGAGGTAACTGAACTATTCTAGATAATATCCTTAATTAGCCAGGCCCTTTCTGGCTATGTTAGGATGCCAACACCCAAACCTTAGTTAAGGTTGCTGGAAATATTGATAGTTGTCCCCAACACATCTGGAGAACAACATGTTGGAGAAGACTGTCATTCATTTGTTTGTTCGTTCTTTCATTCATTTATTCATTCAATCTATTTATGAATTTATAAATTGTAAACCTCAATTAGGTTATGCCAAGTAGTGTCCAAAAGCAACAGCCACAGCTGTTATAAGAATCATAATGGTGGCATACTGTACAGTAATATGCCAAACAGAAAAACAGTATAAAATTACTGTAAAAATTATCCCTGGCACTTGGAGATCCACAGCGCTCAAGTCCCAAAGCCAAAAATTCCATTTAAAGGATGGAGAATTGTACATTATATACTTCTGCCTAACAATGTATTCTTTCTTAGAAGCACATCCTATATCAGGGGTGTTAAACCCATGGCCTGCAACCCGGATGCATTACGCGCTGGCCACACCCACGCCCTGTTTAGCAAAGAAAGTCGCGATACATCATGTGACAACGCCATGATGACATGAGTTTGACACCCCAGCTCTATGTCAAATACATACTTCTGAAAATACAAGACTGTATGAACTTGTATTATTGTTGCTTTTATTTTATTGTTCTTGGTGATCTTCCCAATTTAATTGCTCTCTACAGAATACAAGAAATACAACCAGCCCGTAAACCTGGGGATGGCTATTGATCATACCACTCTTTGAAGCGAATAGAAGGGCTGGTAGAACAATACTTCTTCTGGTGGACACAATCCAGATAAGCATCCTGTCTGAATTAGTTGATCTCCCACTGTTGTTGTTGCTGCTGTTGTTGTTAGGAAGCTTTTGAGATGCAAAGGTCTCATGATATTCTGGTAATGTAAGAGTCCTGACATGTATATGGTTTTGTTCATTTACATTTTGCTTTAATGACAAGCTGTCTGACCAGCTGCTGACTGGGAGCCCCATTGTTCTCTTAATCTAGAGAAAGAATAGAGGGATTCTCACAAGGATAGTGGATGCTTTATGGCCCTCCGATCTCCTGCATGCCTCCCCAGCCCTTGTGATTTAGTGTGACTCCTCCCTTGGCCTGGGTTAATTTTATTGTGCAGTTGATTCTCCAAAAGAAGAAAACAATGTGATTGGTAGGAAAGAATAATGGCAACATGCCAAGCTGAATAGCTGCAAAGGGGTGGTGGGGAGGACAAAATGGATTTTCTGGGGTTGGAGAGAATGCAGTAAGTTTTGAAAAATTAGATGTCATTTACTACAACTATGAATGGGGACTCCAAGAGGCTAGATGCATTTAGAAACACACACAGCCTTCAGGATAGAAGCTATTTCGGTGAAATATCTTCAGGAAAGGTTTTGTCAGCCTCTGCTGATGGGATCTCCTAGTGTTTGTGCCAGAAAAGCAGCTAATTTAAGATTGAGGGCAACCCATTCCCCTCTTAAGGAATGATGTTGGCTATTTGTCCCCAGCAGCAAGGTCTCTGTGAAGGTTTCCCTAAATATACCTCATCCAGATCAGGGAAATCTTCAGCATCAGGGAAATCTTCCCTTTGCAAAACAAAACAACAGCCCTTTTTGCACAGGGACATCTTGTCCTTTAGTCGAGCCTTCCCCAGTTTGGTGTCTTTCAGATTGTTAGACTGCAGCTCAACCAGCACGAACCTCAGTTATGATGGCAATTGTCCAACACAGGGGTGTCAAACTCAAGACCTGCAGGCTGGATCCGGCCCATGGGTTGCTTAGATCTGGCCCACAGGGCTGTCCTGGAAACAGGGAAAGACCAGCCCACGGTGCCTCTGCCAGCCAAAATGGAGCTCAGGAAGGCCGTGCGCAGCCGTCCCAGGCTCTGTTTTTGTTGGCAGAGGACTGCAGGAGGCCATTGCAGCTGAAAACAGGACCTGGGAGCCCATTTTCGCTGACAGAGCCCTTGGGCCACCACAGATGCCCTGACACGCGTGATGTCATGCTGGCCACACCTACCCTGGCCACACCCACCCCAGCCTCCCGACTTGAGGTCAAACACAACTCTGACACGGCCCTCAATGAAATCAAGTTTGACACTCCTGGTCCACCACCTTTAGAGGAAAGGTTATTTTTGCTCTTTTGCATGCTTTTTGAGGGAGAGAAATTTCCAGTGTTTTCAGCCTCGCTGCTGTTCCCCACCTCTTCAGTTTCTTGTCCACAAAAGATGGGCGTCAGTTGTTGTAAAACAAGTCTTCCTCCAGTAGCATTAGAGGAGTAAGAAGAGCAGTGGATTTGCCTTCTAGAGGTTCTTTCAGCAGCAGTGTCTAGGATAGATAATGAATGTGGAAAATCACTGAGCGTCGGTCAAGAGGGCTGGAGCAGCTCTTTACTTGCCTCTTGGCACATGATGAATCCTATCAACTGGAACCTGTGTTAAACATAGCTTTTTCTAATTAATTACATATTGCTCTGTGTCTCTCCAAAGCTTTTAGCCATGCCGCCAGGCCTGTAGACACCAGTTTGACATTAGCGGTGATGTTAGTGCTGCTGTTCTGCTCATTGTGGAACATGAATGTCACTGAGAGATAAGCAATCTTTTTTGGATGTGACCTTTTTTTTTTTTTTTAAAGCTAACTTGGCATTTGCTAAAGGAAAGCTGTTTCATTAAAATTATCTGTGTTTCTTACTGAGCATTGGGCAATCTGCAGGGATGATCTCCAATATATTTGCATTTGGAGAATGGACACCTTCCCAGAAATAATAATAAGAATAAAAATAATAATTATCAACATGTTATCAACCTTGGCACTTTTTTACTTTCCATTTTCCTTGTGTATAGAAAGCGGCTTCAGCTAATGTTTTCTTGCAGAGGAACTTTCAAAGAGACAACAACACTCAGCGAAACACAAAAATCTCAGGGTTTTCAACACCATTAAAGCAGGTGCTTGCAAACCTTGAACTAGCTTCCACCACAGTAGTTAAATAAAACAAATGCATCACGGTTACTTAGCTATCCCACTTTACTGTATATCTGGGTTTAGGCTTCGTTGTCCCAAAGTAGAGACTGTGTGCTTATTGTCCCAACCAGAATCCCAGAAGTAATTGTTTTTGTGTGAAGGCAGACTCTCACAATAACTAACCTGGATCCTTAATGCTATAAATAAGAAGAGCTTTTTAAACATTGGACTTTGAATAAGGAACCTCTGCCAGTCCAGATGGTATTCTACTCCAACTTCTACCAGAGCCAGGGATGGTGGAAAAAATGAGCCAGCTGCATTTAGAGAGTTCCAAGTTGCCCAGCACAGATTAGACAGATTAGTTGCCAAACTTTCTATTCCTCGAAGTAGCCAAACAGATACTTCTGGAGAGTGTAAAAGCAGGACACTGTTATTCAGAAGTCTTGCCCTTGAACGTAGAGCCTTTGATTGACATTCAGCCAATAGTGTGAATAGAATGACCAACCATGCACCTCCTATTTGGAAGTTTTTTCCAAGAGTGCTAAGCTCACATTTCTGGGATAAACGTGTGAATAATACTGGCAGGGGAATCTCTGGTGTCTGGTTGCACATCTTAGTGCAGGGTATGAAGAATTTCTCCACTGCTGGGGAAAGATTTTTTTTGGGGGGGCAGTGTGTGTAGATATTTTTTGCATCGCTCAGGGTGGTAGTGGATGCAGCAGTGAATTGATTACGCCAGCATCAACTCCGGGTGGGTAGGCCAGTGCATGAGAAAGCTGCTTATGATCACCTGGTTCCCTCTGTTGGTTTTCATTTTGCATGAGCAGGCATTACCTGCTCACCTCCTGCAACACGAGACCCTAGTATTTAGAAATTGCTTCTGCACTCCTAAGGGCTTATAGAGGTAGTCCTAATAGGGAACAGAATTTTCATTCCTAAGTGAAGCAGTTGGTAAGCAAAACATCCCATAAATGCACCACTTAACAGATAACAGATAATCAGAGTTGGAAAGGACCTTGTAGGTAGTCCAACCCCCTGCCCAAGCAGGAGACCCAACATCATTTCTGACAGATCTCCAGTCTCTTCTTGAAGGTCTCAAGTGATGGCGCTCCCACAGCTTCTGAGGGCAAGCTGTTCCATTGGTTGATTGTTCTCACTGTCAGAAAGTTTCTCCTTATTTCCAGGTTAAATCTCTCCTTGTACAGTTTCTATCCATTATTCCTTGTCTGGCCTACAGGTGCTTTAGAAAATAGCTTGACTGCTTCCTCCCTGTGGCAGCCCCTCAAATATTGGAAGACTCCTATCATGTCTCCCCTGGTCCTTCTCTTCACTAGACTAGCCATGCCCAGTTCCTGTAACCGTTCTTCATATGTTTTAGTCCCCAGTCCCCTAATCATCCTGGTTGCTCTTCTCTGTACTTTTTCTAGAGTCTCAACAACCTTTTTTTTATAGTGTGGTGACCAAAACTGGATGCAGTACTCTAGGTGTGGCCTTACTAAAGCTTTATAGAATGGTAATAGTATCTCACTTGATCTTGATCGTAGTGTTAATGCAATTTAGGATTGCATTAGCTTTTTTGGCGGCTGCTGCACACTGCTTAGCAACAGCAGTCCCAGTTGCAGTCAATAGACAAGAGCCTCACACTTCTCCTGCCCTGCTGCGCTTGCCTCCATTTCAACTCCCCGCATCTTCCTATCCTCCTCCATCTCTGCTTGTTTGGCTTCACTGAATTCTTCCACTACTGCTTACCCCTGCTGCCTCTTTACTGTTTTCTTCTTCCCGTTCCTGATGAGGCACACCCAGCTAAGACAGTTGCGGACCCATCATGAGGCCTCATGAGGCTTCCATGAAGTCTTACATGGCCCTGCACAAAACTGCATAAGGCCTCCATGAAGGGCTAGCAACTGGGCACATCTCAGCAGCAGCTGTAAGAAGAAGAAAGCAGGGAAAAGCATTAGCGGTGGAGTGCAGGGCAACCAAAAGGACAGAGATGGAGGGAAGATAGGCGAGTAGATCGCACTGGGCTGCCAAATGCTTGAGTTTTGATCATATGGTCACAAGGGCCATGCAATGGCTATAACTTTGAGGAATGGTTGTAACTACCATTCGTTCAGCACTACTGCAACTTCAAATGATTGCTGAATGAATGGTCATTAAGCAAAGACTACCTGTACTATGTAAAGATACTTGCTAAAACACACAGCACATCTCTTGGTAAAACTAAGTTTAATGCTACTAATATGGAGACCTGGGTTTTCAGTGGCTGATTCTGAAATGGAGAGACGAGTTGGAGGGGACCTTGGAGGTCTTATAGTCCAACCCCCTGCTCAGGCAGGAAACCCTATACCATTCCAGACAAATGGTTGTCCAATCTCTTCTTAAAAACTTCCAGTGTTGGAGCATCCACAACTTCTGGAGGCAAGTTTTCTACTGATTAATTGTACTAACTGTCTGGAAATTTCTCCTTAGTTCTAAGTTGCTTCTCTCCTTGATTAGTTTCCACCCATTGCTTCTTGTCTTGCCCTCAGATACTTTGGAGAATAGCTTGACTCCCTCTTCTTTGTGGCAGCCCCTGAGATATTGGAACACCGCTATCATGTCTCCCCTAGTCCTTCTTTTCATTAATCCAGACATACCCAGTTCCAGCAACTAAAAAATGAAAGACTGGTGGGGGAAGGAAAAGTCTCTCATCAAACAAACAATGTGTGACATTGGAATGTTCAGGTTGCTTCATTGAGATTTCTGAGGCTGATCTGTAACAGAGAGACATGACCATGGATTCCCTAGAAAAGGATTTGTAGGACTCCCTAGGCTGATAGCGTAGTTCCTGCAGGGGTTCTTGCCCTCTGCATTTTGAAGAGCTGGTGAAGATGGTCACTATGTCCAGATTCTAGCCCCTGAAATGTCTTTTTCATTCAAGGGAAGACATCTATGGCCTAACACAGGTGAGGACGCAAAACCCTAGCAAAAGAAATTGCTCTGCTGGGTTGGAAAGATGCTCCACAAAGACCAGAAAAGATGTTGGAGGAAACAATTCCTCGCTGTTGTTCGGGGTCTGTTTTTTTCAAGGCGGAGTGCTGTTAATTCATTTCATGTTGTTGGTTGCAGCTTTGGTATGATGCGCCCAACTAGTCTGGCCAAATGTCCAAAGGGCAACCTTGACAAAAACCAAAGCAGGCTGCTCAAAATTCTGTTGTTCTTTTTGGCCAAATATTTATACCATCTTTTTCATATTGTTTCTCTTTCACCATGCCATGCTTTGGTGCATTCAGCGTCATTCTCATAAATAAAATACACATAATACATTTGAATAAATTTCAAAAAATTGCTTCTAATGTTGAGATTGTTTTTGTCTTCTATAAAATGTAAACATAAGATGTTCTGTTTGGCTGTGACTTTGCTCTTACAGTCGATTGACCTAATAATTGAATTTTAACCTACAGGGTCTAATTCATGAAATAGCCAAGGCTGTTGGTATAATGCAGATGCTAAAAAATGGTCACAGGAATG
Source organism: Pseudonaja textilis (assembly GCF_049901715.1). NCBI lineage: Eukaryota > Metazoa > Chordata > Lepidosauria > Squamata > Elapidae > Pseudonaja > Pseudonaja textilis. Next base: position 165,695,002 of record NC_141991.1, on the reverse strand, counting down.
GGATGGATGTCATGGAGACACCTAGTGGTTAAACATGTTGATATCTTAGATTTATATTCTTGCTATTTTCCCCTGAATGAGAAGTGTTGTTTAAAAACCTTAATACCTTGGGGGAGGAGAGTGCAATTTTTGAAACTATGGCAAAATAGTTTTCTCCTGGTGGACTGCTAATGTATGTATTTTATGTATTGTTTCTCCTCATATTTCTTTTCAGCATGTTAACTACCCCTTATATGAGGCTCATAACTATATTTGTTACCTAAGGTCAAAAAAAGTGAAACTGATTAAATTTCTTTGCTTCAGAGATGGAGATTAAATATCAGTTGTTTACATATTTTGTAGCTCTTGACTACGGGGATTGTGTAAACATGCTAAATTTAGTTATTTATTTGTCTTTATTGACTTTGTAAATAACCAAATCCTAGTTTCAGTTTTCCAAATATACGATTCAAAGATATCATCAGAGATAGGTAAAAAAAAATCAAGATGGCCGCCACGGTGATGTTTTTCCTCCAAGAACAGGCAGGGAAAAAAATGGGTGGAGCTTTGATTGCATCATGACAACCACCTTTTTATTTTCTATCACACTCTGGAGATACCCTCGATGCGGCTCACTCTGGTACTATAAATTTATTTCTGCAAATATAAGGAAGACAACAGTTAGAAATCACTGAATATACTGCAGTAAATATTCTGGTTGGCCTACCTACTGGTACTTCTGAAGGTCTTTTCCAACTGCACTTACTTTCATTTTTGCCTCTAAGAAATTGTCTTCATTTCATGAATGAGACCCCATTTCAGTCTTTTGAACTGTACCAGTGTTGTTATAATGTTTGAACAGAGATAACTGAGGGGGATATTTCGCATGGAGATTTTTTTGCTGATTCAGAGATGGGAAAGTAGTACTTCAACTCTGCAGTGGGAAAAAAACCCACATGCCACTGTTGTGGTTTCCAGGAATAAATTGATGAGCCACTGTCTGCATATCTATTCGCTCCATAAACCAGAAACACAGAGACCCGGAGAATTTCTTTGGAACAGAATTCAGTAAGCGATTTCCATACTAGCGGTTAGTCATTTGGAAAGCATATGTACCCTAACATGAATTTATATGAGGTGGCCCAAGAAGAAACCCTGGAGAGGTTACTCTTTTTGTTCCCTGCTCTGGTTCTTTTTCCTTGTCTTAAATAGATGGCTGTAAAGGGTTCCCCCCCCCCCCCGCCCTTGTTATTGTAGTAAAATGATGAGAAAAGGTTCACCGGGTTAATTTCTTTGTTTTGGTTTTGTGTTCTGGTCCAGCAATTAAGGCTAAAACACTTTCAGGAAACAGAAAAGCAACCACACAGCAACTGAATAAAGGTGGGTTCCTTTTTCTGTGCCTTGCAATCTAAACAGTATGTAAGAAGAAAGATAAAGAAAATATGAAAATAATAGAGAATTAAGAAACCAGAGCACAAGCAGATTGAAGAGTAGGCGGGGGGGGGGAGGCAAAGTGTGAAGTGTTTACTATGGCTTGTATTTAATATGATAGAAAAGGGAAAGCCAAGATGAAATGAAAGATGGGGAAAATGAAAGAATGCAGTGTTAAAATAGAGAAATGTGGCCTGGAGATAAGCGGGACGAAGGCCATTTGGGAATATTAAATAATGTAGTCTGCATAAAGAAAATTAAACAGAACCTTGTGTTCTTACTGTAATCAGCTGAAAAAGAAGAATGAAGCACACGCTCTGGTTAAATGGGAAATGATAAGATTTAGTTCTGACAATTCTAGAAATGGCAAAGATCACAAGGTCACTTCTCAAGCTCACTTCTTCCTTTGGTGGTGGTCAGAAAATCAATAAAAAGCTGCATAAACTTCTTTAGAGTGATATATAAAGCTTAGGATTCAGAAAGAAAATAAGAGACAGAAATATAGGAAATGATAAATCAAAAGTTCTTTGATAAATTAATGTTGGTTTCAAAGCATGGAAAAGTTATCTGTCAAGTTGTGACACAGGCAACCCTTTGAACAAAATGAAGTAACAAGGCTGATATAAGGATCGGTGTTTTTTTTCTGTTGGGGTTCCTGGAGCTCTCAACGCTAAATCTTGTCATTTCCCTTTTGATCAGTCACTGTGCTTCATTCAAGGACTGCCTGTAACAGGGATCACCAACCTTTTGGACTTCAGGGACCACCAAACTCATAATTTTAAATCCCACGGAATGGAGACCCTGGGAAAATCCCCCCAAAAGTCTGCAGGAAAATTCCCCACCCCATTTTCCTACCAATCAATTGTTCTTTATTTGGAATCGCAGGATACTGTCTCCAGCTCCATTCTCAGGGGGACAGAGAGAGAGAGAGAGACTTTTGGCTTCATGCAAGAAAAATGGAGGAAGCAGCAGAAGTCTTTCTTTCTCTCCCACAAACTCCGCCAGGAATGAGTCTTTGTTGGTGCAGCCTCTTGGAGCAGGATGCCTTGCAAGTCCCAAAGACTCATTTCTGGCAGAGTTTGGGGGAGAGAAAGAAAGACTTTCGCTGCTTTCCTTGCGGGCAACCAAAAGCAGAAGAAGAAAGAAGTGGAAAGAAGCAGCCCGGTGGCCGGGAGAGACACATGAGGTGAGTGGTGTAAGTTCCCACCCTCCGCCCTTTCCCCCCTCATGTTGTTCGCAATGCAAGTGACGCAAGCCTTGTGTTCCCGCAGGCCATGCGGGAGGCGTAGTCTTGTGTTCCTACGCGGCCATTGCTTTGGGGGGTGCTTTGGGAGTGACATTTCCCTCGGACCACCAAAATTTTCTTGCGGACCATCAGTAGTCCCCGGCCCACTGGTTGGCGACCACTGGCCTATAACATATCAGTTGGCAGGCTTATGACATCATGAGACACTATCTTAGATCATCACTTTTCCCTATTAGCTCACTCACTGAGATGCACAATACCAACTCTTGCTTGTTGCCTCTCCTCTTGGCGTTACGGAGCAAAGGGAGAAATATCCTATAGATGTCTGCCAAGTTCAGTTCTCTTTGACAAACTGGAAGCCTCTGAAACCTTTTTCTCCCATAATTTGTTATGAAGGAGTGCATTCTGTCCCAGAAGCAAAGCGTAGTCATGCCATAATGTCCTATACCCATGTTGATGAACCTATGTCCTGCATGCCGGAAGTGAGAGGTCACCCAGAAGAATCCACTGCGCATGCGCGCGCCCGCCACCGCCCAACGGCTGATTGTCAGGTATCTGGTGCACATGTGCAGGGGGCAGAGGGGGTGCACAGGGACACTCTGCATGCAATGGGATCATGTGCGCATGTGCAAAGACGCATGGCCAGCTAGAGTGATTGTATCTGGCTTCAAGGGTGGGGGGGAAACCCAAAGAAGAAAAATTGCAGCATCCTTTCCAGGCTGGTACTGATTAGGACAGGAGGTGAGCTGCAGAGTAAATAAGATGCAGCCAAGAAACCTCCTTTGATCAGCCATTTTCCCAACCTCTGTCATTGGTTAAAGAAGACAGTTGCCTGTCCTTTATCATTTCTGTCCCTTTGACCTTCCTTTCTGCATATAGGATGGGAGGGGGGAAGGAAAGTTTGCAATGCCTAACAACCTTCAAAAATCTTCCAGAGATTCTGGGATTGTACCTTGAGATAAGCAAACAAGTTTCACATTTTTTTGCATTGTGCTTTTTTATTTTTTATTTTAAATTGGGGATGGAAAACAACTTATACTTAGCTCCCAATGTTCCTTCTGAGCAAGTCTCTATGTTGCATTTTATCTTTACTTTTATTATATATGACAATGTCATTAGGTGTCCCTTTTTTCCTTTTTTATCCCTTTTGTAAAACAAAGAAAGCAGATCTTTTTAGCTGCTTTTCAAAGAAGGCTGCCTATGCCCTTTTTGCCCTCTGCGTTATTCTGGCAGGGCCCTTATCTAATTCTTTTCTTGTTTAAACGTGCTTAAATCAGTTGTTCCAATGATGGCTTGACAGAGACTGATAAAAATGTTCTCTGTCTCTCTGTTAAATAAAGTAATTCCCTTTATAATTCCAAACTGGCTGAATGACCTTGCAGTCCAATGTTCCATATTGGGGGGATAATATTCTCATCTAAACGGCCCCTTTTTTCCCCTTCCTTCACTCCCACTTTCCACAATATGATTTTCATTACTCTCATTTGACTTGTAGAAATATATGGGAGGCCTAAAGCTCATGGACCCACAATGCAGATATGGCACAGGTGCTTAGTCAGATTGGCTGTGTGTATGTGTGGTTTTTTTTTTAAAGACAAGAAGAAAAGACCACAATAGGTCTTCCCAAACCCTACATGTTGCTGCCCCTCCCTCTGCTTATAAGGGGCCTAATTTAACTAGAATGTCATTTTTATTATGCCTATTCATAATCCTACTATTAAACACAAGGACACATATTTTAGTGTCTTCCCACAATATCTAAATGAAGGGATATATATGAGTTAAGTGTGTGGTAGGAACCCCAAAAGGGTGTCAGTCTGTTGGGATGCTTTTCAACTGTGATTTCCCTCTGCTAATAATAATTTGGTATTGCCTTCATATTTAAAACATTATCCTTGCCACTAAGTCCGCCAGAGCAGGTATGCAATGTACAGTATCCTGCTGGACTTTAACCATTCTGACTCTGTGTCCACATTTTAAACTCTTTCTTAATTATTAGCCCTTTTTCTCCATGTACTTCCATTTTGCTTCTCAGCTTGTTAGTTAGCTTGTTGTTCATTCATAAAGCTCTCTTCTTTTATTTTACTTTATTAATCTGTTTTTATGTCTTTGTGTATCTTGGTTTTCCAGGCAGGCTCATCCCTCTTGGCTTGTTTACACTTTGGAAACTTGAGCTATAGTTTGCTGCTCACTTTCCCTCTGAATTCATTAAAATAAGCCTTCCAGAAGTCCAAAATTTGTTTCTGGCTTTTTTTTCAATTTCAACCATGCCAGTTATGTTGATTTTTTTTTAACGAAGTGTCTATAATGTTCAGTTCCTTAACAATCTCTTTAATCAGAATTAGAATCCCACTTTTCAAAAAATAAAATTGTCCTTAATAGAGATCAATCATTGCTTGGACTGTCTACTCTTAGCTGAATGAGTCTTCATTCAGTTGAATATCATGTCCCTTTTAGCACTTGATGGATTGATTTAGGGCTGATTCACACAAGCAGGTTGCTCCAAAACAAGAACACACCGGTAAAGAGCACAGACCACCCACAATATTTTTCTCTGTTCAAACCAAGGTCCCTGAGATGACTTATCCCTCTCTTTTCCTGCTACATATCAAAAAGTACAGAGAACATAACATAAAATCACAGGGGCTCTAAAGGAACTTGGAGGTCTAATAATCCACACACCCCCCACCCAAAGTTTTCTTGAAAACCTCTAGCAATAGAACACCCACAACTTCAGGAGGCAAATTGTTCCATCAGTTGATTTTTCTCACTGTGGGAACATTTCTCCTTAGTTCCAGGTAGGCTCTCTCTTTAATGAACTTCCACCTTTTGCTTCTTGTCCTACCCTCAGGTGCTTGGACCTCTCAGCTTGTGACTGCCGACCAAGTACTGGTACAAGCACCCAAGTAGCATTTTCTCATTTGTGCCAGTTTTGAGCTGGTTACCTTTCTTGCCCCAAATATCACATCGATCAAACCTCTTGCTGTTTCCTGGTAATGCAAAACACATAAACTTTAATGTTAGGATCCTGAGCATACAGTCCTTGCCCCCATCCCCTCCTCTACACACACATCTGCACAATCGCCACTGTTCCACCTGCCAAACTATCCTAGTATACACCCACAGACCAAGGCTCCATTGCGCCCAATCTGATCTGCATTTATTTTCTTTCTTTCTTTCTTTCTTTCTTTCTTTCTTTCTTTCTTTCTTTCTTTCTTTCTTTCTTTCTTTCTTCCTTTTCTTTCTTTTCACCCGAAAATAAGGCTCTCCAAAAGCTCATGGGAGGCACGGCTCCCTCCAACTCCGAGGTTGCCCGGAAGGTAAATGTTTAACCTGGCGGGCGACGGGCACCAGGGGGCGCTGCCGGGCCGATTGCTCCCGCCGGGCCGAGGGTGAAAAGGCGGCGAAGGCCGGACCGCACCAGCCGGACTCCAGCCGAGACGCTCGGATGATTTCGGCGGGGCAGCAGCTCATGAAGGTCTTTGTGACTCGGAGGATCCCCCCGGCGGGGCAGGCGGTCTTGGCTCAGGCCGGCGTGTAAGTGGCCTCGCCTGGCTTCCTAAACGCAAATAGAGGAAGGGGAATCTGTTAGTTTTTTTCCGCCCCCCTTTCTTTCCCCGAAGGGGGTGTGTGTATGTGCCCGACTCGTGTTTTTTCCTCAAGGATTTTGCCCTTCGGAAAGACTGCGGCCATTGCGGGAGCCCTCCCCGGTTGGGTGGCTCGCCTATGAGCAGGCGACGGGAGTGGGGACGGTGGGGTGGCTGCGAACCTCTGGACCGCCAAAACCGACGCTTCTCAGCCGGGGGCTGAGAAAAATCTGGGGATTTTTGCAGCCCGGGTGCGTGTCCAAACTTTTCTTCACGCGCTCGTGAGAAGCGAGTGCGCGCGTGTAAACAGAACGGGGGGGCATTGTAAAAAGAAAGAAAGAAAGAAAGAAAGAAAGACTTGCTTCCCATTAGAGCTTCAATTGTAACTGGTGCGGAGCAGGGCCGCTTAAAGGGCCCGCAGCTGCAATGCCTTCTAGCGGGGCTACAGGCGGCGGGGAGGGCGCGGGTTGCAGCAGTCCCAGGTTCCCGCTTCGCTGCTTCCTTCTCCCCGGACACGGCAGGGGGAAGGGCAGGTATAATAACCACGGGTTCAATCCTGTTCCCTGTTAGGCAACGGGCAGATCCGGCTGAGAAGAGCGTTCTCCCAAGTTGAATTTGAAGGCTCGCTTCTAAAGAGAAGTTTCTTCTCCCTTTAGCCTTCTTCCTTTCTTTTGCGTTTGGGGATTCTTCTTCTGCTGTGAAGACATGGATTGGACCTTTCCTTTTTGCAGGAGCCCCTCTCTTCGGTGTTAATTTAGAGCAGGGGTGTCCCAACTTTGGCAACTTTTAAGACTTGTGGATTTCAACTCCCAGCATGGCTGGTTGGGGGAATTCTGGGAGGTCAAATCCACAAGTGTTAAAAGTTGCCTAGATTGGTACGAACCCCGATTTATTCTTGCCTTCGCCCATCTAAATTCCTTAAACTAGCATTGGCCCAGGTGGATAGAGGCAAGCGTTAAAGCCATATGTACTAGCTCTATTACAGTTTCCCACTTCTGCCAAAATTATTATTGTCCTTCACAGTTGTTGGCCAGTCCAATCTGAAGAAGGTCATAGCCACTCGGGGTCTTCTCTAGTTGATCCCTGGGAGTAGAAATTATTGGGAATTACTCTGTGATTGGGACTCAATGTCTAAAATGCAAGTACATATTAATATCTTATTTTCCTTAAATATTTCACAGGGTGAGCTTTGTTTTATCAAAGTTGTTATTCATTGTGAGAAGGAGTAGCTGTCTTTTCATTCTTCTTTTCATCCTCTGGGATAGGAAAATAGGAATACCGAATAACTCCAAAGTTAAGTAACTTTGCCCTGAAGTCCCCAAAATGTGTTTTCGCAATTAGTTTTCCTTGTTTGCTTAAGCAATAAAAAGGTTGCAGCCTTCAGGACATTGGATTGCTGCTTGATCTAATTTTGGCTTGCCTCCTCCTTCCCTTTCAGTTGCAACATCCAACAGTGGGATTCAGAGGAACCAATCCCACAGGCAGAATTGCTAGCCGGGGTAGCTGGCAAAGATGGCCTCCTGTGTCTCCTGTCTGACCGGATAGACAAGGAAGTCTTAGATGCAGCAGGTGAGTGTGGAGAAGTGCAGCAATATTGCTTGAAAAGGTTGTGCGTATGGAGGTATTTACAGGTAGCCTTCAACTTACGAACGTTCACTTAGCTACTATTCAAAGTTATGATGGCGCTGATAAGAGTGGCTTACAATTGGTCTTTGCACATGGCAGCGTCCTCACAGTGGCACTTGGGCCACGGCCTGCATATGCAGTAGTTGCAGCATCCCAGAGTACCAGGGTTGCCATTGGTGACCTTCCCAGCCATCTTCCAACAAGCAAAGTCAGTGGGGAAGATGGCAGGGAGGCTTCCAAGTCACGATCGTGTGATGTCTTGCTTAATGATATCAACACTTAGCCATGAATTTTCCGATATCGTGGTCATAGGTTGAGGGTTACCTATGCAGACATTAGCTTGCTCACTATCACCAAACTATTATACAGCAGGGAAATTTTTATTAGCTGCTTTGGTAACTTTTGAGAATAATGCAGTATTTCACTCTAGGAGAGCAAAATTAGTTTTCTAATTCCTTTCAGAGGAAAAGCCTCAGATGATTGGGATTGGATCCAACTCCAGCTTTATTTTCCTTCCTGTCTCCTTCCTTCTGTGGAGGATTGCCTCCAACCCCTCAGGATATCTGGCCAGACAGTCTGGATCTGAAAAACATTCCCTGAGCCAGATGTGCTGTTAAATCCCCTCATTTTATGTTGCATTCATATTTCTCTGCTTCTGTGGTATCTGCTGAAGAAAGTCTGGCCTTTCTCTTTAAATATAATAAACCATAATACTGAAGAATTTTAAGCCATGATTCTGTTAAGTGCTGAACATAAAAGTAATTAATCTCATCCTTTAAATGATGGTTTGTTTGCATATAAAAGATCCTGTTGTTCAGCCTTCATTTGAATGTGTGAGTAGGCTCTTAAAGTACCTCAGAATAGCCTGTTCTGGAACTGAATATTTATGTATTAGTCTGAATTGGGATTGCACACATGGAGGTCATCCTGTGGATTTGACTTGTTTATCAGAAATGCCCAATTTACTTTATTACAAAACCTCAGTAAGAATGCATGGAGGGCTCTGTTAATTCCCCTGCTCCCTCCAGGTGTTGTATGGGTTTGGGGGGCAAAGGGATTTTGGTTCTTATTCCAGCATTGAGCCGAAGATTCCTCTTGCACAGCTATTGGTTGTGCAAGTGCATTGGTTTTTTGTGGTGAGTTTTTACTCCTCACGCATTGACCTCATAAGATGGCAGTTGATTAGTGAGCTGAAAATAGGTGAGTGGGGGGAAGAGACTTGCTAAACATTTGGATTTTTAAAATCCATAAAAAACTGCTGTGGCCATTTTAAAGCCTGAAAATAGAACTGTACAGTTTTCTGTTTGTTAACAATATATGATTTGGACTGTTCACCCAAAATAAGTATTTAAGTCAATTTAGATAGTTATATATTCCAGAAGGGGCTGCAATAGCTTAGTGGTTAAAGCCGCTGAGCTTGTCAGCTGGAAAGCAGACAGCCCGGGTTTGAGATACAAGCACTGCGCAACAGGGTGAGCTCCCATTCTTGCCCCAGCTCCTGCCCATCTAGCAGTTCGAAAGCACGCAAATGTGATTAAATAAATAGGTACCACTTTGGCATTTTGTATGCCTTGGCATATAGTCATGTTGGCCACATGACTACGGACATTTCTTCTGACAATGCTGGCTCCCTTGGCTAAGAAACAAGAGATGAGCACCGCCCCCTAGAATCGGACATGACCGGACAGGGGAACCTTTATATATTCCAGAATCTTACTAAAGGTTTGTGGTTTGCTTTGAATGCACACTAAAAAGAAAACAATCTTTTAAAAATGTTTGATTGAGATAAGGATGGTATTTGTGCATTAGTTGCTATTCCACTGATTGATTAGGATTAGTGGACTTTAATGCTTGAACTAAATTTTTGTTGACTGATGATGCAAATGAAGTTTGTAAACCCAGTTACATAAAAAGTGGGCTTCCATTCATTGGTTCTTTTGATTTTTTTTTTAAACGTTCATATTAAATCTTACCCAATTTTTCTGTGTCTTATTAATGAATGAGGTTTTTCAAAGACTGAAAAACATCTTTTTTGCTTGCCAAGCTTTGCCAATATTATGGTAGTTGATTGGGTGATAAGGCTGATATAAACTATCATTTGCCATGCTGTAAATAATATTTGTTTTCATGACTTAATGACTTTCATTCTGAGCATGCAGTCTTCATTTTTTTCCAGGGCCAAGCCTCAAAGTAATTAGTACATTGTCAGTGGGATATGACCATCTAGCTATTGATGAAATTAAAAAACGGTAAGTCTTGTATAATTTAAAATTCAGCTATTCTACATCAGAGCAGGAGAGATTAGGAGAGAATTATAGTGGGAGGTTTAAGTCTGCCCAATTTCTTTTCGCCACTAAAACCCAGAGTTCTTTTTCCTGGAAAAACAGCAACTGAAATATATATAATGCAGGTCCAACCTCTTTAAAGGAAAGGCTGTTCTTTTGAAAAATCACTAATTGGTTGGGGCTTGGTTAAAGTAGCTTGGGTTTTAAGGTTCAAAGAATGGTGTCCTTTTTAAGAACTGCAGTTACTTGCCTCAACATACTTCAACCATTTGGCTTTTAAACTATGATTATTGTAAAGTACCAAGCATTTGTATTTTATTACGTTACATACATTCATTTTTAGAAGCCAATTATGTCAAAAGGGAAGCAGAACACTTTCTTCCATTTATTATTTTCTGTATGCTACGTTGACCCATCCATGGCCAGTTCACTCATGCACCTCTTCTCCGATTATATAAATTTTACAAGATAAAACATGTTGTCGGTGCTTTGGATTACTGTATATGCAAAGGTTTTATTCCAGGGATTACTTCTACTCTTTTATGGGGGAAGAGTCCTGCTGCCTTGACCTACGTACTATATTGATTAAGGTGCTCAAGTACCCTGCTTAAAAGTGCCCGCCTCAAATAAATGGTGATGAAAATGAGAAGAACAAGCCCCTTTTTAAATTCTAGTGGTATCCGTGTGGGGTACACGCCAGACATCCTGACCGATGCCACTGCTGAGCTGACAGTAGCTTTACTCCTAGCCACATCTCGCAGGCTGCCCGAATCAGTGGTGGAAGTGAAGAAGTAAGTATCTGCAATTTTGCTTGGGATAAAAGCTGGGGAGCATATTGTACTGGCTTGAATATTTGGAGGTGACAGTAATCAGATATCTACCATTCTGGGATGTTAGTCATCCAATGACTGTTGTACGTTAGCAAATTTCAGGGGGCGGTGTTGGTAAAGCAGCCGCCTTTAGGACAAAGGTTGAGTTTGCAACAGTAAACAGTTGTAAGTCTCTTGCTGGACTGCACAGGGAGAATTCTATAGCCATAGTACTGGCCTCTTGCAAGTAATTAATTAATGCCCCTTTTGCATTTTGATTTTTTTCTTGCAGCGGAGGCTGGACAACATGGAAGCCTCTTTGGATGTGCGGCTACGGACTTTCAGGCAGCACAGTTGGGATTATAGGGCTCGGAAGAATAGGTAATCCTTGTTTTTTTAAAAGATCTACCTGGAAATTCAAATTTCTTTTACCTATAAAATGATTTCAATGAGGTAGGTTCGGATAATTAAATGGCAGCTCAACTCAAACTTTAAATCAGTGCCAAGTTATTGTTAACTGAGTATCTACAGTAGCAAGCGCAACGCAGTGGAGAGGTACAGTGGTGCCAGCTTTTCAAAACTGGAGACTTGAACTTCAAAACTGAGATTCAGGTTTATCAGCAAGTCTAGTGCAAAGTGGACTTTCTCCTGTGGATTACTCTTTAAACGAATAAACTGTTACCCCAGAAGAGACCGGTTTGCCTTTTTTTGATTTTGTCATTGCAGTCATTCAGATCTCAGACTTTCAAATACTGCTCCGGATGAGAATAAGAGTAGACACTTTTATTTATTTCAGGAATTTTGTATTGCTGCTACTGGCACATGACAACTCAAGGCAGCTTACACGGATATAGCACTTAGTAATAGCACTTAGACTTACTTACATACTGCTTTACAGCCCTAAGCAGTTTACAGAGTCAGCATATTTCCCCTAGCAACAATCTGGGTCCTTATTTTACCGACCTTGGAAAGCTGGAAGGCTGAGTCAACCTTAAGCTGGTGAGAATCGAACTGCTGACCTGCCGAATAGAAGTAGCCTCCATTACTGCATTCCAATCACTGCACCACCCACAGCTCTTAATATATAAATATAAAAATAATGTGAAAGAAATAAAATAAAATGAGGAATAATAAAATAATAAATTAGTAAAATAAACCTTCCTACCCTAGGGCAGTCTAATGCCTGCAGGAATGATATTCCAGAGAAGGAGCCACCACAGAGAAGGCCCTTCTTCTGGGTCCCACCAAATGGGGATGGGACCTGCAAGATTTGTTGCCTCCTGGCTCTAGTGGGTCAGGTACATGTGACTGGCAAGAGATGGTCCCTCAAGATAAGCTGGTCCCAAGCCAGGAAGGCTTTAGAAGTGACCACCAGCACCTTGAATTGCACCCGGAGGCAAATCGGCAACCAATGCAGTTCCCGCAGGAGAGGTGATACATGTGCACGCTGAGGTCTTCACAAAACCATGTGGACTGCTGCATTTTGCACTGAAACTTCTGGTTGCTCTTCAGCAGCAGCCTCATGTAGAGCATGTTGCAATAGCCAAGATGGGAGGTGACGAGGGCGTGAGTGACTGAGTAGGGATTGTTGGTCCAGGAAAGGGCGTAAGTGGTACACAACCTGCAGTTGGACAAAGGCCCTCCTGGCCATGATTGCCACCTGTTCTTCAAGCAGGAATCATGAATCAAGAACCCCTAGATTACGAACAGGGTCTGTTTGGAGCAGTGCCACCCAAATAATTTGAAATACACTTTCAAATAAATATACTTGATTCAACTGACAGTACTTAGTCAGAGTAGAGCTAATTATAATGAATTGAGACTAGCAATTAAGTAAAAAAAAATTGGCTGGCACTGACCAACTCAGGACAAGTGTTGAACATGGCTAATTGTGGTTTGCTTTTATCATCTAGCAGGATATCCATAGAAAAGTACTTTTTCATTCGATGGAGCATTGATTGGCTGGCCCCCTGCCAATCAAGGGAGAGTTAACTCTTATCTTTTGTGCACCAAATTCTCAGATCCAGCTTTGCCTCTTCTGTGACCACTTTGGCTTTAGTAAAGTATATTTTTGGCTAATCATGGGCCTGGCGTCTTTTTCTCTTCTTTTTCTTTCTTTTCTACTTGACCAAGTTGGGGTGGTATAGGGGCTGCATTAATGAGACATGGCTGTGGTTCATATCTATAATCCTGGAATTGTTTTCCTTAATTGTTTGGCTAATAGCAGAGTCTTTTGCCTAGTTGGAAGTTATTTGGGGGGAACTGAAATCTAACATCTGAGGGACACCAAATTGGGGAAGAAAACACCTTTGATTTTTCAGAAATGACTATATTTCTTAAGTGAAGTGTTTTTGTGTTTTCCTTCTGCTTCTAGGGCAGGCCGTAGCATATCGCCTGAAACCTTTTGGAATCAAGAAGTTTTTGTATACAGGTCGTCACCCCAAACCTGAAGCTGCTGTGGAATTAAAAGCAGAGTTTGGTGAGAGTTATGTTTTATTTATATGAATTTGTTTATATATGTTTTTCATCCACCAATTGTTCTAAATAATTTAAATAGAAAACAACTTTAATGAAACATGAGATTAAACAAGATTTAAATAGAAAACAACTTTAATGAAACATGAGATTAAACAAGATTTACATGAAGTAATTCTTGGAATACTTGATTATACTTTTAGAAAGATATAACTAAATTTTAATCTTTGTATTTATGATGGGAATTGTAAAAGGTGTGCAGGCCTTTCCTTAAAGAGGATGAGGAATATAGATGCCAGCCTTAAATAATTTGAAATATAAATAGGAGGAAAGTAAGAATTTACTTTGATCTTTGTTTAAAGAACATCCCACATGGCTCTAGGTTGGCAGAACAAACCAGGATCATTGATGAAAAAATATTATATTGGATGATGGAAGATTAGGAGATTGATAAATTATCAAAGTGCAGCATAAATTAGATGATGTTTAGATTTTTGATTTACAGCAACGTAAAACTGACCTGCTAAATCATTCAAAAGTAAGCATTAATTGGATTATTTTTAAATATCAGGATCATTATTTTCCCTTGTTTATTCCTGTGGTTGTTGGCAAATGTAATAGAGATGCAATATTTCTTCACATCACTGGCTAAAAACTAGTAGAAGAAACACTCTGCTTAACAATGCTCTAACTTGATTTTACCAGTGAAGTGTAAAAAAAGAAAAAGTATTAAAAAGAAAATAGTTTAGGCTTAAATATGACATCACCCTACACCCACACAAATGACTCATTGGCAAGTTTCCTTGCTAACTGACCTATTGGAAAAACTGGTGACTGAAGGCCAGCAAAAGCAATCTAGTCTCTTAATAATTGATGGCAATATTTTGTTCTGTTTTACAAGTATCCCTTGATAAGCTAGCAGAGGAGTCGGACTTTGTCATTGTAACTTGTTCTTTGGTGCCTGAAACCCAAGGGATGTGCAATCGGGACTTCTTTCATAAGATGAAGAAAACATCAGTATTCATCAATACAAGCAGGTGAAAAAAAATATTGTCCCATTATTTATTCTTTCCTATTCTATATCACTGAATTCACCCAGATTCACCTGTATTCTTCATAGCACACAGCTCCCATTGTTTCTCAATTTTGCACCTGCCATGAGAAAGTTGCCTCTGGCCAATAATCCACTTTCAGCTACGGTAGTTGAGGAAAACTGAGCTATATGGAAATAGATCAGCCTTTTTCAACTGGTTGACATCAAATGCTTTTGGTGGCTGACTCACTAAAAGGGCAAATCAAAGAAAAAAAACCTGTGTATGTAAACATCCCAACAGGATATTCTACAGCTAGGTAGATAAATACTGTATCTCTTGAATATCCATCACTATAATGCGACTATTTAAACAATGTTATTCCTAAAAGAGCAAACCTACTGCCCCTGTGATTGCTACATGGGATATTCAGCATTAGGTCTTGCTGATTATTAATTTCCATTGCTGAAGAAAATTGATATTTCAGTCAATGTTTCATTCAGTATTTCTCCATCCTTGCATTAGCTGCTGCTGCTGCCGCTTCTGTTGTGGACATGACATTGTGTTAAGGGAGGGAAATGTACCTATTTCCTGGAATAGAGTTCCAATTTTGTGGAGGTTACTACCACTGCCGTGATATATTTCCACATAGTTTTATTTCTTCCTGTGTTATTGGAATCATGTGTTGCTTAAATAATTCAGATCTAAAGTTTTCTCTGTGCATCCATTATATTCAAGCACCATGTTTGAAAATAATCAAATGACGATCATTACGTTCAACCCTCAGCCACTTCAGAGAGAAATCAATCTACTTTCCGAATATGAAAAGGCAATATGATGGGGGGGAATGTGCAATAAGTTTTAAGGCAGGGGTGTCCAACTCACATTGTCACAGCAGTATCATGTGACATATTGGGACTTTTTTCCCCAAGTGCAAGATTGTTTGTTACACCTGTGAGCTCTGCAAGTAAGGAAAATAACATATAGTGTTATTTCTGAATTGCCAAAATCCACAAAGGGACAAAATCAGGAATTTTCTTGTATTTCCAAGCATGATAGCCCGTTTGGTGTAGTGCTTAAGGCATCAAAGTAGAAACTAGAAGACAGTTCTAGTCCCCTTTTGGGCACAGTCATTTGGATGGCCTTGGGCCAGCCACTTTCTCATAGCCCTATCACAGAGGCAATGTCGAACTACTCTTGAAAACCTTGCCAAGAAAGCCACAGGAACTTGTCAGGTCTCCAAGAATCAGACAATAGAATAAAAAAGAAGTATACATAAATCCCATCTCTCTTATTTTGTTTTATCCAGGGGGACAGTAGTCAATCAGGATGATCTTTATGAAGCTTTAGTGAATGGGCAAATTGCTGCAGCTGGTTTGGATGTCACAACCCCAGAACCTCTGCCGACAGACCATCCGCTTCTTTCTCTCAAAAATTGTGGTAAGATGATCTAACTTGCATTGCTACTTTGGCATTTTTTGATACGGAGATGGTGGCTGGCAGGCATCAACCAATAATGGATCATTTTGATCAGCTTGCAGATAAGAGATCTGTGGTTTTGAGGAGAAGATACATAGTTGAGCAGATTTTTGCAATTTTAAGGGATAGAAATCTGATCAGTTGATCAATTTAAACATAGAAGATCTGCAATAGTGGCAAATATCTGTAGTTCGGGTGTAGGATGAGGGTGAAGGTTCGTTCTCCGAGCTTGTGGGTTGGTTTCCGAACGTTTCGTTACCAGCCAAGTAATACTTTCCCCCTAAATTCCACTGAAGATATTACGTAGCCTGTATATGAAACCAACCCAGAAGTTTGGAGAATGAACTTTCACCCTCCTAAAAGATCTGTTAAATAATTCCACATCCCTAATCTATAGCACTATTTTCTATGCCTCTGTACAGTTAGAGCATCAGCCTAGTATTTCCCAAAGTATCAGAGCTGCTAGAGGAAAAGAAAAACAAGACATTCCGCTCACTATACTTTTCTCACAATGAACCACTGTAACTCCACTTAGTTTGGCACACTTAGGCTGTGACTAAGCTGACATTGCAATTAAAAGGCACTGTTTTTATGCACTAATTTAACAAAGGGTTGTTTTTACACTTTACATGTAGTATGTGTTAATGATACTTTTTTTTTATCTTTCATGCCTTAAACAGTAATCTTGCCTCATATTGGAAGTGCCACTTACTCAACAAGGAATACAATGTCAGTGTTGGCTGCTAACAATCTTTTGGCTGGTTTGAAAGGAGAAAATATGCCAAGTGAACTTAGACTATGAGAAGCTAGTCTATTCAAGCTAGTATAAATTGTTTTTAAACATGGTGGATTTAACTTTTTGTCCCCAGTCAATTCTGATTGAGCTTGTTGCCTTTCAAATAAAATAGAACACATAATAAATCATGTCTTTCTGTGTCATAATTCTTTAAAAGCAATATGCTAAAACTTGCAAGAACTGATGAATAGCTATGCACTATGGTTTCAATATGCCTCCACAGTGGGTCCAATTAACAGCACAGGTAAGAAAGCAAGCTTAAGAATTAAAAGATTTCTTTTGTCAATTATTTCAACAAGTGCATTTAAGCAGGCACATTATTTTAATAGACTGAATATATCTATAACTTTAGCAGACATCTACATTCTGCATTAAAGGTTAGATGGTATCATAGTCTTATTCTTCCCATCAGCAACTAACTCTTCAATACAGTAAATACATAAACAAATAGCAATAGCACTTAAGTCTTAAATACCACCTTATAGTACTTTACAGCCCTCTCTAAATGGTTTTAGAGTCGGCCTATTGCCCCCAACAATCTGGGTCCTCATTTTGCCTGAGTCTGGTGGGATTTGAACTGCGAAATTGCTGGCAGCCCAGTCAGCAGAAATGACTGCCACCGAGATGGTAAATTTATGTATCTCCCCTATCTTGCACTATTTTTGTTTCCAATATTGACAAGTACCAGTTTAGCAAATTGCTGCCAGATGTCACTAAAATCATAAAAAGAAAACCCTAATTTAGAATTTGCATTAAAAAAAACCATTAGTGTTTCAATTTTTTCATATAATCTGGGTAAAGATTATAATTAACTTTCTATAGTTGCTTGTTTTTCCTCACAGCTACATCCACAATCTCAGCCACATTAAAATTATGGATTACATTATAGATTACAGAGCTAGCCTAAAAACCAGAGACTATAGATACAGCTACCAGTAACACTACATTTAGTAGCAGAAATTATTGGTGAAGAGAGATGTATTATAATTTGATGGTAGGATAATAAAAGTATTAAAAAATTAACCACCTTGGTCTTGTGGTTGAAAACACTAGGCTAGAAACCGGGGAGAGCCTGAGTTCTAGTCCTACCTTAAGCATGAAAGCAGGCTGGGTGTCTTTTAGAACTCTGGAATATTCCAAAATGTCCTTAACCTTCAAACACAGAAACTGTTGTTTAAATGGGGAGTTAATCTAACAGCCATGATAAATGCCAACCTTAGTTCAGTAAGGTATTTTTTTTAGCAGTTGCCACTGCAAAATAAGTCCCATATCATAGATACAAGCACAATATTCTTAGACCCACTTGGCTTTAAGTATTGTATAGAGTAATAAAGGGAAGAAATATTTTAGAAGGATCGAGGATTTTTAAAGGAATCCTAATCACAAAGAATGTGATTAAACAGATTACTTTGAACTTCCAAGAAATGAAAATTATTTGAAATAACAACAGTAGACTTAAGACTTAGGTTGAATTTTAACACATTGAATACAAATTGATTAGAAACACTATCAAGAATAATACATAAACACTTCACTTTCTAGTACAAGATTTTACAAAAGGAAAACTATGAAACACCTAAATTTTGCAGTATTCAAAAGTGTGTGTATATACATACACACACACACATATATCAGACAGTCTAAAACGTACTTGCATTGTATTCAAGGTAAGCACCTTCATTACACAGTGTATGTTACTGCAAAACAATCAAAAATACATTCAGACCCCTAAAACTATGTTAAACTATCACACACTTTAAAAGCACTTTGAGGTGCAAAGATGGTTTCATCTTCAAGATATGTAACCTTTCACAATAAAGAGCTCTTTGTTATGTTGTTCACACACACTAAGCGACCTATTATACAGATAAATGCTTTCACATCATTAAAAAAGCCATTAAAAAGTTTGCCCTTCATCTTATAACAATACTAGCTAATTATGCATTAGCTGTACAAGTAGGCTTTATTCTTTCAGACCATCCAATCAGAAAGAACAATACCAAGTATTGTATCCTTATGTAATATGTACAGCCCAATCCTAAACATGCTTACTTGGAAATAAACCCCAGAACATTCAATGGGGCTTTCTCCCAAGGATTGCAATCTTTTTTGTTTGTGATAGAGCTGGATAATTTCAAAGCGCTTTTAAAAAGTTGTTTAAGCCTCACAACACCCCTGTGAGGTAGGTATGGTACAAGTATTAAAAATAATCAAGCCTTTTTTTTAAGGTGTGTGGCAGAATCACACTGTAAGTGTTTGCCTCTTATACTCCATGCTTTCCTAAAATTATTGGCAACATGGGACAGAGGAAAAGAATTAAAGCAAAGTGCTGGGTATATTGCTGCTCTGCCAACGAAGACAAGTAGTTTTGGAATGTTTATACAGATGGCTCGACTGACTGAACCTCTTGCCACACTTTAAGCAAGCATACGGTTTCTCCCCAGTATGCACGCGAATGTGCTTCTTGCAGTCTGTGAGGGTCAGAAAAGTCTTGCAGCAAATTTTGCAGGCATATTTGCGAGCACCTTCTACTACCAGGACATTGTGTTCAGATAAGGCCTTTTTACACTTTGAAAGAACATCAGCCGACGCTCTGGTCAGCTGTGGTGGGCCAGGCTGAGAAGAATGCCCGTTTTCAAAAGAGGAAGTAGCCCCGTTCATTAGCAATTGAGAACTCGGAGCATTGTCTGACATTTGAGAGCTCCGAACAGAAGTCACGACAGGCATTTTGGGGGCTATGCGACGATACCCAGGAAAGCTGTTGGCGCCCCCCCTTGAGCTCATTACCGCCCTTGACAAAGAATGCAATCCGAGGCCCGATCTTGGAAAGTCCATCCCAAATTGCTCTGCTGTACGGTAGCCAGACGTTTGTACACAAGGCAGGCCCATGACATCCTGCATAGGCCTGACAAAATGCGAGTCTGTGCTCTCATTAAAAGGATTCTCTACATGAGAAACAGAAGCTGAAGAATGACTATTAGCAGGCCCAGATTCAGGGCTAATTAAATAAGAGGCATCACCATCCATTCTGCAGTCACTAGTTGTATTTGGAATGTTGTCCTCATGATTCTGGCTAGCACCAAAACTAGTGGCTCGGCTCTTATTCAGAAAGTTTGAAATACTAAAAGTGGACTTGTGTTCTATGTTATTTCCTACCTCCATAATATGAATGTCCCCCACTCTATCGGTACTAGACTGTGGGTCAGAAAAACTACGATCGCTGCTTTCAGGGCTCAGTTCTATTTTTTCAGCATTTACTCCTCCACCTTCCACTTCAACCGATTCACTTCCCTCTGCTTGGGATGTGACATCACTCACTTCATCCTGGGGCTCTGGAGAACTCAAAGGTTCAGATTTCACCACTACTCTCATGTGTTCTTTTTCACTTAGTCCAACCTCAGGATTCTCACACTGAAAATTGTTTTTTTGAGAAGTGGTGTCTTGATCAAAACTAGTTTCAACTTGAGTCGCCTGCGATGCCATAGACATTTGAGAAATAGTTCCCCCACTGTTGTCAGATTGGCTGGGCACTTGAGGATCTTCCTGGGCACCAAAGGATTGATCAAACATAACGGTATTATCTTCCTGGTTACTCACACCATCCGTCTTGGAATTGTCCACAATTTTCAAGGAGTCTGGGGAAAAAAATTCATCTCGTGAATGAACCACAGTCTGTGCACTTTCAGGAGTAACATCTGACATGATAGAATCATCCATGGAAGGCCTAATGCGTTGTCTAGCCCTTTCTTCAGAAGACTGTTTACGTTTATGGAGACGCCGTATTGGAAAAGCACTTCGTTGTTCAATGTTGCTTCTGACCGACGAGCTCATAGAATTTGTCTGCTCTTCTGTGCTTTGGGTAGAATTTAAAGCAGAGCTCACTATACTTAACCCAAGCTGCTGAAGCATGAAAGACCGCTGCATGCGTGCATTCTGCTCTTGAACTCTATCACTTGGTGGAGACATGGGTAATGTCCTTGTAGTGAGATAGTGTTTGCATGCTTTTACCACAGAGTTCAAATGGAGGTGAGAAGCTGCTAGCAACACATCCATAACATTGCTCTCTCCAAGCATGAGTGTAGAGGTGTACATCATATCAATGAGAGCAGCAAAAGCTTCAGCTGTCACTACTTCACTGTCTAACTGGATCATATTCATAGTCTGATCTCCTTCTGCCACGGTGAAGAGAGCTCGGAAGTGTGTGCTGCATGCTGCCAAAACAGAACGATGTGCTTTGAAGTGCCTATTTCCAACCACAATGACACAATCACAAAGTTGACCATGAAGCCGTTGATAGTTCAACTGCTGGAAGATTTGCTCAAAGTGTCCTGGAAAATCCATGATCCTACAAAAGAAAAGAAAACATGCTTTAAAAAGATAAGCATATGAACATCTTGGTATTTTATCCCAACTAAAAAAATGAAGTTTTAAAAACAAAAGGGATCCTATTATAGTACAGTTTATAAAACTTTTTGGACTGGGAATACCTTTAGAATTAAATACTCTCACAAAATACTTGGTACAATGGTGTGCTGAATAAAAGGCACTCACTTACCAGAAGACAAGCTGGCAAGTTTATTCATCAGCACTAACAGCATTCCCAAATGTTATCTATCCTCTCCTAATATAAATTTTAGTAGAAGAACTCAAAAGAAGCTCTATATTACAGTCATCAATTGTTTTTGATTTTAAGATCTCAAGTCCTATATGAAACCTAGAACCATTTTTGGAAGTACAAATTATGGATGACATTGGTATCCTACAGAGCATTTATTTAACATATTGCACTGTCAATTATGAGTCTCTTTGACAATACAGGTGGACTTTGCTTACTGCGAGATCTTACTGACTGCTTACTTGTTCAGCAAGCATACAAAGATATGATGGTGTTGGAAAAATAACTTTGCCACCAAGCATACATTTATAACCTTTGTAGCTTTTTCAGTCATACGGTATAATTGTCATTATAGTGAGTATGCACTGTTCTGTGACTGACCTTTTTTTTTTTTTTTGCCCTCTTTTCGCTCCTCAGAGTAGGGAGGGAATATTTAGGTAATTTCTTCTATGCTAATCCTACTTTCCCCTCCCCTCCACCAGAGCAGATTGGAGAGGAAAGAATTATAAGAGAGCAACCAGGCTGCTGTACTTGCTTGCTCTCTTGTAATCCCTTCCTCTCCAATGTATGTAAATACAAGCAATTCCTTTCTTGGTGATTATTCCAGTGCCAGGTAAGCATTCCAAAGGCAAGAGAGTGAGGAAAAGGGAAAACAGTTACAGTCACTTGAATTCCCACTGCAACTGGTTTGCAGTGTTCCGCAGCCATCTGACCATTTGCAATGTTTTTCTGGCCACTGGGGAGAATGGCTTCACACCTATGACCTCAAGATTCATTTAATAACTGCATGATTCAAACTTACAACTATATGATTTTGCTTAATGATTGCCATAAGAATTATCATAAAATCAAGTCCAGTCAGGTGACTGCCTCGACTTACAACCAAAATTCCAGTCCCAACTGTATTCCATGTCATGAATTCATTAGTAGTAACAATGAATGGATGCAAATTGCAAATAAAATATTAAGTTGGAGTTTTTTCCAATCTAAACAGTAGAAAATACATTCTGTTGTTCGATTTTCAATAATTATATCGAAGTAAACACTTTTGAGAGTCAATTTAGTACAATCGCTAAGGAACCAGCACAGAAACTGAGGAGATTGTGAGTTGTCTGAAAAAACGGGCAGACACTGAGAATTGGATGAAATGTTTCCTTTTCCCTCAAATAATTCAGGTACTTTTGTATTTGGGACAAAAATGAATAGAGCCATTTTTAAAAGCTTGGTTTACTAGAAAACATCTTTATCTAAACAAAGTTACCAGAACATCTTCTAATGAAAGCTGAAATATCTTGCATTCAAAATTAGTCTATTTTAAGTAGGAAAACTTGCCTATTCCTGAATACCATTCTCGAAAAATATCCCTAACAGCACAAGTCCATCAAAATCCTGGTTAATACAATCTAGTCCTTGGGCTAGAATGTCATTGCTTATTATCAATAAGAAAAATAAACTTCCAAGACAAACATGAGATTATTTCATGGAAAGAGAGAAACAATAATTTACTGCAATTTTGCCATTTTTCCCAGCCACCGACCTGCCAGTAGTTCATAGAACTCACTGATCTAGAAATATGGCATATAATTTATTATCTTAGAAATCTCCTAGAGCAAGAAAAATAGCAGAGTTGGAACTCCATCTATAATCTTGTTTGAATCTAAATGCTGTTGGAAGTTAGGATTCTCCGCTCTCCTAGGAAAAGAAAAAGAAAATTTAAAATATCAAAAGGGGGAGGAACATTCCCCTAAAAGAAAGGAGAGGTGAAAATGCAAGGAGCCCTCACTTTGCATGGGATACAGAAAAAGCCTCCAAATTAGCTAAGATCCTTTCCCATAGACATCAAATAGATGGCAAACTATAAAATTTGCAAAAGCAAACTCTCAAAGGAAAAGGAAAAAAAAACCCTCAGACACATGAAAGGAAATACTCACCAAAACACAGTCATAAAAAGTATGGCAGGAAGGAAAAGATTTACCAAAAGGTATGACAGAAAACTTGGGGTATTGCAACCAGGTGCAAACTGATAGCTACAAAGGATCAGGGAAAAACAGAGATTGGACTATAAAACAATTACTCCTACCAAGATCCCAGGAAGAGATCCCAATCTCAAGAGACAGGAACTCATCACACAAACACAAATCAAAGACTTCAGGAGTTCACTCTTACAAAATCAACCTGAAGTATAAGAAAGGGGTTTTCCTACTCACTTATTAGATTAATCCCAGAAACACTGTAGGACTTCTTCTTACTTGCCTTCCTATTAATAAACTGATTCTGTTTTCCAATGCAGCTGACCAATTATTTTGCAGTAAAATCTCCCAGCCCGGAAATTTGAATTCACAAAAGAAAAAGTTTTGCCTCTTTCCTTAAAGGGCAAGGCTTCTTTTTCCTTTCCACAATGCAATAGTCACATTTTGGAACTAGGGTCAAGTAAACTATAATAAGAGTCTATACATGTTTTCTGAGACTTTCTATAAAAATGCCCTAAATCAGGGTTGTCAAACTCAAGGCCTGTGGGCTGGATCCGGCCTGTGGGGTTAAATCTGGCCTGCAGGACTGGCCTGGAAATATCAAAGGACCGGCCTGTGGGAGGGTGCATTCAGCACCCCCAAGCCCAGTTTTCGGCCTCCACGGCGTCCTGCAGCACTCTGCTGGCCAAAAACAGGCTGCGCAGAGGCACCGTGAGGCCCATTTTTGGCCTCCCCGGCCTCCAGCAGTGCTCTGCCAGACAAAAATGGGCCTCATGGAGGAGTTGTGGGGCCACCGCACAGCCCATTTTTGGTCAGAAGAAGGCTGCAGGAGGCCATGGAGGCTGAAAATGAGGCATGGGAGACCCATGCCCCGTTTTGGCTGGCACAGTGGTGCAGGAGGCATCCGTCCCGTCTCTCCCCCCCACTGCCCACAGGAGAACTACAATGCTGATACAGCCCTCAAAGAAAGCCAGTTTGACATCCCTGCCCTAAATAGAAAAATATGAAATAGTTTAATTATGCAGCATACAGTTTTTATAAGTAAAGCTCTGATTTAATCTCAAACATGTCCATTTAAAACCATCAATCAAACTAAAACAATTTTGGCTTGAAGCTTTGGAGAATAAGTTTTAAATAGTAGTATTTGATTCTAAGTGATTCAGTCAAATATTATAAATAAAAATGCCTTACATTTAATATATGTATATACAATAGACTAAAATGTGCTTTTCTGGTTTTTGTTAATGAGCTTTTGAGATATAGAATTATTAATTTTATTTATTGCACTTTTGAAAGTCATGAAGAAATCTATTATCTGTCTTAGCCATTTAACTGTATTCACTGAATATATTTAATAATTTGGATTTCTAGTGCTTATTACACCAGGAGCCATCTGTGGCCCTTTGTCTAATTTTATACAGGGGTATATAGTCCAATAACAGAAAATAAGGGAGAAGAGAAAAACAAATGAAAAAACTCAAACTAAGAGAGCAATGGGACTAAATCCTCTGCAATAATCAGTTCAAAGCTGCTAAGACGGATAAAAAAGGGAGCAGCCAAAATAAATATAGCAATGGAAATTGCACACAACTTCTGTACAGATTATAAGATATTTGCCAGGAAGAACATTGAAATGAATAGGATATATCCAGTTCTTTAATATACTAAAGGGAATATGTCTTTTAAAAAAAAACAGCACCAGATTTTTGTTCCTGGTTTCAACCTCCAACACACAAGTTTGCAACAACTGCAAAAGCCTTATGGACTTGCTCTGTTTTTGTACCTTGATATATTGCCATACTCACCAAAATTCCCCATTCAAGATAACAATTAAACAAATGACTGTGGTTCTCCTTTATATTTGTTAAATTCCAGAAATGGTAGAGCTTCTTGTATTAGCTAGCCCAAACATAGTTTATTAAGTGTTCATGCAGCTTCAGTTGAAGAAAGTCTCTATGAAGTAGAAGAATTAACCCTGTGATCCTCAGTATCTTGGAATGGAGTCATCCCAATCTCTTGGTATTCACTTCTTTAAAAGTGTTGGAAGAAATATTCTTCTGGGTTCAGTTCCAAGTGGGAAAGCTTCTCATCCCTTCCCTTCCCTGGCCCCATTGAGATCTAGCATTATCTCTGTGTTCGTTGTTATGTGGAAAAGGGCTGTAGGTGTCTCGCGAGGTTGGTTATATTTCTGCTGGCCTCTATGATATGGATTATTGCTTGGCATGGAGCCTCTGGGCAAATCTTGAGGCTGACCGCGAAACCAAGTTTGTTTACAGTATCGGCCAAAATGCCCTGTTTTACCACATTTATAGCAATGTTTGTACCTACATTGCCTACATTGCCAGCATCCCTGCCTGAAAGCAGCAGTCCTTCACTGTACTTGCCTGGCATTATGGTGCATGGCAACAAAATTCTTAGCTCTTCATGTCTCTCTATCTTCCTTTTCATATCTTTTTATTCCTCTTTTAATTTATCCCTTTGGTCATAGACAAAAGTTTGAGATTCTGCGCAACTCTGCTATTTCCAAGGTGGGCCAGTTAGCTACAATACAATGGAAGTGATCCCTGATATCACTAGTAGCCTGGTCCACAAAGGCTGAGGCTAAAATTCTGGTCCTTTGGGCAGCTTGGGTCTAGGTGGGCATATATCACAGCTGCCTCTGAGAGACGAACCCAAAAGGTGTCAGGATTTTCCTTTTGGGTTGTCTTTTGAAATTCTGACCAGTTGAGGGGCTTTTTTCCTATTTCCTCTAGGGCTTCCATTAGATTAGCTTTTGCCCTTTAATAGGTTGGTTGGTTATTTGTGCTGTTTTCTCAAAATAATTTCAATAGTTCATCCTGAGTTAGGAAAACATGCAGTAACTGATTCATGTCTTCCCGGGATGGGTTGTGACTCTCTGTTACTGATTTCAGGGTTCAGATCACTGCCCTGAATGTTGGTGTGTCTTTCGTCCAAATAACAAGATCTGAGCCGTTGAGTTCAAGTCTCAAGGAGACTCTCCCGGGCAGGGTCCATGGATGCTCTCCCTGGACACAGAAGGTCCATGCCGGCTGGGTTTTGATCTCCGGACCCCGTCCGGTGGCTAGGTTGGCCGGGAAACCACCAGAGTCGCCAATTGAGGAAAGGAAAAAGAAGCCCTTGCCCTTTGTAATAGGCAAAGTTCTTTCCTTTTGTGGATTCAAATTTCCCGGCTGGGAGAAATGAAAAATGATTTGGTCAGCTGCCTTGAAAGTCAGAATCAGTTTATTAATAGGAAGGCAGGTAAGAAATCTCACAGCATTCCTAGGATTAATGTAATCTTGTGAGTAGGGAAACCCTTTTTTATACCCGTCAGATCCTTTGATTTTGTAAGTGTGAAACTTTGAAGTCTTTGATTTGTGTGTGTGTGATGAGTTCCTGTCTTTTGATATTGGGATCTCTTCCTGGGATCTTGGTAATTGTTTTATAGTAGCTGTTTGTTGCATTAGGTTGCACTATCCTGAGATTCCTGTTATGCCTTTTGATTTGCTTTTCACAAATTTTATAGCTTGCCATCCATTTGATTTCTATGGGAAAGGATCTTAGCTAGTTTGTAGGGTTTTTTCTCTGTATCTCATGCCTGTAATTTTCTCCTTCCTTTGTTGTGAAAAGTAAGCTGGCTCCAGCTATTGTAAAAGCCCTACTGGACAAAGAGTGGGGGGGTGATGGACCTGACCCTGCTTGTGTTTTCACCTCTTCCTTTCTTCTAATGTTTTCCTAGAAGACAGGGGAATCACTACTTCCAACAATACAAAGGGATACAGCAGATAGATCAAAAGGTGGAAGAGGAGTGCCATTCTAAGTAGCTTGCTATAAGGTTCTATACTGCATTTGGGGGAAAAATAGAATTATAAAAATAGAATTATTACTTTGGAGAAGAATTTTTTTTTACTGGTAGTTTGGTCTATGGCAAATTAACAAGATGCATAAAGATAGCCTAGGTTGAGAAATCTGTCCTTATATGTGTAGGCTTGCGCACATCAGGATGGGCTTCTTAAAAAGGTGTTGGGTTTTAAATGGATTATATCATTGATGAAATTATTTTAAATAAAACAGATTTCCATCATAAACATGCTAAATCCATATTTAATTAATTATTGAATTATCTCACACACATGAAAATCCTATTTCCATCAATAGCCAGAGAGCTATCTTCAAGAGCCACTTGAAAGATACTCTGCTACAGTATGTCATTCCTTATTTCCCAGGTGCTATTGGCAGTAATGGCAAAAGATGCAAAATTGATACAACCATAAGCTCTTGTGCTGTTGTGATGCTTTGTTTTGGGGGGGAGGTAGTGCAAAAGATTCAATATTCAGGACTAGGAAGCTGGTTGCATTTTCTCACCTTTGGCTTCTACTGCATATTTATCTAATATGTTATCTAAATGCTATAAATATTTAATAAGCTACCTGTCACAAGTATAGGACCATTTCTTTTTCTTATATACAGTCTTAATGTCTATTTGAGATAGAATAATTTAGGACGGTTATATGACTGTGGTGCCCACACTTTTCTTGAATAAGTTAATACTGTTTTCAATCTGAGATTGACATTACAGCTCCAACATAAAACAGGATAAGGAGCAAGTAATTATGGTTTCATGGTCCTATTTAGTCACCTCTAACTTTCAGAAAGGGATGCTTTTTAATATTCCTTCCAAATGGATGTTTTAATTTATTTTGTTAACAACTCAACAGTTTCAAAGGTTTGCAAAACTATTTCTTCATGGACAAGTGGCTTTTATCATGCGCTATATATAATTATTACTCTATTTTGATCTCAGAAAAGTAAGGAGCAGCAAGTATGTACTAACAGTGAAAAATATTTAATTGCATTTGCCTAAATAAAGTAAAATCTACATCCCAAACCATACTTTTATCCCACAAAAAATATACAATTTAATAGCATATAGGAATCCTTCTGAAGCATATTTTTAAAAATTAATATAAACGATTGCCTTTTAGTATACACGACTATTCTGAGGGAACAGAATTCAAGATAAAGTTGCATCTTGAGCTTCTATAAAAACATGGGTGTTTGTGGACTTCTAATACTTTAAATAAAAAAAAAGATACAGAGTTAAGGAAGAGCAGAAAGCCATAAAACTCTGCAGTATGTAGAAAGATCCCAGGTATAATCACAAGCACATGAAGATAGGAAGAAGAAAGATTTCTGTCTGAAACTCCAAACAGTTGTTGTACATTGGTACATTAGTCTAATACAGGGGTGTCAAACTGGATTTCATTGAGGGCCGCATCAGGGCTGTATTTGACTTCGGGGGCCAGACTGGGCATGACCAGCTCAACATCACTTGTGTTGGGGTGCCTGTGGCGGCCCAACACTCTCCCAGTGAAAACAGGCTCCCAAACTCCAGTTTTGGCTGTGATGGCCTTCTGCAACCCTCTGCCAGCAAAAACAGAGCTCAGGAAGACCGCCTGTGGCCTTCTGGAGCTCCGTTTTCACTGGCAGAGGTACCGCGGGCCAGTCCTTTGCTGTTTCAAGGGCAGCTTCGTGGGCCAGATCTAAGTATCCCGCAGGCTGGATCTGGCCTCCAGGCCTTGAGTTTGACATCCCTGGTCTAATACAATTATATGGAAAAATAGGCTAATCCATCAGAAGTCTGTTTATTTCCCTGTCACTTTACTTTCTCGTGTTATTTCTATCTAATTATAATATGAATATAGCAGAGAGAGAAATGCACCACATAATAATTCTGAGGGTTTTTTTTTTGTATGACCAACCTTAATAGCAGTTAGTCAGTGTATTCTAATACACTAAATAAAAGGAACAAAATGAAAGGAACGTTAAAGCTGTTAGTTGATACCTGTGTAATAAAACACAAGTATTAACGAACAGATTTAAGGTTCCTTTCACCTCTGGTACTTGGGATATCACAACAAGCTGCCATGCAGATTACCCAACTGAAAAGAGTCAGACATGGAGACTTCTAAACTATGTTTTAGAATTGTTATTAGACAAAAATTGTGGCCATGGGAACAGCATCATTTTCACCCTGTCATTTCCTATCCTGCACAAATATTAAGATCTGAGTGAGAAGTTATCTAAACAAGAAAAGTAATTTGAATATCCAAAACTGTAACTGATAATTATCCTGAACTAGACTGACTTGTTGGTATTTTTCCATAGAACCAAATCAAATCTCAAAATAAACATTTAATAAACACCATACATGCTGTTGATATTCCTAGGAAGAGATAACATGTAAGGTACCATTCACGGCCAAACCTCCTCAAAAAAAATAGGGTTCTAGTGAACTTAACCCACAATGTTTAAAATAACTAAAATGTTAACTTGTATTTGTTCTGGAAGTCCCAATTAAAAAAAAAATCCTGACAACTATATCCACCTTTCAATCGAGGATAGCAAGGAAATTAATCTCTACTGTTGGATAGGTTCCTACAGGAAGAACAGCTTTAGAGTTTCACGGATACAGGCAAGATTTATTTTTAAAGATACTCAAGTTCAGCTTTCAAGTACCTGGACTTTTTCCTCCCCCAGAAAAGGCCCAAACCAAATTAAACTCAGCAACCAAAACAGGTATTGGAAGGGAGGAGACAAGAGCAAAATTTCACCCCAAACACCCCCACCCACCACCCACACGCCCCAAAACAGAAGTTTCCAACCGGCCGCGCAAAGCAGCGCTCTATGGAAACCCGCTTCTTCGGGGAGGGGAAGAGCTGAATGACCCCTTTCAGAGGCACCAGAGTCAATTGGAGAGGCCCCTCTCTGGCTTCTCCAAAGCAACAGGCCCATGATAAGGTCTGTGGACAGCAAGCGAACACGCCCCCCCACCCCCCACCCCGCTCCAGGCCTCCTCAGGCCACTCACCAGTCCATGCCCCGCCCTCGCCGGGAACCCGGGAAGGGGGGAAAGGGGGCGTGGTGGCGGTGGCGGCGGCGGCAGCAGCAGCAGCAACCTCGCGCTCTCTTTTCGTTGACAGTCTGCGAGAGATTCACGCCGCCCCCCTCGGACCACCAAGGAGCATGCGTGCCTCACCCTTGAAGCCCCCCTCCCACAAGTAGAGAGGCCGGGCCGCACTGGGAAGAATCAGGCGGCCGACACCAATCCCCGCCTTCACCAATCACCCGGCGGAATGCTTCCGCGCGCGGATCACGACCGGCTCCTCCGCTCAAGCCCAAAGCGCAAGAAGCGCGCGCCCTCGAGAGCTCAGTGAAGCCCACCTCCCTCTCCCCCCACCACACACACACGCGCCCGCGCACGCCCCTCCAACCGCCACACGCATCGTCTCGCCTTCCACTGCCCCCTAACGCGCCCCTCGCAGCCAATCGCAGCGCAGCGCGCCCGCTGCCGTCTGCCACGCCCCTTCCTCGCGCGCGCCCTACATTAGACTCGCATGTCATTGCCCAATCACAGCTCAGCGCGCGCCCAACATTTGGTCGTCTCTTTGTAACTGTCGTTGTGCACGGCCTCACCTGCGCTGGAAAAAAATTAGGCGACGATCGTCCCCTCCCGTCCCGAACTCCGTATCTCCGGGAGGGAGGGGCACCCGTTGTTCTCTACTCCCGTGGCGTCCGTTTGTCCTTCCTTCCGTTCCTTAGGGGGCGGACTCACTCGCTGCCAGTCTCCGCCTTTCCCCTCCCCCAAGCTGTGGCGGTACTCCAGACGGAAGTGACGTCACGCAAGTCGTCGCCCACTCGCGGCTCGCAAAATCCGCCGGAGACTCTGGCATTTCAACAGTTGGAGGGGGACGTTCGGCGCGTGCGCCCGATCCTTGGTGAATGCAGAAGCCGGGATTGCTGCGTTATAAAAGCTTCTTGGTAGTTGCGGATGGAAAGTCCGCAAATGACTTAGCACTAAACCAGAAATTTCAGAGACCTGCACCATTGCGTGTGTTTTCCTAAATGTGGGATATACTGGAAGAAGAAAAAGTCGGAAGAATAACGAATTATCCCAAGTGTTTTCGTGTGTGTTTGTATGTATGTATGTATATAAAACCCAATGCATCTTAGGCATTATAAAAGTATTAAAGGAAATTGTTACCTGTATATATGAATCTTAATCCTAGGAAAGCGTGCATCGGATCTTTTTGGACATCCCAATAAATTTATGTAAAAAAATTACACCATGCAATTCACTTGAATCATTATAAAGAACTTTTGATTATCTCTTTAGCTTGTGCTTGTTCTTTATGATCCTTGCCACTCTGCCAATAGCTCTCATTTCTGGAAACCTCAACAGGATTCATGCAGCTCGTTTAAGCGTGCCTTAAGGCAAGAAATACTTTATCTAAGGTCTAAATCTCATGGGAGGGAAAATAACAAACCTTTCCTGAAGAGTAAAGGGTTTTTTTCTTCCCATCAGTGTGCTAAAAATTACTTTTCATCACTGGGATTTTGGGGGGGAATTAAGAACAAAATCCTTTTCTACACTCAGAGGAAATTACACCTATTACATTATTTATATTGCATAATTTGTTCTTCAGCTTATTAAAAGCAAGGGATAAAAAAAACCACGAGGCACTCTTGGATTGTGTCAAATGAGACTGTAAGAGAGGATTAAAACTTATTTTCAGGTAGGGTAACTGACTTCTCAAATAGTGAACACCGCCCATGCAGTTTTTAAGCAAACCCTTGAATCCAAAACACTAGTCACCAAAATAAATATTTTTATTTTTATTTATTTTATTTATTTTGATTTGTCAATTGCTTACAAGATAATAGGTATAAGTAAAAACATAGTTATGAATACATGGATACATATAAGAAAAATAAAAAAATAAACAATAGGACAGGGATGATAGGCATGCGTGCCCCCTACAGACCTCTTAGGAAAGGGGTGAGGTCAATAGTAGACAGTCTAAGGTTAAAGTTTTGGGGGTTTGGGGAAGAAACCACAGAGTCAGGTAGAGTATTCCAGACATTGACCACTCTGTTGCTGAAGTCGTATTTCCTGCAATCAAGTTTGGTGCAATTAACCTTGAGTTTGTATCTATTGTGTGTTCTTCTATTGTTATGGTTGAAGCTGAAGTATTCATTGACAGGTAGGACATTGCAATGTATGATTTTATATACTAAGATTGGACTGAAGGCTAGGTTTTCTAGGTCTAGAATTTCTAGTCTGGTGGCATAAGGTATTCTGCAACGAGTAGAGGAGTGGAGAACTCTTCTTGTGAAATATTTCTGGACTTTCTCAACTGTGTTTTTATCAGATACGTAATGTGGGTTCCAGACTGATGAGCTGTATTCGAGTATTGATCTCGCAAATGTTTTGTATGCTCTAGTTAGTAGTGTGATATTACCACAGAAAAAGCTACATAGGATTAGATTAACAACTCTTAATGCCTTTTTGGCTATGTACTTACAGTGGGCTCTAGCACTTAGATCATTTGAGATGAGTACTCCAGGGTTCTTGACAGAGTTTGGATCATCAACAAGGTCTTGACTATTCAACTTGTATTTTATTTTCTGATATATTTTTTTGCCAATATGTAAGACAGAGCATTTATTTGTTGAGATTTGAACTTGCCATTTGTTTGACCATTCTGATACAGAGTCAAGATCTTTTTGAAGATCTTTTTGAATTGAACAGTCCCAGGAAATAAAATATCGTGCCCTTTGAGTTAAAGAGATAACCGAAGAAAGAATTAGTGCTATGTAGCTTATTCCTCAGAACTAAAAAAAAAAAAAAGTGAAAATTGAACTCGCAATAATTTTCTAGAATTCTGTGGATTGTGTATGGGGGAAATCAAGGCACGTTTCTAGAGAAGAGATTTTAATTAGAGAAAAAAAGCATGCTAGATTCAGGGGTCCTCAAACTTAACAACTTTAAGATTTGTGGACTTCAATTCCCAGAATTCCATAGCCAAGCTATGCTGGCTGAGGAATTCTGGGAGTTGAAGTCCACAAGTCTTAAAGTTGCTAAGTTTGGAGACCTCTTTGCTAGAAGAAGGTAATGGGACTCAAGTCATGTGGTGACCAGGAAAACTCCACGAACGTGCTGCTGCTGAAATCACTAGCAGTCGAATTCAACCTTAACTTTGTTTTTCTCCTTTCCAGGAGCAACTGGAACACCACCCCACCCCGGCCTGCTCAGATCCTCTTCCTCGTCTGTAGGTGGCGAGCGAGGCTTAATTGAGGGGAAGCAAGTGCCCAGGAAGGGAGGTGTGGCCAAGGACTTGGAGCTGGCCCCGCCTCTTCCGGGGATCTGGCGGCGGCGGCGGCGCGGCGGCGGCGGTTTGTGGTGTATTTCTACCATGGAGGGGGAAGTTGAGTGGATCTACCGGGGAGACCCCCAGGAGGGGCAGAGCGCTCCGCTAGGTGAGACTCCCCCGTGGAAAAGGGGAATCTGTGGCGTTGTGGTTGTGACTCCTTCGGGGGCTCTTGTTCCCTTCAGCTTGACCTTTTATTTTTGGTTTTCCACGCCGGGAGTCCTGCAGGTGGGCAGCGTGATGGGGATGGTACGAGAGGACAAGGGAAAAAAGTTTCCCGATTCCTCGAGCTGAGTGGCCGGACAGAGGCAGGAAGGAGGAACGGGTTGGGTGTTCTTAGAATAACAGAGTTGGAAGGGACCTTGGAGGTCGTCTAGTCCAACCCCCTGCTCGAGCAGGAGAGTCTATTCCAAATATTAGCCTCTGCGGAGGATCGAACTCGAGTGCAACGAATGTACAGGTAGTCTTCGACTTACTGTTCCTTTAGTTCATTTTGTAACAATTCAGAGATGCCACAGGCCTGGAAAAAGTGACTCATGACCCTTTTTTTTCACACTTATGACCCCAGGGTCACGTGATCAACATGCAGGATGAGTTGCATTTTCCTCCAAATATTAGCCTTCTGATCGCAGGAGGATTAACGAACTGTGTCCCTAATTTACCGTGATTCACCACGTGCAAGAGGGCAAAACTCAACAAATGTCTTGGTAACAGAAACTTTGGGTTCAATTGTGGTCTGGACTACCTGTTCCGTAGATGCATCCATGCCAGTGGATTATGCCAGTTTTTTTTCATTGCACCCTGTCCAAAGATGTGGATTTGTGCTCACTTGGGCATAATCTTTAAACAACAACTCATGGGGAAAGAATGAATTGGTTATAAATGTATTACATTTAATCCAACATTTAAGATATTCATGAATTTTTTGATAAAAATAGTGCTGGAAAGTTTTTAATACTGGACAAGATCCAAACTGATTTAAGCATATTGAGATTTGATTAGGTGTGACAACCTTTGGTGAGAATGATAAACACAATGATTTTGATCTCTTCAAAGATTCTTAATTGCTCTTTTCTTGCTGTTCAATTTCAGTTCAGTTTACAAATGGGAAACTGAAGAATCCTGAAAATATGAATTTCACTTTATATAGAAACAAAGACACCAATAATCCCAGAAAGAAGAATTATACAATTTTGGTAATTACAAACTTGTTCCGTGCTTTTGTGTTAATTTAAATATGTTGATCTATTACATTTACGGTATGCATTATGAATAGAAGTGTGCCCCCTTTATGAAACTTAAGGTTCATCGTCAAACTTTGTTCCAGTGCAATCATTCATGTCTCTATTGAATTTCATAGCACCAATTTCCCTTTAATGTGTCTGCTCTGTGGGGAATTGATGTCACACAGGTGAAGGTTTATTTTTTATAAATTCCAGGAATGGAAGATCTGTTCAAATTGCTTCTTGTCATTCTATTGTATAAGTATTTTAGCTGCTTCAGCACATAGCATTAAAAAACTGTACAACTGACATCATGAAAAGTGCATACAAGTTTGAGATATATTAAATAAAAATTGTTCGTGTGCATGTATTTTCACTGCCTAATAGTTTTGGTAATAATTTTTTGGGCATATAAGGGTTAGTTGTATATCTGAGTATTAAGTCTGAAACTTGATTTTAGTATGTCCATACGTATTACATAAGTTAATAAACAATTTGACTGGTAGCCTCATTTTATCATCGTGCAGTAATGAAGTTATAGTTGCTATTATCAAATTCTCTTTTGAATTGAATGCCTCTGGTTGTTTTTTGTGGAAATTGTATTTGTTTTAAAATAATATATCATTAATACATTAATATACACAATGTAATTTACAGAATTAAAATTTAATGTCTGCCTAAAACATAAAATTTTAGTATACAATATACAGTACCAAAAATGACAGCAAAATAAAAAGCTTAGAGATTTGTAGCTGCTTAGGGTCAAAAGCAATTAATAAAATATACATAAGGAAAAGAGTTCTCTATTTTCCTTGTTTATCTGCTTGAACCTATGTATATATTGCACTACTTTCAAGATATAATTTTTATACAAATAATGGACAATTTCTAATGAGTATAATCAGTAAAACCAACTTCTATAGTTGGGCTTAGTAAGCATTTAACTAGGAAAAGAGGGAAATATTAGAAGAGACTATAGATCTATTTACTTGGCATTCATTTATACATTGTTGTTATAAATTCATACCTGGGATGTCTTAGGATAAAGTGGGAAAACCTTCTGGAAAATGCCTTCACCTAGAAAACCAGCATCCATAACTTATTGCTTTTTTTTTCCCATTCAGAACACAGAAACAGATCGGCTTTCTTACGTAGGAAGTAATTTTGGTGCAGGAGCCCTAAAATGCAATACTCTTTGCAGGTATATTGAATATGTCTATATCACTAAAGCACGTGAATGTATCAAATAATGTTTACCTATTTGTTTATTTTATTTATATATAAATATATATGAATATATTTGCTTTCTTTGGCGAGTCAGAATTAGCCAAGGATTAATAGTTTCAGAGTAACAATGATTTCCTCTCAGTGTAATGATATTTGTGATTCAAAGTGATAAATAAGACAGTCTCTTTTGAAGATTGATGGGACTTGAAAGCAAATCGTAATGCATGTCTGAAAATATATTACAGTGATGCTTCTAATCGTTCAGAATGGAACAAATACTTTTGTTTTCTTTTATGGTTGATTGTCTACTGTATTTTTTTAGTTTTGGAATTTTATTTGTAAGACGTACAGTCTAGGCTGTCTCAATCAATACAGTCAAGTTTTAACAGTTTAAAATACTGGTAGTCCTCAACTTACAACTGTTCATTTAGTAACCATTCAAAGTTACAACAGAAAAAAATGGCTTATGACTGTTTTCACACTTATGACAGCTGCAGTATTTTCATGGTCAGGTGATCAGAATTCAGGTGCTTGGCACTGGTCATAAGTGTGACCAATCAATGGGGAAGCCAGATTCACTTAACAATTATGTTACTAATTTGACAGCAGTAGTGGTTCACTAAACAACTGTGGCAAGAAGTGTCATAAAATGAGGCAAAGCTCCCTTAACAGATGTCCCGTTTAGCAACATAAATTTTGGCCTCAATTGTGCTCATAAGTTGAGGACTACCTGTACTATGGTTGACACAATTTGAAAGTTGGGGACATAAAAGGAGGGAAAGAAATAAGTATAAGTCACATAAAGAGTCACTTTTTTTAAAGTGGTAAAGACATCTGGTTAGAAACGGGGAGACCTTGAACTCTAACCCCACCTTAAGTCCAAATGACCAGACTGGGTCACTCTCTCAGCCCTAAGAAGGAGACAGTGAAGAAAACTACTGCCAAAATCTTGCCAAGAAAATTGAATGGACTTGTCTAGGCAGTTGCCAGGGATCAAGAGTGACTCAAAGACATTCCCCTCCCGCCCTCTTGAATTCACATAGAATTTGTAGTGCAAATAACAAATCTAGGAACAGTTGAATAATATTTGGTTCTAATGGAACTACAGTAGTAGAGTTGATTTAGTAAACTGGGGAAAGGAGAACTAAATTGCTGTCTAGTTCAGGCTTCAAATAATCTTAGAGACTTCATAACCATTTTAAAATAATAATTAACATTTTTAAAGAGTAACATAGAAAGGAAGGAAAGAGGAGAGAGGAAGGAGCTGGCGTCGCGACGATACGGCATGCGATCTTGGAGGTCTGAGATCGCTGCCGATATCTTTGCTCCTGGACAGTCCTATCGGATCTAAACCGTCCCGAAGAGACGGTGAAAGTGAAGAGTGCATCCTGTCGATCCCTGGGATACCGCAAAGTCCCTGGTAGATCCAGGAGAAACTCTTCTTGCCAGCGGCAAAGAGGCATCCATTAAAGCTGCTGAAGTTGGGACAGCTCCGAAACAGAAGAGAACAGAAAGAGAGAGTGTGCTGGTTTGGTGAGAACTTTTTCTTTATTCTAAGATCTGAAAGTACACCCTAAGGAAAAGAAAGAATCTGTAAAAGTTTTGACAGAAGTGATTAAGCGGCGATTTTAAACAGG
This sequence comes from Pseudonaja textilis, assembly GCF_049901715.1. Classification (NCBI taxonomy): domain Eukaryota; kingdom Metazoa; phylum Chordata; class Lepidosauria; order Squamata; family Elapidae; genus Pseudonaja; species Pseudonaja textilis. The sequence continues at coordinate 165,657,376 of NC_141991.1, read as the reverse complement.
AATGTCAAAGTAATGTGTTTTTTTTCTCATTGCTGGATTTTCTATACACGATCTTGTATTTTGAAACTGGACTGGTTTTTTCGTTTACATCTATTTTTTTCTCCTTTTTGATTTTCTAATAATTTAGGCTAGAGGCTCCCTTTAGTTGTTTCTTTTTTAAAAAATATTTTTTTCTTTTTTTATTAATTCTTATTATATCTTGCTTGGAAAAGGAGGGGGAAAGTGAGTGCGAAGAAACTTTGCAACACTGCCAACTAGAGGCTTGAAAGTATTCTATTTCCCTGTGACCAGACAAAGCTGAGAAAGAAAGAACTGAGACTCTTTTTCAAGGACATTGCTATTTGATAAGATAGAGGGAAGAGCATGGGAGAATATTATTGCAGGTGCTCTTCTGGGTTTCTATCAACAGCTGGAGTCTGGTGTTGAAACCTAGGAGGAAAAAAGGTGATAAGTTTTTGGAGAAGAGAGCTATAATAAGAGCCTTGGATAATCAAACAAAGTGCAGTGTGCCCTTTTTACTTTTTCTAAGTTGTGCTATCCCTCCTCACCAGCTTTATTGTATTCCATTTTATCTTTTTTTTTCTTGTAATAACTATCTGGGTTTTTGGCTTTGTTGGAGCTTGTCTTTGTTTTTCTTTTTTTTCCTTGGAAGTCCAATCTCTACGTTTTCTTTTTATTTTAAAGGGAAAGCCTTTAAATATTAATGTTTTTTTTTAAGGGAATAGCCTTTTTTCCCCCTTTCCTGATATTTTTATTTTTTCATCTACCTTTCTGGTTTATTCTTATGCACTCTTTTCTATTTGAGACCTTTCAATTGGATTAAGGTGTTGAAGAACCTGAATAATTTTTCCTTTTCCTTTTCTTTTTTCGTTTTTTTTTCAAGCCTTTTTCTTCATCTAACTATTGATTGGAATAAGGTATACAAGAACCTGAAGAAATTCCTGACTAAAATGCTACTTAATAAAGAGGTGAATTATAGATGGCTGATTCCAGAAGGCTTAATGTTCACATGGCAAGAACAGAGACATAGAATTGACTCAATTGAGAAAGCGGAATTATTTTATAGAGAATTTTTTGGAGGGAGAGAGGAAGAGGCAGAAAAAGAGATCTCACTAATTGAATTCCAAGAGGACTGCCAAATGGCGACTGAAAAAGAAGGTGCCGTTGGTGGAAAGGTGGAAGCCAAAGAACAACGTGAACAAAGATCTACGAGAGCTGCTAAACTTTACTACAAAATATAACCATGGAAGAGAAAAAAATGATTACAATTAATATAAATGGACTTAACTCAGCCGTTAAAAGAAGGAAAACCTTTCATAAATTAGAGAAATTAAAATTTGATATAATTTGTCTACAAGAAGTACATATAAAAAACAATATGAACAATTGTTGATACAGCCAAAATTAGGGAAAATACTTCCTTGACACAATGTAAGAAAAGGGGAGTGGTTTTATATATTAAAGGAAGGAAGGAAGACACTAAATGCAAATGAATTTACTTCTTATTGCTAAAACAGCAAAATCTCTGATCAGCTATATCCAATATTTTGCAAACCAAATCTAATTTGTAATTTTCTGTCTTTGTCTCTTTACTTCTTCGTCTACTCCCCACGTCTACATGGGAAATCCTCTATTACACTTTAGAAGTATAAAGAGAGTTGTAAAGGGTTTTAAAAAAACCATTCTATTGGAAAATGCTATTTCTGACACATCTTAAAGCCAAAGTAGTCATTTTAAATGCTTCTAAAATGAAAGAGAAAAACTACTCAACACCATCTCTTCCATTAGATATTTTGTCGGTGTTTTGGATGAACCCTCTGGGCAAATGGAAGTCTACAATGCAGAATTGTTCAACATGCAGCCGTTAATTTCAGGTAGGTAAAGCATTTTTTTTTCTAATTGTAATTGTTGGCATGGTTACCAGGAGTCCGAAAATGATTTTTTTTCTTTATTTTGTTTTTTTTCCCCTTTAATTTTTCTATAAATAACTTAAGAGTGCACTTCTTGATGGTGCTCTTTGATTACACAGCAATCAAACTGTGTATATAAAAGTTATTTACTGCTTCATATTGGGTGGTCTAACTGTACCAAATAGTCCCAATCTGTAGAAAGCAACCCAAAGAGTAGGTTCAGTTCAAGTTTTCCTTAATGCACTAGTTTTCTGTAGAAAAAAATATTTACATTTTAAAACTTTAATTCCAGAACTACGCTCAGAGATAGTAAATTCCTAGAAGGATGTACTGCATATTTTTTTCCTGAATTTGTTCCCATCTCCTGGTCAGGATTTGAGAATTACCTTGCTTGATAAAGGAAAATTCGTGCTTTTAATAATATTTGTGAGTCTGAAAAGATGCTAAGAGATTTATCTGCCATGCACTAACACCACTCCTACCAAGCATATATAATCATCTTTGATCAGAAGAATTTAAAAGAATGTGTTGATAATAGATAACTAATATATCTTCTTTCCAAGAGTGCTTTAATACTGTTTGATTAACCTGATGGATGAAAGGATTGATCAGGAGTCTTGTTGATTCTTATTTTACTTTATTTCTTCTGTTGTTTTTCTTAACAGATGATGTAGCAGATAATGACCTATCAGAATATTTGGCTAAATCCTATAGAGAGAAGGTATGTCAAAAAAGTAGGACGCTTTGATTGGAAAACTTTTGATACCTTGCTGTATTAAAAGACTTTTTGATTTATTTATTTTGATTTGCCATGTAAATGGTAGTAGTGTTGGGGTACATTTCAGCCCTTTTTTAAAAAAAATGTCCTTATTCTGGACTATTTCTCCTTGTGGTTTCTCTTTTCTAGAATTCTGGTACACTTTCCATTCTTAAATAATTTCAGTGTGTCAGTGATAATGGTTTCAGCCCAGTGTAAGTCAAAAATGGAAACTTTAACATAGTCTTTATTGATATTTCATCTCCTCTCATTAGTCCAAATGCTTAAATCCATGCTGAAGTCATTCCATATGATTCATGCCCTTAAATAAGGAATGTAGTTTGATGGGAGACCATTGCTCAATTTTGGAGCATAAGTAGCTTAGAAAAAGTCTGTTGCAGCAGCAAAGTCAGCTATTGATAAGAAAGAATCTCATCAGAGGAACTTCTTATTCAGAATTAACTTTAGGGTTCATCTCATTGATCCTTGATAGCTTTGGTCTCTACATTAAAACAGTGTGACCCCAAAGCCCCTTGTAGAGCAGTATAAAAATTAATTCATGCAACTCCCTACACAGTATATATTGTTCCCATGTTGGTATTGTATGAATTCTCGACACTATTTTCCTCTTGTTTTTTTGTTTTTAGGAACCAAATCATTAATAATAACAATGCAAATGGTAAAATGATAATGATAAAAGAAAAAAAGATAATCCCACTGAAAAATAGGATCTTTTCCCCGAAATGAAATATTTCTACAATATTGGGCTGTAATTAAATAATAATACATTCTATAATTTTGGTGAAAGGTATCCCAAACCTGCCACTGAATTTTATGGACATGTTGATGTGATTTATCACATGAAAGTATTAACTTCACAAAGGAAAGAAATATTAAATACTTGTGTGTCATTTACTATGTCTTAACAAATACTTGTTTGTCATTTACAATGTCTTAAATTTTATTGCATTTAAAGATAATGTAAATACAGTTTTTATCATTGCTTTATCCACAACTTTGTCCTGGTTCTGTTTACAACAGCAGATAGTGTGCAGTATAAAGTTGGCTACCATTTTAAATTCAGGTTGATTAGAATGAGCAGCTTTCTAGCAAACGTAGAGTTTGCTATTTCAGCTGCCTTACTAAAAATGACTGTAAAAAAGAGCTTTAAAAAAAGCTACTGACTCTAAAAAGATAATCGATTATTTAGAAGACAACTGATGTGTTCTTTTTTCTTTCCTGCAAAATGAAGATTGGAGGTGGATTTGGAGTAATGTTCTTCTAGGCCATCTTGCTATGGCCAGAAAAGGGCTTGACATTTTTAGTACTTTGTGTTCTTGCTAGATGCCTCAAAACTGAATTTCCCCTGCAAGGGAGCCCAGTAGGAGTAGCACTTTGTGACTTATATAGCAATCTCTTGATAATTTTACAGGTAGATCTCTGCATTGAAGCCTTTGGAACCAACAAGCAGAGAAAAGCCTTGAATTCTCGGAGAATGAATGAAGTCAGAAAGGAGGTATTAAATAAAGCAGTGATTAAAGCTGCTGAAGATGTCATAGAGACAAAAGGCGTTGCTGGTAGGTATAAGAGACATGAAATAAAGAATTGGAGCTGTGAGCCAATCTAAGATCTCTTTTTTAATGTAATGGAGAAGTGTATTTCTGGTTATGTAATTTATTTTGAGCATAATCATAAAGTGACAACATTGCATTGCTAATGAGTCTCATTCTATCTAAAAATAATTATTAAATGTTAAAATTGTCATTTAGCTTCATATGATGTTCATCTGTGCAGCCCATGAATAATTTTCTTTCCATTATTTGAACTAGTGTGACTCCTTTCTAAATGGTTAAAAGATTCTTTATATTGCTTGACCATTTCAGATTTTTGCTACTATTGTTTTAATTTTTTGTTAAATGTCTCAGTATTGCTGCTTACTTTTTTTTAAAAAAAATATTCAAATGTAATTCAGTGTCAAATATTTTTAATATCTTTCAATTTCCGATTTTCTTGTAGGTTCTTTTAAAATTATAGATTAGATTTTTCCCTCATTATGCCTCAAATCCTAGTACTGTAAATGCCCCTGCAACTACCACATCTTTTAAAGATAAATACTTACAATAAAATTCTTTGTATCTTCAGTTTATAAGTAAATTGCATATCTTTATTTATTTAACTTTCTTCTGTGCCTTTCCAAACTGGTTGTTTCTCCATCTGCAGGTCTCATGTTGGAGTCCTCCAGCCAGCATTGGCAATTAGCTAACGGAGCATAGAAACTAATATACGGATCTTATGTCTTTTTAGAATTTTCGTCCCAGGAAAATTATACCTGGCATTCTCTCTTTTGCTCTTTAGGAAAACGCTAAATTCTTTCCCCTTTCTGAAAAACATTTGCTTTATTTATTCATTATTTTTATGTACATCCTTCCTTCGAACTAATATGTTGCCAATATTCTTAGGTGTTGTTTAGTAAGCATCTTGTACATTCATGTTATTTCATATTATTTTACTTTATCTTTGTTTTGGTGCTTTAATTGGAATAGTTTGTTCTAAACTGAATGTCAGTACAGTAAGGCAATCTGAAAACGATGGGAACTATTTCCCAACACATACAGAGAAAGTTGAGAAAGACTCTTACACGATTGTGGCACTAGCGTTTTTCAAATAAACATCCTGTTAAATAAATTAAATGTTTTCTTTTATATTTGTTTTCAAAGCATTGATTCATGATGCAGCAGAAGATGAGAAAACTGATGTCTCCTTGGTTCTACCTCCGTGCCATGAAGATGCTAAAAAACCAGAAGATGTCTACAAGTTTGAAGATAGTATCCTTTATGAGCAGAATGAAGTTTGAGAGAATGCACTTTAACAGTATTATGTACCCCTCATTGTTGAAGAGGAGGAAAGAGACCACGAATATGTTTTGCGTATGTTGTACATACAACCAGAGTATCTAAAAACCATTGGTGCAGGGAGTTAGGGAAAGGAAACAGTTGCCAAGGATCATTACCTTCCTCATAAATGTCTTTGGAAAATCTTTTTCTCCTACACAAGAAAGAGGGAGAGAATTCTGTCTTAGTCACAGAGCAGAGCTGGACAAGAAAAGTCATGTTTTTCTTCATTTCCAAAAAAAATGACCTAATAGTATTCTCCTTCATTTGCTGCATCACTGACACATTCATTCTAAACCCTTCTCTTCTAAATGTATGCTATCATCTTAAATCTTTCTAAAATACTAAGAAGTTGAGCAGTCTTCCCTAACCCTATAATTTCTGATAGAGAAGAGAATTCTTTATTGGCCAAGTGTGATCGGACACACAAGGAATTTGTCTCCAGTTCATAAGCTCACAGTGTATATTTAAACAGCAAGTAATGGGTCATAATCATAGTTACAATCATTAATCATAAGTTACAAACAAACAGTAATTGATAAATCATAAGAAACCAATAGGAGAAGACAGTAGGAAAGATGAGAAAAGATGCGAAATGAGACAGTGCTGTGGGAGTTGAGTGTTCAGCAGAGTGAGGGCACTGTGATATGTTTGTAATTACAACTGGGTTTGTAATTACAACTCTGGAAGTTGTATGCCCAACAAATTTGGAGGATTTTAAGCTGGCAAAGGCTAGGAAAACATTTGTGCAGTTCACATCATCGTTTAGTTTCTTTCTTTTTGATTTAAGTAGATCAAAGCTTTGCTGTGCTATGGAGGGAAATGTGTGTTAAGTAATCCAGCAGAAAGCTTTCTGATGCAGATTAATGTGATGAAGGGAACTCCACAATCTCAGTACAGGTCGTCCTCAGCCTACAATCAATCATTTAGCAGCTTTTTGAAATTATGATGGACCCCCCAAAAGGTACATACATAATTGCAAAGGTCTAATGGCTGCAAACATATAATCCCCAGCAGTCACATGATTGTATTTTGGGCACTTAGCAACCAACTCACCTTTACGGCCATGTGCATTTTCCCACAATCACATGACTGCCTTTTTTTTTTTTTTTTGCTGGACTGCAATGATTTACAACCATAATTCTGGAATTCAGTTATGGTCATAAGTTGAGGACTACTCAAATTGTGGTTTTTTTTTTTCTCCTTTTAATCAGAAGCTGTTTGTTCTTTTATCCTTAAGAGCATCCAGCCTCAGTACTCCGGTGTGTAAACCTCTGCTTTATATTGAGGTTGCCTTGATGGGTAAGAAATATGTATCTAAAACATCCTATATGTATCGCCAGTCATTTCACCTGCTGAATATGAGGCACTTCAGGCTCCAGCTGCAGTCTTCATGAACGTAACCGCAGCTGACATTCTCAAGATGACTGAGGAGAAAAGGTAAGGATCCTCCAAATATAATTCGGGGCAAAGTATTATTAATATAGTCTTTACACGATATAAAATAGAAATGTAGTTAGCAGTGGGTTTTGTAAAGAAGGAACCGAAGACTGTAATATCAAATGATGGGTGAATCTTCACGTGTGAATAGCCATTCGAATTTAATGCAAATCCTCTTGCTTTTTGCCTTAAGATGCTTTGCACATTCTAATGAAGGCATATGTGGTTTATCTTTTGTGATATTATTTTGTGGAAGTAGAGTAAGAGTATCCTGAAGAAACATTTCTAAGGTCTTCCACTTCGACAATGTGTTTGCCCTGAGTTCAAAGAAAATGTACAGGAAAACAATTGTCTTAAAGTTTTCATGATTTTATTCTTGTGGTATCGTCATCTGAAATTCAGTATCTGCACAATCATCCTTCCTATGTGGATTGCTTTTAGGAAAGAGGTTGCCCTTATTCAAAATAAGAGCATTTGTTTGCTTAGCTCAGTATTATCTACTCTCTGAATGGAAAGAATTCTCTACAATTTCAGATGGACCTCTTTCCAGCCAGTCTCTTCTGTACAGATAGTCCTCGACTTACAACAGTTCATTCAGTGACCATTTTAAGTTACAAAGGCACAGAAAAAAGTTGAGTTTTGACCATTTTTCACACTCACAACCATTGCAGCATCCCCATGGCCACATGATTTATATTCTGCTTCTTGTCAATGTAGTAACAACAGAGATCCTGTAGAGGGTGCATGCAGCATCTGCTGTGCCTAATACACATGGGCCTCTTTGCATGATCTCACTCCCTGTCCCAGGCTGGTAGGTCCCAGACTTGTACAATGATCTCACCTTACTAACATCACCACTATTCTTAAGGATTGGGGGTGTTTTTCACCAATCCTAATGCTGTATCTATGTTGCCTTTTGCTACTTGTAAAGAACCATATAAAAGGAATAAACGCTGCCTAGGCAGTCAGACATCTTGGCACACTGGAAATGACTGGTCTTTGAAATCCATCAGGTCAAGGACTACTTGTACATTCCAGAAATTGAACATGGGTCCTACTGCATACAAAACAAATCAACCATTTCTCAGCTATCGCTTCCTGCCTTTTTATTTTTCGAGGGATAGGGAACATGCCTTTAGTTGGATGTGTGGTTAGGATGTACACTTGAAAGTGTATAAAAGAAGGAATTATTAGCACTGGTTATGTCTGAACTGCAAAGAGAAGAAAAGGAAAAAAAAACATACATCTATTGTTACAATACTTCCTCAACCTGTATTTGTATTTACAATACAAATACAGGTCGAGGATCCACCTGTTTAAATCTGAGCAAAATATACACTGAAGCAGGTAATACATTGTGCTGTTTTCCTTTTGGGAGATGGTTTCTATTGATATAAACTTGATTGCTTTCAATCCACACAGAATTTTGTCATCTTACAGCAGTTGAATTGCCGCTCTTGCTATAGCTACTTCCTAACTTCTTTTTGAGGTGTAAGATAAATCTTTTCTGTCTCGTTTAGCTATTGTTCCTTTGTCTTGGATGAACTTAAATCCATGCCTTCGGATGTGAAGAGTTGCGATCACAAAGCACGCTGCCTCTGGTTTTTTGACTGTCTTGTCAAGCTGAACTCACAGAAGGTCGTTAAAAAGAAACGTAAGGATCTTTTCCTTCTCTGATACCAAGTGTATTTTTGTTTATTTATTTGATTTATATACTTCTTGTCCTCCAGGAGCTTAGCTGTACATTATGTTCCTCATCCTGTTTTTCTTCGCAACAAATTTGTGAGGTAGAGTGGATAGAAAGCGATTGGCCCCAAATCAGCTGTTAGTCTTCCCTAGCTGAAGAGGAGTTCAACCAGGGATTCGCAGTCCTAGTTCAAAACTTTCACTACTGTACCACATTGACTCTCATCACATGCCTAATCCTTAAATTAAACCGGAAAGGGTAAAGTGGTGGCTCAGGTGGTTATTTTTGCCTTTCATGTGTGCTAAAGTCTGATTCCTAGAAATTTCAATTAGCTGGAAATGGAGGCCAGGTCACCTCAGGCACTCCAAATGGGGAAAGGCTAATATAATTTGATTTGTATAGTTTAATTCATCTAGATTTCTTTAAACTATAGGGACCAGGGAGACTGTACAAAATGCCCTGTTCAATTCTTTATTGATTCATTTATTTGATTTTTTTTCCCTTCTGTTCAGTCATGTCCAATGCTTGGAGACTGCCTGGAGAAGGCCCTGCAGTTTTCTTGGCAAGGTTCTTTAGAAGTGGTTTGCCAAGGCCTCCTTTCTAGGGCTGAGAAAGATAGTTTTGTGCCCAAGGCAAGACTAGAACTCACAGTCTCCCAGTTTCTTGCCTTTTGCTTGAATCACTATACCAAACCGGCTCCTTAGTAGCATGGAACTGACTGTTTTAGCTGTGAAATAGAAATGAAAATGGCTTCTTTTGAAGTTAGGCTATTTTTTTATAAGTTTAGGGTAGCTAATTGTATGCTTGGACCCCGAGGGGTTTGAGGATTGGGATGCAGACTCCTCTGGTCATTCGGATTCTCATTGGGATTTGAGATCTGCGGGATTTTAGAACACTATCTTTTTTATTTCCTATTGTAGATGCCATGGGCCCCACTTGTCCAAACATCATCAGCAACAAGCTTGTGAAAACTTTCACAGCACTGTCTTATGGCAATGGCAGGTAAATAATAGCCTTTGATTGTTCAAGTCTAGTAAAATTTATAAATAGGAATTAATTGGTTTAGTATTGTTTGGAAACATACTAAATCATACATCATTGCCTAAAAAGAGGTCAGAAATAGCATGCAGAGAATGCTTGAAATCAAAACAAAATAGATGTGTTTCTTTATTTCAAACGTATTTCATACAGGAAGATCATGCCAAGAAACTGCTCAGAAATCCTTTGTAGTTGCAATTAACTGAAATATACAGAGGTTTGTCCTTAAAAAAGAAAATCTAAGGAAACATGAGAATAAAACATAATTCATATAATTGTTTGCTATTTTTCTTTTTGTGTCTAATGTGTTTTTAATAATGTGGGAGACCTTTTAACATTAAAGCACTATATTAGGGAGCATTATTCAGAAATACCATCTCCCAGCTCTGTGCCCTGTCAAAGTTCAGGATTAAAATTACGTTTGTTTTTACTAAGTAACTTTCTCTCCCATTTTAAGAAAAAAAAGATTGTATAAAATGGTAAAAAATAAAAATGTCTTATTCCATTTCAAGCTGCCTTATTTTTGTTGATAAAAATAGTTTTGTGCTGTTTCATTTGGGCTTTTCTGAGTATATTGTTAAAAAGTTGTGGAATGTGTAAATGATAATCGCTAGGCAAAAAAAGTCATGATTGTTTAGGAATGAAGATTTTGTGCAGAACTTTTCAAATTTCCATTCTGTAACTATTGGAAATCTTAAGAACTTCCTGGGACCCAGTTTGGTAAAGTGGTTAAAGGCTCCAGGCTAGAAATGAGTCGACCGTGTGGTTCTGGTCCTGCCTTGGACAGAAAAGCAGCTGAGTGACTTTGGGCCAGTCACTCTCTTTCAGCCCTAAGAGGGAAGCAATAGCAAACCACTTCCCAGATGTAGCCAAGGAAACTGCAGGGACTGGTCCAGCCATTTTTCTAAGAGTCATCACTGATTTGAAGGAACTTGCTGTATATTTTGTATGAGTCCCATATTTTATTTGTCCATATAAAGTCTACATCTATAGGCAATCCACTGATAGGTTACAATTAAAGAAGAAGAATATGGAATGAAGCATCTAAAACAGTGATGATTACATTATGCAGACTGTTGTATTTGTATTCTGCTGACACAAAATACCGTGCGGAATATAGGAAACTTGTCAACTTTTTTTATTTTGCTGCTTTCTAGGAGGATGTAGAAAGAATATGTAGCAGCAAGGTTGCATAGTTTTCGTATCATAGTTTTCTTATCCTTTTTGTCTCTCATTTTGTATTTCAGGATACAAAATCTAATTTCAGCGTCAATGAAAGTTAAGATAACAGCATATGCTATAGCCCTGGCTTTGCATATTAACAATTTTCAAACAAATCTGACAGTCTTGCAGCGAGATCTGAAACTACGTGAGAACAAGTATGATTAACAGCACAATTGTGTTTTTTTTAATTTATTCTCTTACTCATAGTAGGCTAAGAACTTCAGGGGCTCCACCAGTTTTTGAGGTGTGCCTAGAAAACCATATGCTCCCTGGTTATTTTGGGACTAGTCTTCCTTGGCCTTAGACTACAATGCCCATATCTTCCATTCAATAGGTTCTGCAGTCATGTGGCTGGGAATTATAGGGGTTGTAAAATTAACATTCCTAGGAATCAGGCTGACATTTCTCCCTTAAAGGGGAAAACATTTTTTCCCCCTAATCTTTAGAAATAGTGAGAATATTAATGGATTTTTTTTTCCAAGTGCACCCTTAGGATTCAGTTCAACAAATGAACGTCTAAAATAGTTCCTTGGTCTTGTATATTTTGTTTCTGGAACACCACAGTAGCCAGATAACAAGGCAAAGAATAGGACAGGCAAAAAACAGCTGGTTCATTTCAGTATGTTCCATGGGGCAGATTAAGTATGATTATAACTTGAACTAAAGGAGACAAACATGGGCTGTACAGGGTAGACGGCAAGTGTGGACCCAAACTGTAAGGTGTCCTTTAGTACAAATTCTGTTTTCTTCTACATGAGGGAGTAACGTTCATTCCTGGAAGAAAAATAAAATAGTACTCCGATGCTGTGTATATCCCATCTTTAGGTCATATAACTCTTAGGAAGTAGTCCTTGGAAGTTCTGACAGAAACACATTTAACATTAGCAAGATCAGTGTGCGCTATGTTTTTCCTATGAGCCAATATTGAATGGTAGGGAAAGGGGCCCCTTAGTTCTGATGACGGATAACCAGCCTGTCTCGGCTGGTTTATCCAGCCACCAGCACCCAAAGTCTCAGCAAGGAAATATCCACTTCCCTTTGAAGCCACGTCAGTCAAATCCCAGATCAGGCCTTTTAACACCAAAGCACATAAATTGCTAGGAAAGGTAATCAAGAATACTAATTAGTAATATGTGCCTCTAGAGATAATTAAAGAGGGGGCTATTGGGACCACACATTATGTTCTAGTTAAGATGAATAACTGGACTATTGCTCATGCCTACGATATATACAAAAAAATTAGTCAATTAACAATCTGGGATCTGGGATTTTAGTGCTACATTAGCACTAAATAAGAGTAAAAGGAAATCAAAAGGGACTGGACTTAAGACCCTTGTGGGAATGTAATGATTCTAGGCTCTCATTCTCTTGACCCCATCCCCAGGTCTCTGCCTGCGTTTCTACAACTGCTGAATGCATGCAGATTGCATTTCTATCACCATATTGCCAGACAGGTGGTCCTTGTTTAGCAAATGCCTCATTTAAGGACCATTCAGAGTTACAATGCAGTAACTTTACAGCCAATCCTCACATTTACAATCTTTGTGCATTTGTTAAGCAAAGGAAAGCTGATGTAACGTCATTAGTTGCTGTTTCACTTGGCGACCGCTTTGCCTAATGACTGAGTTGATGGCTCCAATTGTGGTCACTAAACGAATTCTACCTATACCTTCCCTCTTCACATCTGACAGACAACTCCCTTGCCAACAACTTCCCTTCGCGTTCATTTGACTGCATCCTATTTTATCCTCAACCCTTTTAGTGTTGAGTGAAATGCCCTTTATGACTTGCTAGTTGGTTGTTGATTAGACTGTCATAAAGTAAATGCTTCCAATAAGCTCTTTGGCAGAGGGTGAAGAGAAAGTACTCTTGAGGCTAAGCGTTCCTATAAAATATGCTGAAATCTGACTGAAAATGCTGTTCAAGAGAGAGTGAGTGAGAGGGTGAACACTATAAATCCTAGAATGTAGTTGAACAGGCTAAAGTGTCCACTTGGAAGTCCTGATTTGGGGTCTGAAAAGTGTGGTCAGTGACTGACTGAAATTGTGACATATTTACTCTCTACCACAAAGGTCTCCAAACATGGCAACTTTAAAAATTGTGGACTTCACTCCCAGAATTCCTCCTCTAGTCATGTTAGCTCACAAATTCTGGGAGTTGAAGTCCACAAGTCTTAAAGTTGCCAAGTTTGGGGACCCCTGCTCTACCATTTCAGTTCAGCCAGGCTTATAGGAGCCGCGGAAGGGAACGGAGTAGCTGCACAAGATTTATGCCTTAAAGCAGAGGTCCCCAAACTTGGCAACTTTAATACTTGTGGACTTCAACTAGCTGGCTGGAGAAGTCTGGGAGTTGAAATCCACAAGTCTTAAAGTTGCCAAGTTTGGGGACCCCTGCTCTACCATTTCAGTTCAGCCAGGCTTAGTCAATCTCCTACCTCTCAGGTGATGAAAAAAGTACCATGTTGCTTGACCTATCTATACATGTAGCCCTTGACCATTTAAAGTTCCCATGGACCTGTCTGGGGGTAGTTACAAGCTAGATTTGAAGTTCCAACAGTTGGGTCCACCCCATATTCACGATTGAACTTCAGGTGCTTAGCAACCAGGCCGCATTTACAGCCATTTTGCAGTGTCCAGTGGCCACATGACCACATGTTGAGTTTTGCCTCAGGCCAGCATTTGCTTCTGATTTTACTGAACTGAATGACCACTGCAAAAAATAAAATAAAATCAGATCAGTCAACTCACTTTATGACCAACCCAAGTTCTGTTCCTTTGTGGTCATAACTCGAGGACTACCCTGCATGAAAGCAAGAGGTCAGTGGTGAATTATGGGGGAAATGATGTAATTCTGTCCAATACAAATATAAGAAGCAAATATAAGATGCTGGCAGTGTTATTTTTTTACTGCATTAAAGGAATGCAGGACATTTGTTTTCCATTTTTCAGAAATGCTTTGGGTAGAATGTCATTGCTTCTGGCGGTCTTCTCCAGTCTCCAGCTGTGTTGAACTACATCTCCCATCAGATAATACTTACAGTCCCAATTCATCAGGAAACCTCTGGTTAGAAAGGCTGGCTTGAGGCTTTTCTCCAAATGTGATAGGCTCTTGATTCAATCAGCATGTTGCCTTTCTTTGTGGAAAGAAGTTTCCTGGCATCAGAAAAAGCCCCAATTCTGTATTTAGAATGTCAGTTTTACCTGTAATCTGACGGTCAAAGGAGGGAAATGAACAGGAAAAAGCCAAAGTCACAAACTGTAAAGAGACTGCTGGAAGAAGAAAGAAACTCTTTTTGAGCAGAACAATCTTTACAGCTGACATTTTCTCTCTTTTCATGCAGAATACTTGACATTGCCAAGGCGATGAGACTGAAGATCAGCAAAAGCAAAAACCTCTTTGGATTGGAAGAACACAAATTAGGGACCTTATGCTTGCCTTTACCTGCACAGAAGATGCCCTCGCGCAACAAGAAACGCAAACTAAATTAAGAATGATTTTTTCCCCTCTAGGACTTAAAACAAGCTGGACAAACTCATAGATCATCTGAACAGAGCTACCGCTTCATTGTTCTGAAAGGACTGGAGAGATTTGTTCTTGTCATACAGTTTTGTTTCTCTCTTGAGGTAGTTTAGGCCTTGGGCACTTTTAAGACTTGTGGACTTCAACTCCCAGAATTCTCCAGCCAGCCATGCTTAAAGTCTTAAAGTGCCCAAGGTTGGAGATTCCTGGTTTAGCAGAGATCTGCACTTTTACTGAAGTGCTATGTTGTCATTCGTGATATTTGAAACAGTATATAGGATTAGTTTCCTTCATCCGTGTAAAACAGTTAAAATATGAGCATGACTGAATATTTACAATATTTAACATTCAAATTAAATATTTTAATGTTTAAAATGTTTCTTATGTTTTTGGGAATACTAAACATTTAAACACCTGCTTAAATCCTTTTTATTTAATTATGTATTTTGTTGTAACATTCCCAACTAACTTTTCTACAGCTCTGGGGTTAATTTCTCTGCTTCCGTCGGTTTTTTATCTTACTATATATTTTTAATAGAAATGCAGTTGTAGATTCAGCTGCTTTCTTTAAAGCAGTGTATGGTTTGAACAAGGGGAATGATCTAATGCAGTGGTCGCCAACCAGTGGGCCTGGGACCACTGGTGGTCCACGAGAAAATTCTGGCGGTCTGCAGAGGATTGTCACCCCCAGAGCACACCTCCAAAGCAATTAATCCAGACTCTGCAGGAACACAAGGCTGCACCTCCCAGATGGCCTGCGGGAACACAAGGCTTGCATCACTTGCATTGCGAACAACATGAGGTAGTGAGGGGAGGGGGGAAAGGGCAGATGGGGGGAACTTGCCCCATTTGCTTGGTCTGGCCACCGGGCTGCTTCTTTCAGCTTCTTTCTTCTGCTTTTGGCTGCATGCAAGGAAAGCAGCAAAAGTCTTTCTCTCCCCCAAGCTCCACCAGAAATGAGACTTTGGGACTCTGCAAGGCATCCTGCTCCAAGAGGATGCACCGGCGCAGTAAGTCTCACAGAGACTAATTTCTGGCAGAGTTTGGGGGAGAGAAAGAAAGACTATTGCTGCTTCTGCTGCTTTCCTTGCATGAAGCCAAAAGTCTCTCTCTCTCTCTCCCCCTGAAAACAGAGCTGGAGACGGTATCCTGTGATCCCAAATAAAGAATGATGGATCGGTAGGAAAACGGGGTGGGGAATTTTCTGCAGACTTTTTTTGAGATTTTCCCAGGATCTCTGGTCTGTGGGATCTAAAATTGAGTTTGGTGGTCCCTGAGGTCCAAAAGTTTGGCAACCCTTGGTCGAAAGTCACACATTTTACCTTGTGATCAGGGCATGGAAAGCAGGCGGTTGCTATAAAGAAGAGAGATGATACACTATTCTTCTCCTCTCTGGTCACCTATAAACATATTGGGCCTCAACTGTCATAATCTCTAGCCAACACAACTGAATAAATGTCGATACAGCAATCCAGACTTAAAGACAAGTTCATATAAATTGAATTTTGGGGGCATTTGCAGTATCCGAGTTCTTGCCTGACTCCCACCTCTCTCTCACACACAAACAACTTGCAGAAAGAACACTTAAGGAATTTTCTCTTCATTATGCAGTTAATTGAAGACACATAAACCTTGTTATTCTTTGCCCCTTGTCACCTTCCATAATGTATCCGGGAAAAAAATCAGCAAAAATTCCGCATTTAAAAAAAATTTATTTTGTAGTACACAGATTTTCCTTTATAAAACTTTTCAAAGAGTAGTTTGCATTTCTTTTAACAATGTATATGTTGAACAAGACACCAGATTATCATCCAGCCCAGTTATAAGCTTAAACGTATTAGTGGTCAATTCCAGTTAAGCTAAAATGCTTTAAGAAGTGATCTATGGCTCAATGCACTTTATTGCTGACAGTGCAGTCTCATGTCTGTTTGGAAGTGAGATTATAGCAGAATTTACAACGAAGTGTGTGGTATAAAATTGCAGCTTAAAAGTCAAAGAACTGAGGCAATTGTTAGTGGCATCTAATTTTTAATAAGACATTTGATTGTTTACAGTGGACTAAGAACCGTCAATGACTTGTCATTGTAACTCCTGAGGGAGTATCTTGAACTGGGAATATTGATGAATTCACAATGTGTTTTGGTAGTTAGAAAAGCTGTGTCTTTTAAGTAAAACGTTTCTGATCCTGCAACAGTAGGCGCTAGTTCATTCTCTCTACTCCTTTGCTTAAAGAGAACTGGAAAACAGGCTTCAGAGAGAAGGCCCAACTGGCAGTTTCCCTACTTTCCACTCAGAGAAATGCTTTCTACACCTGATAAACTAGATCCAGCCCTGTAGAAATACTTCTGGCTTGCTTGTTCTGCTGGCTTGCAGCTTAAGCCAATGCATATTCCAAATGGAATAGTTACAATTGGACTTTCCTACATGGGTATAGGATTTCAGCCCCATCTGCAAAAAATTTCTACAAAACCATGCTATTTGAAGATCACACCTTTTTAAAACGTGCTTTTATAATTATCCATACCTATGAAGGTAACAGAACTATAAGTCTAAGTGCAGATAACATTCTCTTCTCTCTCTTATTAGTGCTTCTTTTTGAAAGCCTCCTGTTTTTACTGTTCTAGGAAATGATGAACCACTGTAAAATAGTAAACACACATAACAAAGGAGAAACTAAACAGGAGAAAGCCTCCTTGGTTCCAGGTTCAGCCTCTGGCATGTTCAACTCAAAAGGGATAAAAGTAATCTTAAGATCCTACCCAAGCTGCCTACCCTATGGCTGGAGTGAACAGGACTGAGATTTCTATATTTGGTGTAGGGCAAGATTCTCTGCCCCATTCAAACTCAGAGGTATAAATATCTGTTGTTATGATTTGCTGGTTATCTTAAGAGCATTGTTCTATGTTCTGACAATAGAAGATGTAACTGAATAAAACAAAATGCTATTGTCTCCTAATCAAGTGCTCCTGACCATTCTTGACCAGAGACCGATTACAGCTTACCAACTGAGAGTGACATTTATTTCCATGCTACAAATACAGCTTAGTGGCAGCGTGCATTACAGTAGACTTGCCTAGGCTTCAGATCAACAGAGACCCTCACAGTCTCCTCTGAAAACAAAGTCAATCAAAGGTGTTTTTTTTTTTCAGTTTATGTCCTAGAATTGTGTCCTTTTTTCTCTCCCTGAGCCAGAATTAATGCAGCAATAATTCAATAATACATGCAACCTTTACAACATTACAAGAGCACCAGTCACACCCTTTTCGTGTCAAACACTTGTTTTAATTACAGTCGTATGGCAGACCAAGATTATTCTTCAAAGTCCTGAGATTTTAACCTACTACATTATTGCTTGCCACATAACTGTTCAAACGGGTACAAGCTCTGTGAAGTAAAGAAAAAATGACAAGGCTAGTTCACTTTGGTCCCTTTAAAATACCTTCATCACTTATCCTTGAGAATTTCATTAACAACTCTCCAAGAAATCAACTTGGTGAGTCATCGTATCTTGCTTCCTCTAAGATATTAGGTTGAAAAAAGACAATCATCCACAATCTAGATCAGGCCTGTCAAACTGGCGGCCTGCGGGCTGGATACATTATGTGCAGGCCACGCCCACCCCGGCTCCGGAAGGCGAAAAACATTGTGATCCAGTTTGACACCATTCTAGACCAATGAGCTCCAAGAAATCTCTTGCCCAGGAATACTTTTTGAAAATTGTTATATGCAGGTAGTCCTCAATGTATGACCACAGTTGAACCCAACATTTCTGTTGCTAAGCAAGAAAGTTAAGCAAGTTTTTCCCCCTATTACCACCTTTCTTGTCACAGTTGTTAAATGAATTACTGCAGTTAAATTAGTAACAAGGTTTAGTGAATCTGGCTTTCCCATTTACTTTGTCAGAAGGTCTCAAAAGGGGATCGTGTGACCCTGGGATGTGGCCACCATCATCAATACAAGCCAACTGCCAAGTTCCCAAATTTTGATCATGTGACAATGGGAATGCTGTAGTGGTTGTGTAAAAAATAGTGATAAGTTACCTGTTTCTATGCTGTTTTAAGTTTGAATAGTTACTAAACAGGTGGTTGTAAGTTGAGGACCACCTGTATTAAGTGCTTATGAAAGCACAGCATACTTTCCTTTTGCCACTCCTGTATAAAACTATGTTCAAATTCTCAACAGCCCCTAAAGTTACTGTAAGCTGCTTCTATAAGTCCATTTTCTCATTTTAAGACATTATTTTAAACCCAGCATCACTGTATTATGGCAATGTTAGTATTAATATAATTACAGCTCTTCCTGGAAATATCTTTGCTAGTGTACAAGTTATTCTTTTGCTGAAGACTCAAAACACCATTCTGTTTTGAGGGATCTTATTTTCCTTAAAAATAAAACCCACCCTACTGTATTTTGATAAGAGTTGTAACTTATCCCTGCTTTACGTAATTTTACATATATTTTGCCATATTCCTGATCTAATACTCTAGAGCCATGATAGTAAACCTATGGCATACGTGCCGGAAGTGGATGCTGCCCAGAAGAGCTCCATTGCGCATGCGCACATGCCGCCCACCTGACAGCTGATTGTTGAGTATCTGGTGTGCATGCATGGGGGCAGGGGTGCGTGGGAGATGCACAGCGCACGCGGGGGGATCATGTGCACATGCTCAGAGATGCACGGAGCATGGGGGCCCCGCACGCATGCACAGGGGCATGAGCCCCCCGCACGCATTGCCTTCTGGGTGCTGGCACGTGAGCACGTGTGCAATTTTCAGCACAGGTGCCAAAAAGGTTAACCACCACTGCTCTAGAGTCTAGAACCTTAAACAATGTTCATATGTGTTCTGGTAACTCTGCTCTGCTATTTTCAATGGGACTTACTGCTAGATAAATTATATATGTTCCCTCTGTGTTGCATTGGATGACAACTCCAATCTTTGCAAAAACATGCTGCTTTGGATGATACGTTTAGCATCTAGAAGGCCCCAGATGGGAGAAAACAATAATACACAACAGCCAAAACTGGGATCTTTTCAATATAGAAGAAAGCAACTCTTGTCTCTGGAATAAAAGGAAATTAATTTCAAGCTATGTCAAGGTACTGGTGCCAAGCAGGCCAATAAATAGGTCAAGGCACTCAGGATTTCATTGACATTAAACCAAGTGGCTTTTTGGCAAATCGCTGAGAGTGTAAGCTTAAGTGAATCCCAACCCACTCCTCACCTACACATTTATATAAATAGCAAGTGTGTCAGGGGGTATCTTTTTTTGTTGACAAAGTGGTGTATTTGTTAAGAATGGATACAATTCCTTCTGATAATATTGAATGCACATCACTCCTACTTTGAGCCACATTGAATTGCGCTAACTGAAACAGAAGAAAGGAAGGTAAAAAAAATATCTGGGAATTTAATAACTCACACAGAAAACAGACTCGCTCTCCCCTTCCTTTGCAACTACTCCTTTTGAAAATCCATATGAGGCAAAAATGCAAAGTTAATGCCTTTATTATTAGGCATGTGGGTAAATGCCACAGTTATTAGACCAATCCTCTCCCTTAGACGTAATTCTGAGTACTCAGGTCAACAAAGGAAATGGATAAGCGGGTATAAGACGCGAGCATATCTTTTGACGCTGCAAAAATACCACTTTCTAAGGAATGAACTTGGGCCTGGTGCAAGGATGCAGATGTGAAAGCTGAGGTAAGTTCTCAAAACACTCAACAGGGCATAGTCAGCTGGACAAGATTGTAGCTGGCTACAGTTCCTTGTTCAGTCACATTCCCATTACTTCTTATGTGCTCACAATGCTAGCCAGTCAGCTAAAAAAAGAAGTGGATTGTTCAATGTTGCAGTGAACATAATCAGGAAAATGGAGGCAAATCTCCAAACCATCACAGAATAGTGCAAAAGATACTACCATTGTTGTGACAACCCCCATCTACTCTAGCAGCTATCCTGGCTGTCACGTTTGATCCTTTCTGGTTGCTTCCATCTGTTGACACCCCTCGAGATGCTTCTTCTATGTGAGGCCTGGCTGGAGGGTTCTCTAAGGTCCAGGCAACATCAGACCTGAAGAATAGAAATACCACAGTCATTGGTGCTTCCCTCAGATGGTACAGAAAATATACTTGGTCTACATTTAAGGAAACCTATGTCAGGAAAGAATTCATTTTGAAGCTCTAAATTTTCTCAGCTTGGTGAGGTTGAGACATGTGAGAGTTCAATTTTCATTACCAGCCAGTGTCAGTTGAAGTTACTAAGCAAGGTAATGAACACACACCCAACTGAATAAATATTGCTTTGGCGAGAACGGTGCTTTGCAAAGTCTGAACTTGCCTTTCTAAAGAAGGCAAGAACTGCTCGATAATCAGTGTTTAGTGCCAATGATGAAAGTACAATTTTTTTTGACACTTGCTACGCAACAGGTGGCTGAATGCTGCTATGTCTGCCAAATATCTTAGGATACAGCGCTTACAGTTCTAACTATTTGTAACTGCTGTCTTTGAATTTCGACTTTGAAAAACAAAACAAACCAAGAACTGAAAATCTATACATTCCTTTATCTTTGATCTAGCTATACACAGATGGTTTAACAAAATGCTGACCACCACTGTAGTGCAGGAAAGGGAAGGGGAAGGCATTTAGCCATTGAAATAACATCATCATCAACAATAACACACCGAGAAGAATTCAATTTCTCTCCACGATATATCATTTTTACTTCTGTGCAAAGAGATTCGCACTATCAGCCCAGAAGAACTCTCAAGAACATCACCTCTAGGTGCAAACTGAACTTCAGAATCCATGAAAAGCTTCTTGACTTGATCCTGGTTCATTAGCCCTGGATCTGGGAGACTTAAAAAGGCAATCACTCAGGCTAGATGAGCGAATTCCAAGAAATATTTTGCACAGGAGCTCTGGAGGGTGGAGTCTGCAGGGGGGGTGGGGGGTGGAGGAGGCTAGGAGGAACCTGTTGAGGGGGGAGGGGGGCGGTTATGCGGCAGCACCACACAAGAAGACTGGTGAATGAATGGAATGGTGGCACAAGAGCACAGGGAGAGTGTGGGACTTACCAAAAAGACTTGTTTCCTTACCTGATGTCTTCCCTGTTGACTTTGCTTATGAGAGGCCATCAGGGAAGGGTGCAAATGATAATCATGTGATTGCAGAGATGGTGCAGTAGCTGGAATTCTAAGGCCCAGTACTACTCATCTAATGTCATGGCAACTTCAAATGGTTGCTGAGCGAGTGGTTGGTAAACAAGGATCACTAGAGTACTACCTCGTATCCTTTGAGATTGGGGTGGGTTGCAAATACTATTCAATAAAGAAAGAAACTACAAGGTCCTGTTATATTGTCATGACAATTTAACCCATTAATCCCCAGTCTAGAACTACCACTGACAGAGCTTTTCATTTACTGAAATACGACCAAACTTACTTTTTTCTGAAAGCAAGGATCTTATTATTCTGAACGACACAATCTTCCATACTGGACACTTGCTGTAAAATAGTCTTTTTGCTCTTCCCTTGAAAAATCAAATTATCTTGTACTAAAGCCTTGGTTTGATCAAGCATCTCAATCCCGTAACCTCGGAAGGAGTGGATTCTGTTCTTGGTTACCTGGAGTGCATAACAGGACAGTTAACACGTTATTCCTTTTCACAGTGAATATGAGAGACCAGTTACAGGTGGAACCTCTGGTCACAAACACTTCCGTTCATGACAATTTGGGTGACAACAGGGGTGGGATACGACAGGGTTAACTACCGGTTCGGGATTTACGAGCTTCCCTGCCCGCTGTGAGCTGCGCGCCTGTAAATCATCATTAGCACGCTGCGTGCCGAGAAGCAGCCTTTGAAACAGCCTTCTTTTCTTGTCTTTTTAACTGCAGCTGTGCCTCGTTCGGCAGCTGAAGTTGAAAAATCGGGAAATAAAGATCAGGTAAGAGCCCAGTCAGGCGGGTGGGCAAAAACATCAGCAGACGTAGAACGGGTTCTATGTCTGCTGCTCTTCAGAGCCACCAGTTCTACAGAGGTGGACAGAACCGGTAGAAACCCACCCCTGGGTGACAACCAAAGTTTTTTACCTCTGGTTGCGAACAGGTGTTCGAGTGGTGACCAAACACAGGCACGGCGTTTTGATGTTCCGCATTGGTTTCCCCTTCTGTGCCACACCATTTTTTTTTCATGCATGCACTTCTGGGGATGTCAAAATTGGGTGATGACCGAATTCTCGGAACGGATTACAGTCATCACCTGAGGTTCCACTGAAGCTATCAAATTTGGAAGAGCACAACGCCATTTAAAGCATGTGCAGTTTTCTATATTTTTAAAATGCTTCAATATATAGAAACATGTAAGGCATACTGAAAAACCTTGAGCATCACTAAGCAAAATGTTAATTGAGTGCTTTTCATTTTCATGCCCAAAAGTAGATGTAACCTGAGCAGTCAACGGCCTGCAGGCCACATCCAACCCATTAAGGCCTACAGGCCACATCTGGCCCTTTGACTGTCCCTATCTGGACCGTAGCAGTGCCCCCATTGGTTTGGCTTTCCACAACAATCCATTCTTTTTTTGTCTAAGACAGCAAAGTCCATCTTTTGGATAGAGAGGACTGCTGGTTTGAAAGAGAGGGCAAAGAGGCAAATCTATGTCAAAATTGAACAGTCCTCCATCAACAGAGGGTGAGGGATACAACATCATCTATCTCTAGTCTACAACACAGTCCTTTCAACAGTTCCAAGAAGGCTCCATACCTATTTGCACTACTCAGGTGATCCTGAGGACACAGATAAACCTCCAGGTGGCCTCAACGACTCTCTAATTAAAAGAATGCAAATGACCAGCTGTCTGCAAGGAATATAAATCCTTCCATTCCCTACCATCCAGTCAGAGCTGAAGAAGCTTCTTGGATGAGAAATGAAACGTCTCCAAAGAAAAATCAGGAAATCCAGTTGCCTCTTGAAAAAGCACCTTTGGTGCTACAAAACTACATTGCAGCCTTGGAAATGGGAGAGCTGCAACATCAGATTTCCAACGCATTTGGTGGTAGGATTCACCCAACTCAGTAAACTCAGAATCCAACCTTGTTTTTGTCTCCTTTGTACCTATCATTTCTTGGTGCCAGCATAGCATTAATGTTTTATAATAAAAATTCTCCCTGAAAAGTTTCTCCTCCAAGGAATGGTCCAAAATGTTTATTTGTTGGCATCTTCTCTTGGGAAAATAATGGATCCTGGGCAAAATCCAAGTAGCAGCACCATCAAATGATCCTCAGGTTTCCTCACTGATGTTATCCAATGGAGGATGCGCATTGCAATATTCAGAGGCATGATTTCAATTGCCAAACTGGCTGGGAAATTCAGGGAGGGACTTTGGGTCAACCACCCACCTTAACCTTGACAACTTCACAATGGGAGCATCCCTTTTTGGAGAAAGGGGGTGATACCACTAATTATACTAATAAGCCTGCTCTTTTTTTAGGCACTCACCTTCATGTCGGCTGCCTGCAAGAGTCGGAGGCCACATCCCTGGTTCCCTAGGACGTCGTTCTCCGTGATGACCCCATCACCCTTGCAGCTAATGCCATGGCTGCTGTTGTCATAGATCCCATTGCCACGGAGTTCTACCCGGCACTCGGCTTCCACCAGGACTCCCCCGAGGCTATTGCAAGAAATGCTGTTATTTGCAATTCGGGTGAGTTGCGAGCTTTGAAACACGGCAACCCCGTAGTCATGGTTGGCGTGGATGGCATTCCCAATGATATTCAGAGCTTCGCTGCTTTTGACATACAAGCCAGCGGCTATGGAAAAAAGAAGAGAGGGGAAGCAGTACTTTTAACAAAAAGCAAAATTAGGAGAAAAAGTCAAAGTAGACCGGCATGCAGTCTCAATAAATTCCCTAGTTAATATCTGTATTTAAAATAAATGGTTGGCCTTACTTAAATGAAACAAATGGCAAAAAATAGCCATAGCCGTCCATTGCAGGGAGTGAGATCACTGAGGGATAAGGAATTTCAGGCAACTATTGAGTATAATTTGGGAGCAGTAATTGGGCAGCAAGGTACAGGCACAACAATCACACTCCCCCCAAAAAGCAAGAGTATGTTGTCGTCATCATCATCATCATCATCCTCCCCCCTCCTATTGTATTCTGTAAGATCAGCATCATGGTCTACAGCAAGAGTCTTCAAACTTGGCAAGTTTAAGACTTGTGGACTTTAACTCCCAGAATTCATGAGCTAATATGACTGGAGGAGGAATTCTGGGAGTTGAAGTCCACAAGTCTTAAAGCCGTCAAGTTTGAAGACCCCTCGTCTACAGCTTAGCTCTCTGCTTCAACTACAATTCACATATTTCAGCAATGAAAACTGAACATCCCCAGTTGAGGCTCACTGAAAAGTCAAGCAATGCATTCTTCTCTTTGGCATGCCTTATCAATTCTTGGCCTATACACACATACACACAATTTCAGACAGCAACCCAAATGCCTATATATAAAGTCAGTCAATGCAACTTAAAATGAGATCTTTCCCAACTCTATGCAATATTGAAAATAAAATGATAATTACAAATTATTTACTATTCAGCTTAGACTAAAACTGGATCAAAAGGAGCAAACAGCCCCACCCCACCCAGTGTGTGCTAGAAATTAGCATGTGGTTTATCCACACAAGTATCATGTAGCAGAATGGCTAACATGTCCTGGGAAGGATATTAAGATAGCACTCTACATTTCTGTGTTTCTGCAAGGACTTTGCACAAATGGTGGTCCCTTTAAGCTTTCCTTCATACTAAGTTATCCCATTTTGCTAGAACTCACCTCCATTATGGTTGATGTTGTTTGACTCCACAAGGGCCATGTTGATGGGCCGCCGGGAAGTCAAGCGTTCATCTTCACTTTCCAGGTCATTCTCCCAGTTGGCTGCTTCACCTTCCTCATTGAAGTTCTCATTGCCTCCTTGGTTGACAAGATAATCGTTAGCATCGTCCTTGCGGCAAAAGACTGCGATGCCATAGATGCTGTTGTGCCCTATTTGGTTGTTGGTAACATGGGGAAGGCTGGATGACATTATCCAGACACCACAGCCCTTATTGCCTACAAGAGAAGCATGGAGAGTTATCAGGTTTTCTTTCAAATTATGATTTTGGCACTAGAACTGAGAAACAGTTTGGTCCAAGGCTATATACCGGAGCCGAGTTCAAGATCCAAATCAGGTAGACTCAAATATCTATTACATCAGCTTTGATAATTGACAGACAGGTTGACAGACCCTTGATTTAGTAGTATCTGATATAGATACAAGGAATTTGGGTTTTTGACCTTGCTTGGGATCTCTAGGCTTTCCAGGAGCAGCTGGAGATTGTGGTTTTAAAACAAATACCTAGAAGAGTGAGAGAGATGAGAAGAAAATATCAATTCCTGACTAAAATGTTATTGAAAAAGGAGGTGAACTATAGATGGCTGATTCCAGAAGGACTAATGTTTACATGGCAAGAACGGAGACATAGAATTGATTCAATTGAGAAAGCAGAACTTTTCTATGCAGAATTTTTTGGAAGGAGGGAGGAAGAGGCAGAAAAAGAGGTTTCATTAATTGAATTCCAAGAGGACCAAATGGGGACTGAAAAAGAAGAAGGTGCAGTAGGTGGACAGGTGGAGATCAAAGAACAACGGGAACCAAGATCAACGAGAGCGGCCAAACCTAATTAAAAAATATAATCATGGAAGAGAAAAAATTGATTACAATGAACATAAATGGACTTACTTTAGCTGTTAAAAGGAGGAAAATTATTCATAAATTAGAGAAATTAAAATTTGATATAATTTGTCTACAAGAAAAACAATATGAACAATTAAAAAACAATATGAAACAATATGAACAATATGAACAATTGTTGATACAGCCAAAATTAGGGAAAATATTCACTTCTTTGACTCAATGTAAGAAAAGAGGAGTGGTTTTTCACATTAAAGAGACTATTCCAGCAAAATTGATTTATACTGATGAGGATGGAAGAATATCAATGGTGGAAATAATGGACAATAATATGAAAACACTCCTGATTGCAGTTTATGCTCCGAATGATAAACAAGAAGAATTCTACAAAAAATTACATTTGAAAACAATTGGATTGGACTATGTTAATATAGTTATGATGGGAGACTTTAATGGAATTGTAGACAATATATTGGACTATACAGCAACAATAATAAAGCAAAATAGAAAGACTCTCCCTAAATCCTTTTTTAAAATGACAGATGAATTTAAACTTAAAAGATATATGGAGAGAAAGAAATGCTAAACCCAAACAATATACTTTCTATTCAAGTAGCAATGGAAATCTTGAGACTTGGGAATGGAAGGCATCCATTTCTAAAGCTGGATTCAGGTATCAAAAACCAGAGGTCTTTGTCCTAATTTGACCTATAGTTAGAGTTGAATACTGTACCATGCACAGAATTGTTCAGAAACCCTGCAAGGGTAGAAGAGAAATCTCCATGGGAAAAAGGCATGAGTTCTACCTGCTCTTGTGACAATGACCTCCATCACGAGCAACAGAAGAATGAGATAATCTAGGTGATCAATGCACCAAATTCACAGGATAGCACACAATTTTGACACGCTAAAAAAGTCTTTTGGATCTTCATATCCTGAAAGAGAATCAGCAGCTACTCAGGCCAGGTTCTAATTAAACTGATAGGCTTAAAATGGTTAGAGGTAGCATGTAAAAAAAAATCCACCTGTATTTTCCAAATACATTCCACATTTCATTTGGAAAGGAGATTAAAAAAACAGGCTTACCATAAATGGTGTTTCCTTCTACAAGTCCTTTTCCTCGTTCTCCAATAACCACTCCATCTGAATAGCCACAGCAGATCAGGTTACTCCTGAGGACAGGATCTCCCCCACGCCGGATGTCTGCACCTCCCCACTGGTTCTCCCGGATGACATTTTCTAAAATGCGGTAGGAAAATCAGTCAATAAAAAATTGCTAAATAGCCATCTTCAAGAGGAATCCAGCAATTGATTTCTAAAGATGTCCTAGGACCTGGGTGGAAATCCCATCAAGCCAACTTGACATCATTCTTCTCTATGCCGAATCTGCACTATTTTTATTATTTAAGACTGCTAGAAATAGGCTAGCCTATCATTTCAAAGTGAAGTTGTGTGACAGCCACAGTCAGAGCAGGGAAATACCATAAAACAGAAGAGCAAAAAGTCTAATTTGCCAATACTCATGGCCTCTCTTTGAGGGAGAAATTAAAATTTTGGGATTTGAGAGAGTGGGTGTTCTTTAAATTTGGCAAAGTCTTAACAGACCACCGCATTCTTTAGAAATCTCTGATCTCTGAAAATATTGGGCAAATCTTTGTTTCCTCCTTTTGCATTTTCAGGAGCAAAATAAACACTTTAAACTGCCCATTCCCCCACTCCATCCCTGACCCCCGTCAACCAAAAAAGATCTTTCTACTCTGGCATTTTCACTTTTGCAGGAAAGGAAAAAGAAAACATCATTGCCCAGAAGATCATTGGTTGCTCTGTCCCCTCTTTGGAAGAGCTTTATAGCTCCCACTGCCGTAAGAAAGTTCAAAGAAATCCATCTCATCTTGGGCACCCTTTTTTTGAACTATTACCATCTGGCAGACAGTACAGGATAATAAAAACAAGGTCAAATAGGCTGAAAAGCAGTTTCTATCCCAGAGCAATAACTATTGAATTCTACTGTACAGTACACTGAAGATGGTATTTAATTTTGTTGTACGATGTGCAACGACAATAAAGTAAATTAAAAGAAGGGAAGGAAAAGGAAAAGGAAAAGGAAAAGGAAAAGGAAAGGAATGAGGCTTCCTTTTCTGACCTACTTCTGAACCCCTATTAATCTTGGCATACCATTTGGGAATTTGGGATGGGAACGCTGCCTGTAGCCTTTTCAAAATTGTAAAGGCAGGCAAGACACCATTTGCAAGCTCCACACAGCACTCATTTTTAGCACTCAGACCTGACATGATGTCTTCAATCATACCTACTGTGGCTTCCTAGGCAGAATACAGAAAGGAAAAGTTGGAAAAGTTGCCCTCTCTGCCTTATACGTTCACAAAGGAAGCAATAAATAGAGGCTGGCAACTAGACTAGAGAAAGCACCACATGTCTTTGTTCTAAACAAAGGCAGTGAAACGAAGCATCAGTGAGCTAGGAAATAAGTAGGTCAAGCAGCTTTCAACCAGAAACTCAAAAGATGGTTTTAGAAAGCATAATGTCTCCTAATTTCATTTTTCTACAGGAGAAAAGAACCTTTGCTTACCTGCAGGATGGGTGTAAGGTTTAGACCAGTGGTGCCAACCTTGGCAACTCCAACATGTGGACTTCAAGTACCAGAATTCCCCAATCAACAAGAAGTCCACACCTGTTAAAAAGTTGCCAAGGTTGGACGCCTATGGTTCTTTGTGATCCTTTGTGAAATACTTTCAAAACTTTGCATCAATTTATTTTAGAGGATGTGGGTTCAAAAGGAAACGAACCAATTTGCAGCAATTCAAATTAGAATACAATGCTTTGAGGGGGACATCTTATTAGATTCAACACCTATCAAATATAAAACGTTATCTTTTCTTACCTGTGATTTGGCCTCTTCCATTCTCATTCACAGCTATACCAGCAGCGAGACCCTGGAATATATGGTTCCCACTGGAGCAAAAAAGAAAGGAAGAACAGCGACTTTTTATAGGTGATTCGTGTACTTGCTGTCAAGTTTTCCCAATAGTTCAGCTAGATCAAGAGATTTGACCAATAGCAATATGTGTGTGTGTGTGTGTGTGTGTGTTGTTTTTCTGCTCCAACATCTTTGCTTGCTTGCTTGCTTACATTTTTTCAGAGTCTTCACCTACATTTACGTTTTGCATGATTCCCCAATGGTTTGGCTTTCACTGTGCATGGCTTACCATTCTAGTTTAGATCAAGATTTATAATTTAGTGTTTAGTCTGAATGAGGCTCCTCTGGCTTGTTCAATAAGCTATTATTAAAGCAATCCTATTACTAGTAGAATACAATACTATCTCCTTTTTACACCAGTTCCTTTCTTTTCTTAGGTCTTTATATAAATCAGACTTTAAGGCAGGCCAAGTTGTGTTAGTTTTCTAATGGAATGGTTGCAATTAAATGTGGGGGCAATAAAACAAGGAAGGCAAAATCTCAAACATGGAAGGAAAAGCCATAATGTCCAAGCCTTCTTTTTGACTTTCCAAATGAATGCCCCCCCCCGTTTTGTACATTTTCAAAATAATGGTAATCTTTTACTTGTCCCAGCTTCCGCCAACCTAGCAGTTCGAAAGCATGTACAAATGCAAGTAGAAAGATAGGGACCACTTATGGTGGGAAGGTAACAGCGTTCCCTGAGCCTTTGGCATTTAGTCATGCTGGCCACGTGACCATGGAGATGTATTTGGACAGCTCTGGCTCTTCGGCTTTGTAACGGAGATGAGTAGCGCTCCCTAGAGCCAGAAACGACTAGCACATATGTGTAAGGGGAACCTTTACCTTTACCTAAAAACAGTTATAATGAATGCTTATTTCAAACATTGGGGAGTCTGCCTCATAGCTACAAAATTGCATGGTGTATATATACTTCAATACTTCAAAAGGGTCTCTAGGACTGAATATTTTTTTTTTTAAAAGGAAAGCGGAGATTCAGGGCAACCATGTAGATCTGCTGATCCCTGCCATAAATAAACAGTTGTTTTATTCTGGGGGTGCCATTTGGGGGGTCACCTCTGGTGTCAGAAAGTCTGGAGCTACACTTGTAGTCCCAGAGATATGATTCTGGATGATACAGGATGCCCTTTTTAAAAAAAATCCTTTCCATTCACACTTAACCACTTGCAATGTTGCCATTCAACACAGACATCTTCATGCTGGTAGTCACAGTTACCTCACGGCAAAGGGTCAAACTGATTCCCAGCCGCTAAGGAAAAAAGCAGGAGCTCACCCCACTGTGGAAACCATGATCAATTGCCCTATCCCTTTCCATTTGCCTTAAAGAGTAATCTCCCATGAGAGAGAAATCAACAGATTTTAGGCTTCTGAGATCTTTTTTTTTCTGGGTGCGGATGCTAACCCAAGTTGATTGATGACTAGGAAGAACCAGTCTGCTGTAGCGGTTAAGATGCTGACTCAGAAACCAGGAGACTGTGAGTTCTAGTTCTGCCTTAAGCTATTGATATTGGGGGTGGGGGGAATGGGGTGAAAGGAGTGTTAGGTAAGTTTGCTGTCTTATTTATAAAAATAATAAAGGTGGGATAAAAAATTAATACATAATAAAAAGCAACGAGCAAAGAACAGCACTATGTTTTGCCATCTCTCCCCTTGATGCTTGCCAAACTCCTTGTTCCACTTGGCTTAAAAAATAATTTAAAAAAAGAAATAGGAAGAAGGTCAGCATTAGCTTTTAGCATTATCTGTATTTGCAGTAATAAACATCACTGGATATTAAGGAAAATATCTGGGGAGCACACAGCCATCTCTTCACATATTACTACTCCTTTTCCCCTTTCTAGTCCTATTCTTTGCAACTGATTGCCCCTTGAGTTTCACTTGAGGTCCAGTTTCCGGAAGTGTAAAAAAACGCCTGTAAAACATTTATTATTAAGATGGAGGAATTTTTCAGTAGCTGTGCTGGGTGCCAGTTTAAATTAGGGTTGTGCTGGGATTAGACAATGTTTTAAAACTGATTGTTACACTTTTATTTTTCAGGTACTGGTTAATATTGTGCTTTTATTATTTTGCTGGCACTAAATGTTTTATTTCATACCAAATAAAAGTATTACTACTAAAACCTATCCTTCTAATAAGGAAAGTTTGCTGGGTGATCATACTTCTCAGTATAGCCATTTGGACAATATGCAGCCCTCACACTTTCAAGGCACAAAATATAGTCCTAGTCCCAAAAGACTGCCTACGCAGATAAACCTCCAAGTGCTTCAAGGACCCTCCAAAAGGATGCAAATGACCGGCTGCCTGCAAGGAATATAAATCCTTCCTTTCCCCTCTATCCTGTCAGAGCTGAAGAAGCTTTTTGGATGAGAAGCGAAACATCTTCAAAAGAAAAAACATGAAAGTCCAGTTGCCTCCAGAAAAAGCACCTTTGGGACAACCATGACCTGGATGACTGAGAATCACTACAGACTTTTAGCTACACAATGTATTGTGTATACTCTTATTCATTGGAGTTGACGCACTCTAATGGAAAACTTTATAAGAGTCCCAGCAGTGCAGCACTAGAATCAGGCAATTAATTTCCCATTTTATAGGTGAGAAATACTGAGCCAAGAGATAAAGGAATTATTGTTTTCGATTTGTAAACGTTTCTGCAAATCATCCACAAACCTGTCACTACAGGTAGTCCTTGACTTAGAACTACAACTGAGTCCAAGATTTCTGTTGCTAAGCAAGACAATTGTTAAGTGAGTTTTGCCTCATTTTACGAACTTTGCTGCCACAGTTGTTGAGTGAATCACTGCAGTTATTAAGTTAGCAACACATTGTTAAGTGCCCCATTGACATTGCTTGTCAGAAAGTCACAAAAGGTGGTCACATGACCTGGAACTCTGCAACCATCATCAATATGACTCAGTTGCCAAGCATCTGAATCTTGATCATGTGACCACGGGGAACCTGAAAAAGTTGTGTGAAAAACAGTCACAAGTCACTTTTTTCAGCACCATTGTAACTTTGCTCACTGAATGAACTGTGGTAAGTTGAGAACAACCTGTAGTTCCCAATCTGCCTTCTACCTTCCCTGTGATTTCTGAATCAGGCTTTCTGAAGCCTTATTAATTTTGCCTTTTCTTTAATAGTATCCCTTTGCACTTCTACATTTTCTGCTAAGAGTGGAAGAAGGAAGATATATAGGAATCTGATATATCAGGGGATGCATCACTTTGTGCATTGTGAAGGCATAATGTCCTGGTTGCTGCTTTGGGCATAGTGAGCAAACAACAAACCAGCTTCCCCATCCTTTGCAATATTTATTTATGTTCAAAGTGATAAACAAGTCAACGCAGAAGACGTTTTGGGAGTTGTTTGGAAAGTTTTAACAGCCACGTGAAAGTACTGTGCTTTCTTGATAAATTATATGTGTTAAAAGAAAAATGGTTGTACTATTTGGTGAGAACAATTTGCTCTCTGTAGAAAGGACAAAATAACACAGCACAATGAGAACAGGCGCAAGGCAGTCTAAAAGTGAAAAAGCATGAATTCAAGTGGAGTGAAAACTGTTAGAACCCGAATTAAGTGGAATATGCAATTCCAGGACTGGGATACATTTAATCAGAACAAAAAATGGATCTGGAATGGAGTATTTCAGGTAGAGATCAAAGGAGAACTGATGATTCACGGCCTTTAGCTCACCAACGCCATCTGAGAGAAGTCTTGCATTAAGAGGCCAACGCTGCCAGTCCAAAGAAGCTATCTTTGACACAGTCAGTAATTAACATCCAGAAAGAATCACTTTCATTTTTTGCTGTCTTCCAATTTGAAGATTTAATTGTACATTTCATTATCTAAGGAAGTTATAGCAAATATGGTTCCTCGCAAGCACAACTCCGTGAGGGAGATTAAGCTGAGGAAAACAGTGACTAATCATCTTTTACTGAACCAATTACCACTAGCTGGGTTTCCCCCCAAATGGATGTGCAAAATTCAATCAATTCAGCAATCACCAAAAATTCTGAAATGTTTCATTTTTCCTTTGGACTATGCCAAATCCCTTCAGACCTTTGTTGGGTTTGGAGATTTGCAAAAATTGGCAAATGTCCCCCCTCATGGCATACACTCTTCAACAAAAGAGGAATTGAACGTTTCAGAGAACTCTGTATTCCAATTCTAAATCATAGAATTTTCCACATCTCTAAACTAATATATAAACCAGCAAATCATACGATGGCTTAGTATGTAGTGTGAATGCAGCTACTGATTGGTCTGTAAAACATTTTGAATTTAAACTGTATCCAATTTGAAATGCCCTAAATCAAGACTGATGCAGTAGCTTGGGGAACAAAATTATTTATTACACGTTTGGAACAGGCCATTCTGATCATTTTGAGAATATTCTGAATTCAGAACACTTCTCATGTGATTGGAACAGCCAGTTTGTACCCATTTGAAGCAGTTCAAATTCTAAACATTTTGTACTTAGAAATATGAGATATAAACAGAACCTGGTTCTTAGTTTCACATTCTTCATTCTGATACTGTATTCTCATTCTCTCCCCATCTCTCCCTTTCTCTCTCTCTCTCCCTCCCTCCCCTCTCCCTCCTTCCCTCCCTGCTATCAGAAAGGAACAAGACTTTCTATATTGCTTTCCCCACTTTGCTATAGCAAAATCAAAGCACAACTTCCGTGTACTACTGAGGAAGTGGAGGACAGAATATGACTTCTGTATTGGAGGATAAGGAACCAAAAGATACTCTGGGGTGTTTCTTTGATGCTTTGAATTAAAAATGAAATCTTTCAGACCGATCAGTAAAGGGTAAACAACAAAAGAAAGCTTCCCATGAAATTTTGTTATATTTCTGACAATGCCTCCCCATGAAAACCCAGGCGTTTTGGAATATTGTTAGAAACATGGACCCAAGTGAGAATCTTTTTAGTACATATAAGTCACTGGGGAACAATTAGTGTAGCAATACTTTCTTAGGCACAACAATGCCTTGTGATAATAGACTAAATCATCAATGGGGCTGCCTCTTGTTTTGTTCAGACACAAATAGATATCTTGATTTCAACAGACTTTTGTGAATACTTGGCTGCAGGTGCTATTGGCACAATACCCAGGAAGGGAAATTAAGTCTCCATTTTGAGCTGCTGATTCCTTTATGCATGTTTTCTTCCAGGTGGATTGCCTGTATCATTATCACTACCTTGGCCACTACCTATTTAGAAATCATACTCATTTCAAAAGTCTGATTCCCATTGGCTTTGGGGAAGTGTTTGACCTTAACTCTTACAATTTGTAGGCTTCTTTAAAGTTTTCTGTTTATCAAACTATTGTGGTGGAATAAGCCATTCTCAAACAAACACTTAAACCTCACTTGGTTGCAGCTGTTGCTTGGATCATCTCCCATTTGAATGTGAAGTCTAGCACGCATATGAAAATGATACCACTCTCCACCCACACTGGGATAAATCAAATCCTTAGAGTAGTCTCAAGGTTGAAAGGTGCTTCACACAATGCCCCTGTGTGAATGAGGTAATGAGGTGAGCGTCTTACCAGTTGAAAAGGGCTTCTTGGATGCTTTCTGTTAGGAATATAAGTCACCTAACAGGTATTTGGGTTAGAAATATATAAGCCAGGATAGACATTTTAGTACTATATCTTTAAGAAAATGCAAAACTGTAGTTGGGTGTGGTTTTTCAAACGGCCATATGATGGAGCCAGAAACCTGGGTTGTTTTAGTCTTAGTCTCAGAAGAGAGTGTGAGTCAGTCTCTGTTTCCTTCTGTTGGAAAGTATTGCCGTTCCTCCATTTTTCCTAATTGACTGATATTCCTGGATTTAATGTAAGTCTGTTTCTGAACTGTTTTTTGACACTGGACTTTGTTATTGAATTATCCCTGGACTGAAAACTGACTGATTTAACCTGTGAATGACTTTGGACTGCCTATTTTGAACTTTGCTTAAACCTTTATTGAAAGTAAAACCCTACATTTACTGTACAGTGTATCTGTGTGCTGTATGTGTATTATTCAAACACTACTCTCAAAATACGTCTCCCTGTGTGTGCTCATTCTCCTAACGGGGAATTACCTCAACACTGGTTATGGGCCCAGGCCATACCAGGCTCAGATAACTGAGAGTTGGTGTGAATACACAGTTCTGTATACAGACAGCTGTTTACTGTTTAATTGTGGGTTACTATCCTGGTAAAGATGGCACAAGTCACTTCGACAAGTCTATCACGGATAACCTGGTTGGATGGAACAAGCTATGTTTCCTGGTCTATGAAGTGCAGTCTACTTCTGCGTAAAGGTTTATGGAATGTAGTTCAAGACCCACCAGATGTAAATGCTTGGGATCCAGAAAATGAGGACGATGCCAAGAAGCTTGCTGACTTTAAACAGAACAACGAACGAGCTCTTCGTATAATTGGACTAACACTGAGTGACCAGCAGCTAGTCCATATTCGTGGAGAAGAGTCTGCTGCTAGGTGTTGGGAGAATTTGAAGAGGATTTATGTTCGTGACAATGTAGGTGCACACATACATCTTACATGTAAACTGTTTAGTGCACGTCTTCTGAAAGGTGGAGATATGTTAGCTCATTTAAATTTCATGAAAAGAACTTTTCAAGAGCTACATGAAAAGGAACTGATATTTTCAGAGCTGCATCAAGTTTACATCATTCTTTCCTCATTGGATGAAAGTTATGATGATTATGTATCTTCACTGGAAGTCCTGCCCAGAGATAAACTGACATTGACTGACATAACTGGAAGGTTGTTAGAAGAAGCAAGAAAACAGCTGGATAGAGACCAACTGAGAAAGGAACAGCCACAAGAAGAGCATTTATCTTCAACTGCCTATACTGTTAGGAAATGTTTTTCTTGTGGACCTAGGGGACATATAGCTAGATTCTGTAAGAAGGGAAAACAACAGAATACTGGCAAACATCAAAAGGCTAAGAAGAATGTTAGTTTAGCTATGTCTAGCAATTCAACTGTAAACAATGATTTGTGGGTTGTTGATAGTGGAGCATCACAGTGCATTACTAAAGATAGAAAAAGGTTTGTAAAGATGTCCACAAGTAAACAACATGTATCATTGGCAAATGGATGGAAGATTAACGCATCAGGTGAAGGTACTGCATATTGTTCTTGTATAAACGAACATTTAACTATGTTATATGTACCTAAATTGAAATTTAATTTATTATCAGTAAGAACTTTAGTTAATATTGGTTATGTAGAAACCTTTAGGGGAGATAACTGTATAATAGAGAAGGAGGGTAAAAGTATTACTGCTACATTAAAGAATGATTTATATGTGATACATGATGACCAGTTGAAGATGGCTAACTCAGTTTATAACAATGTAAGCCACATGATAAATGTATACATTTGCTGCATAGACGTCTAGGGCACATTAATTTCAAAATGCTCAAACAAACTGTTAAATTGTCAGAGGGAGTACAATTGAAACCCTGTAGCAAGTATTTACACTGTAATGCTTGTAGTCAAAAGGAAGAGCAAGGTTACTCCTGCAAACAGACTTAATGGGTTTAAGACCAAAGAACCTTTAGAGGTTGTTTTTGCTGACATAATTGGTCCTAAGAAAGCAAGTTTAGGAGGTGCCTGCTATATTTTGAATATTATGGACCATTACTCCCGATATGGTTTCTGCTAACTTACGAAAAACAAAACAGAAACATTCCAACATTTCTTTAACTGGCTAAGGTTTGCTGAGAGAAAAATGAAAAGTAACGTAATTACTTTAGTAACTGATAATGGGACTGAGTTTGTTAACAAAAGATTCCAAACTATGTTAAAATTGGCTGGTGTTGAGCATAAACGTTCTGCACCTTACAGACCACAACATAACTCATTTGTAGAACAAAGAGGGCAAACATTACAAGCCATGGCTCTCACTATGTTATCTGATTCAGGTTTACCTGAAACATTGTGGGGTGAGGCCATAATGTGCAGTAATGTGTTAAACAATGTAGCTAATACAACAACTGGAGAATTGCCATTCACTTGTTGGCATGGCAGAAAGCCAAATTTAAGTTACCTACACACATTTGGAGCTCCAGCTTGGGTGCATATTCCCTCACAAGTAAGACTGAAAGGGCAACATAGAGCTAAGAAGTTATTTTTTGTGGGTTATGAGGCCAACCATAGATCATTTAGATTCTGGGATCAAGGCACAGCTCATGTTTATTGTACTGCTAGTGCAAAATTTCTCAAGCACGTTGGATGGGATAAACTGGAACAAGAATCCAGGATGATATTATTGACACCCAAATACTCCCTAAAGATAAAATCAGTAAATCCCAAATAGCCATTAAAGAGGAAGAACAGGAGGAAGTCGTAGAACAGGCACAGGAAGAAATAGAAGAACAGGAGCAGGTGGCACAGGTGAGTCCACCGGTAAGCCCTTGTAATACCAAGACATTCAACCCATGTAACATGACCACCTGATAGATATCAGGCTAGTGTTGTATGCCAAATGAATACAGTTCCAAGTAACTATAGTGAACTAAAACTGTATCCTGCTAAGGATCAGGCTGCTTGGCAGAAAGCAATGGATAAGGAACTGGAATCTTTAAAAAGACTGGAGGTATATGAAAATGTTAAGTTACCACCAGGGAAACATGCCATAGGATGCAAATGGACATATAAACTGAAGACAGGTGTAGATGGGACTGTTACCCATAAAGCCAGGTTAGTAGCACAAGGGTTTAATCAGACAGCAAATGACTATGATGAGGTGTTTCCACCTAGTCTGAAGGCTACAACATTAAGGGCAGCATTAGTGTGGGCAGCTAAGGAGAAATATATTATAAATCATTTGGATGTAGAGACGGCATATCTGCATGCACCGTTGCAACACACTATATATTTAAAGAAACCTTTAAGTCTTAAAAATGATAATACTGATAATGATTGCTGGAAATTGAAAAAGAGTCTTTATGGTTTGAAGCAATCAGGATATGAGTGGAACCAATATATAGTTAAAGAATTAACTAAGATAGGTTTTGTAGCTGGCATGGCTGATCCATGTTTGTTTAAAAGAGAAAGTAATAGTGTAATGTCATTATTGTTATTATTTACTGATGACATAGCATTAATCACCAAAACTGAACAAGAAGCTACTGAGATAATCTCACTGTTGGAACAGAAATTTAAGATAAAACAGTTAGGAGAAATCAAACAATATCTTGGTTTAAAGATAGATAGAACTAGGGAAGGATACAAAATCTCACAGGCAGATAAAATTAACCAATTACTAAAAAGTTTTAAAATGGAACTTTGTAAGCCGGCTAAAACACCAATGAGCCAGGAGTTTAGCCACAGTGATGTTCAAAGTCCTGTTTTTGATAAGAACATTTATCAGTCTTTGATTGGTAGTTTATCTTATCTCAGTAATTGGTCAAGGCCAGATATTGCATACAGTGTTAATCAATTAGCGAGATTTAACGCTGAGCCAACTGAAAGGCACTGGCAAGCTGATAAACCTGTGTTGAGATATCTGAAACAAACAATGCACTATGCATTGTATTTGGAGCCAAAAGATGAACTGAATTTGACTGCATATGCTGATGCAAGTTTTGCTACAGACATAAATACACGAAAATCTACATCGGGTACTGCTGTATTATTGGGAAAAGTATTGATTGGATGGAGATCTATTAGACAGAAACATCTAAGTTTGTCAACAATGGAGGCTGAATTCTCATGCTTGTCTTTACTATGTACAGATTTAGTTTTGTATAAGCAATTATTAATTGATATGGGAATTGATGTAACAGATCCTATTGTAGTTTATGAAGACAACCAATCAGCAATACAGATGGCTTCAAATATTGCTGTTAAAACAAGAACGAAACACACAGATTTAAGATATTTAAATGTGAGACAATGTGTGCAAAGTAAAATGATTAAGCTAGAAAACTGTATGTCAGAAAACAATATAGCAGATCATTTTACAAAGGCCCAAGGCTCTATAAAGCATAAAGCCTGCTGTGAAGATTATGGACTTAGAATGTAAGGTTGTATATATTATCTTACCCAAAAGGGGAGAATGTTAGGAATATAAGTCAGGTATTTGGGTTAGAAATATATAAGCCAGGATAGACATTTTAGTACTATATCTTTAAGAAAATGCAAAACTGTAGTTGGGTGTGGTTTTTCAAACGGCCATAAGATGGAGCCAGAAACCTGGGTTGTTTTAGTCTTAGTCTCAGAAGAGAGTGTGAGTCAGTCTCTGTTTCCTTCTGTTGGAAAGTATTGCCGTTCCTCCATTTTTCCTAATTGACTGATATTCCTGGATTTAATGTAAGTCTGTTACTGAACTGTTTTTTGACACTGGACTTTGTTATTGAATTATCCCTGGATTGAAAACTGACTGATTTAACCTGTGAATGACTTTGGACTGCCTATTTTGAACTTTGCTTAAACCTTTATTGAAAGTAAAACCCTACATTTACTGTACAGTGTATCTGTGTGCTGTATGTGTATTATTCAAACACTACTCTCAAAATACATCTCCCTGTATGCGCTCATTCTCCTAATGGGGAATTACCTCAACACTTTCCATACACCTTACAGGGAAAATGTACAACCCACAGTCATGGGGAGGGGAAGGAAAGGGAATAAATATTAATAAAAGAATATTTAATAGGAAGTAAATGTTTAATTAAAGAATATTTAATATTTAAAGCAGACCAAAAGACCCAACAACCCCAGAAAAACAGGAGTGATCTACATAAAATAGCAATTGCACTTAGACTTACATACCACTTTACAGTGCTTTACAGCCCTCTCTAAGTGGTTTACAGAGTCAGCATATTCCCCACCAACAATTTAGGTCCTCATTTTACCTACCTTGGAGGGATGGAAAGCTGAGTTAACCTTGAGCCTGGTGGGATTTGAACTGCTAAATTGGAGGCAGCTGGCTGCAGCAGAAGTAGCTTGCACTACTGCACTCTAACCACTGCATCCACTGCACCATTCTAACTATTGCACCACCGAATCTCTATGTAAGGACTACAACAAACTGGCAGAATGCATCCACTAACACCAACTAGCAGTCAGAACATGATGAAAATTCTTTAATTTCACAACATATAGACAGATTTAATCATAATCTCCCCTGGGAAAATGTAACCATCCTAGACCAAGCCAAGACCAAAAACTCCAGAGAATTTCTAGAAGCCATGGCAATCACCCATCAATAGACACATACACATTAACAACATCTATAGACTATGCAAAAGGGACCATCACCCAGCCCAAAAAGGAACTTTTTAAAAAGACCACCATCCCAGCAATCAGCATCCAGATCACATAAACTCCAAGGTTAACATCAAACCAACAATAAAGTAAACAATACCCCAATCAAGAAACTGCCAAAGAAGCCAATAGCAAACAGCCTAACCAAAGAATCTCTAAGACTACTCCCACCAAAACTGACAGGTAAAATATAAACTAATAGCAAACTGCATTTCTTATTAGCACTGAAGTTGTTATCTAATTTGGATAATGAAACATCTGCAGGAAAACAATCAAGCTCAGAGAACACCAAGGATCCCTCCTGGAGTAATTATTATTTTCTGCTGCCTGACGAGGGATCCTCTTACATTAGAAAGGCTACTGGGGCATAACGGAGAGGAAGGTTGATCTAAAAGATATACTACTGAAATAATTTAGGGCTCAGTTTACACTGGGCAATATGCCACAATTTGCTTTAAATAATCTGATGAACAAGCCAGATTACCCAGGGTCACCATTTAAGTCCTAAATTATATACTTTCTAAAATCAAGCATCATGCTAAGCCAAAACTAAACACAGATCAAAAGAATATGTGAACTGTTGTGTGAAACATGTATCTAGTAGGCTCAACTTTGTTTCCATATTTAAAGATAAATTAAGACATCTCAAAGTGTTTTTTAAGTTTAAAAACACCACTTTTTTTTCATTAGGCTATGCCTCTAGTAAAGGCTATAACTCATTCATTAGGCTATAACTCTAGTAAAACACAGTATAGATCTTGCAAATCTAAACGGGGACCACCAGGTGAAGAAGGCTGTTTTTCAGGACAAAGCTGGTTGAAAAATTGGTGGGACACACTACTGTCAGGCATCAAGGAGCACACTTTCCTGACTTTGCTTAGAAACAATAAGCCACCTCTCTGGAAGCTCACCCACCACGTTTGAATGTCTTACTGAAGAATTTTTAATATGCTTACGATGGATTTCTAATCGCTTTTAATGAAAGCTGCTCTCTCAAAGCATTATGCAAGTGTCAAATGCCAAAGTGCCTCCTTGGAGCTGTTAGAAAAGGCAACACCTTTTACTGTCTGCTCTTTAGCAAGAGAAAGAGCCCTTTTCTCAATAAAGGAACACCCAGAGATAGCAAAACAATGCTGCAATGCATATACCTACCTTACCAGAGGATTGCCATTATACAGAATGTAAATGCCAGCCTCCTTATTTCCATAGATTTGATTGCTACGGATGATGCCTCTTCCGTTGCCAAGGGCAACAATGCCGGAGCGAAGGCCACTGTGGATTCTATTACACTGCCACATTGTTTTATGCAGGGTGGAGGAAAAAAAAGAATAAAAGGAAAAGACAAGAGTGAGTGAAGTCTATCATACTAAGTCAAGAACTTCAACATGCTTTCAGACCAAGACACCCAGATCCTTAAATGCTAGAAGCTATTCATTTCAGAAGAATGTTTGTCCACTTCTGGATTTTACTGAACTAGGCCTGACATTTCAGTAGTCAGTAAACTAACAGCAACTGGATGAAAAAAAAATAACACCCTGGTCAACATGTCTCAATATTTTCAGCTATTACCCAGTTAATCAGAACATATGCCCTGCCTGTCATTTGTCATCCTCTGTCTTCACTTCTCAGCTATTACTCTGCTTACAGATCATACGGTTCAGCAATTTCAAAATCGGGGACTCTGTTTGCTACTTCCCAGTTTCTCCACTGTGTTGTACTTTCACACAGCAGATATTAACAAATGATCATATTTTATCTTAATTAGTGAACAGTGTCTCCTGCTGATTTTTGCAGGCACATGAGCAAGCCCAGCAAGTGTTCATTCTTGATCAGTTCGCAATCAATCTCCAGGTGAGAACTTACATTTAGAAGGGAAAAAAAATCAGATAGCTACGTCAAAATTTAAAAATGCACGGCAACGGAGGCTAAAACGGTAGGTGTAAGCAGAGTTATATAACAGCTTGCAGTCTGCTACATTAAGAAGAATCAGAAGATTGAGTACTTAGGTATTAAATCATAATTTCTTGCACATGCTCCAGACATAAAAGCATATGTCCAATCAAGTCATTAACAATGGTATACAAAGTATTTGTTTCAAGTTTTGAAGGCTCTGTCCTGGGTTCAAAACAGCCAGTCCCACTATTCCGTTGTAAGCTTCAACTGCTCTGGATTCAAGCTCTATAAACAACCTGTTTCAACCTCAAAAATCATTGTGTCAACCTTGACAAAGAGTAAGAACAAAATTTTGTCAGGGTGTTCAGGACCATGTTCAAATATTTCACTACAAAACCTGATTACTTAAAGTTTGGAATAATTTATATCTCTCTGGTCCTTAAATATTGGGTGCATTGTATCTAATCCCGTTATTGGGGGCTGTTTTTATGTTGAGTACATCCTGAACTGATGATTCGGGGAAGCATTTCTCAATCTTTTCTCATCAATGCCTCCTCCTCTTTCTGACCTTGGTTTTCTCTTGTGGTCCCTCTATCCAGGTTCCATTACTTGATATGGACATGGGTCAATAACTGTGTGTCTTGTGGCATAAACAAAACTGTATTTGCAGTATGGTACATGTTGCTTTTCTGTGGCTTTCAGCATTTGCCATGGCCCCAGTGCTTGTTTTTCCACTTGTGCCCCCCAAATATCTTAGGGCCTCTAGGAGGCTGTATGGCCCCTGGCTGGGCTGATCTAGCAGACAGTTCAGGTTTTGAGAATCATCATGAGATGCATCAAACTCCAAACAAGTTTTATAACACTCATATAAATGTCTCCTCCCTAAAAAGAGGCTGGCTGCCAGAAATATGACAAGGTCTATCCCTTTGCCTTGATCCATAATCCATGATTCAACTATGCACAGTACAGGAAAGAGCTCCTCACTGTTGAACACATGGATTGGATTGGATTAGATTAGATGCATACTTGACATCTATTCATCATAATACCCACTTATAGTCAGCTCAGTACTGTATTTTACATTAGGAATGTTTTAAGATGCTGGACTATCTATAACAAGGGTGTCAAACTCATGGCCCGTGGGCTGGATGCGTCAGGGTTTAGTGAAGGGGGAAAAAGTCCCAATACGTCATGTGACGATGACGTGATAACACGAGCTTGACACCCCTGATCTATCAGCTTAGTATTTTAGCACCAGAAGGCTCAACTGCAATGTTGAATGAATCATTTTCAGATATGACAAAAACTGTCAACCAAAATCTATCACCTATGCTGCAGTCAAAGAATGCATGAAAGAAATGAAAAGTTGGAGAATGTGAACTGGCAATTTCTTTTGCCTCTTCATTCCTCCTGATGCAGGCCTTTTAAAATTTCTAACAGGGATCCCAAGCAGAGAAATATCAGAGCAAGGGATCTATAGCAGATTTATCCGCTGCTGCTTCTCCTCTGTAAATATCCAACGCCCAGACAATTTTTTTTAAAAATGACCATCAATACCAGGATTAAAGGGTTAGCTCCCTTCCGAATGTCCACTCCTGCTTCACAATTGGAATGGATGTTATTGTCTGCAATCAAGCCACCTGCACCAAGACGCAGAAATATCCCTGAGGTCTTACAGTGGTGAATGTCATTCTTGAGCATGATGATCTGAAAAGGGGAAGACAGAATGAGTTAGATTTATTCACCGAAAAGATTGCAAGCAGGCCAAACAGTGCAGGAATGACCCTGGGAGTTAATATATATTTGGTCAGTACCAAAACATGGCCATCTCTGCAGTAACTGACAGGGTCTGATATTTGCCACTAAGGATTTCCCAAGCTTGGCAAATTTAAGAAGTGTGGACTTCAACTCCCAGCGTTCTCCAGCCAGCTTTCTAAAAACCATTTTCTGAGTTCCTGTGTTGAAAGCTGCTTGACCTACTTATTTCCTACCTCACAGATGCTTCACGTCACTGTCTTTATTTTGAACAAAAACATTCTTCCTGACTAAGACTACTGCATTTTGCTGTAGCATTCAAGTTATTTTACCAATTCTAGACCTGAGAGGAGATCTCACCGGCTGAATCTTTGTGCTTTTTAAGCACCCAATTCAAGAACTTGACAAACAGCTTGCATTTATGACTGGTTGCAACATCCTGCAATGATGTGATTCTAATTTGCAACCTTTTTTTGGCAAAAAA
The DNA here is from genome assembly GCF_049901715.1 of Pseudonaja textilis. Taxonomy (NCBI): domain Eukaryota; kingdom Metazoa; phylum Chordata; class Lepidosauria; order Squamata; family Elapidae; genus Pseudonaja; species Pseudonaja textilis. The sequence goes on along the minus strand of NC_141991.1, from coordinate 165,612,764 downwards.
ATACCCATCAGGAAAGCTGCATTTGCTTAACAATAGTGTGATTTCTTACCAACCACCATAAAAATTGTCGTAAAATCTAATTGACTTAACACTAAATGGAAATTCCAATCCCAATTGTGGTCATAAGCTGAGGACTATCCATATTGATGTTATTTCGATATATTATTTATTTGTTTATCATATTTATGTTGCCTAACTCTTGACACTAACATGGTGTAGTTGGTTCTATAACAATTTTTTTTTTTAAGGAAAAGTAGCGAAAGATACATTTTGCCTTAGAAAATACTTCAAACACAAATTGTTGTTTATGTAACACTCAAGAAAATTCATACCCCAAGAAAATGTGATGGTCTCCTTCAAAAGCATAATTGTGTCCCATAATTGATAAATTAAAGGCTTTTGCTAAAATAGAAACACATCTGAAACTTTACAAGGTTGCAATTCCCTAAAATGAATTGCCATAGGATACAATGCAATATAATACAATTGCCAGAAAATTCAGACGCTTGGCAACTGACTCATGTTTATGACAGTTGTGGTGCCCCAGGTCATGGGATCACCTTTTGCACCCTTCTGACAAAGTCAATAAGGAAGCCAGATTCAATGGCTTTCTCAATGGCTTAATTACCGTGTCACTAACTTAACAACCACAGTGATTCACTTAAACAGCTGTGGTAAGAAAGGTTGTAAAATGGGGCATAATTCAGTTAACAAAGGACTCACTTAGCAACAGAAATTGTGGAGTCAATTGCGGACTACCTGTAATAAAATGTTTGGGATTGGTGAACAATTTTGACAGACAATTAGGGGTAGTCATCTTTCAAAACCTCTACCTAATTTTGCTCCAGGCCTCACTCTTGTCCAGTTAAAACAAGAATGACAGTTGATAGCATCCCTGTTTTGCCTGCAGAAATTTGACTGGCTTTTAAAACTGACCATTTCCATAAGTTGCTTATAATATAATAGGGGGAGTGATTCCCCCTCCCCCTCCCCCAGTTTTGAGAGTCTCTGCATTATGAGATGTTTTTTTCCTATGGAGCAATAGCTTCCAATCTGACACATAGTATTTGGCTTCAGTTCTGACAAACGAGGGCATCAGGAGTCATTAAATGATCCAAAAGCAAAATGTTTACCTGTTGGATGTTACCTAGAACAGGGGTCTCCAACCTTGGCAAATTTAAGAGTCTGGGAGTTGAAGTCCACAAGTCTTAAAGTTGCCAAGGTTGGAGACCCCTAACCTAGAAGGCAGAGTGGAAGGCGGTACAGTCACACGTGCAGAAAAATGGTAGTAATCCTTGCTTGTAGTGGACACTTAGTAATTTATTTTCTGGGACTATTTTATCTGAAAAAGAGCTTATGGTTTGGAGCTAATTGGCTTACAAAACAAGAGGATGCTGAAAGCAAATACATATCGCTCTGAGATTTCATTTGCACACAGCTGGGAAAAATATTAAATCCGGGCATTGGTTTATTTGAGCAAATAAGTGGTTTAAATACGCATGCATGTAATTCTTTTCCAGTCCAATAAACCTTTAAACCCTTGCCTGACAAGCGTCAAGAAACAAATCTACAAATTGCAATATTCTTGCCTTAGCGAGCAGCGCATATCAAAGCTGATAATGAAATTACAGTCTCCTTTATTTGCTCATTTAAAAAGATGGCTGCCCTCCCCTTCCCATCAGTTGATTAAAATGCAGGGAAAAAAAGACAAGCGGCAGTGCTACTCTCCTTATTAGTCACTCACTGCTAACCTGGCACAGAGGTCAAGCCCTGATTAGAATATTAAGCTGCCAATCCGGCATATTAACAGAAAATATGGCCCTTATCCTAGCCGAGTAATAGACTGACAGCTGTTTACAGCTATCTTAACTTTGAATTTGATGGATCAGCTTCGGAAGCTTACAGAGGTTGGCTTCTCAACTCACTCAATTGGATCTCACAGTTGCTGGCCTGGGAATATGGGCATTTAGCCAGTTTTCTCCTAATGCCTTCCTTTTACATGGACTGGGCAGGAATTCCCATGGTTCTTTATCTAGCAGACCCGGTAGCTATGGATGGTTGGTCTAGATTGTCTACTGGTTACTGATTTACAAACTTGTACAATCACCTCTTCATTCTGGCAGTCAATATGAACACACTAAGAAGTCTCAAAAACTCTTTTGATCTGTCCATGATTAGATAGATATGAAAATCTGAAGAGAAATCTCTCCATGTTCAAAACAATGCAACACTTCATCTCAGAAGGGAAAAAATGAGGGAAATAATCATGTTACCCTGGTTCCCCGAGACTTGTTCTTTCTAAAGATGATCTTAGGACATTGCAGGATCCATGCCAAATTTGAGTCAAAGCAGAATTCCACTCTAAACCATCCCTCGCTTCAATTGTCTCCAGGGCCCAGTCAGCCTCTTCCAAGATGTCTGACCAGAAGCCATCTTGTTGGATTATAGCCCTTTTGTTGACTCTCAATAGGCAAAAATTGGATATTCCCCAAGAGACATGGCTTCTGCATGACAGCAGGTATAGATTGTGGGCTTGTGGCTGAGAGAAAATTCTTTTGCAACTTTAGCTAAGGTGTCAACGTTTGCCTTTTGTGGAAAAGAGATACTTTTGACTCATACCCTCATTAATTTAAGACTGGATTACTACAACATGTTCTACCTGGGGCTGACTTTGAAGACTATTCAGAAACTGCAAACAGTACTGTATACAGCAGCGCCTACAGCTTGGTGGGCGGAAGTCAGATCAGCAACATTATATTGATGTTGCATTGGCTGCCGATATGATTCCAACTACAATTCAAAGTGCTGGCTTGATCCACCAAGCCTACATCCATATAACCGTGTGGGACCATTATCTCCAAAGAGAATCTGCTCATCCTAGTGGCCTGGGAAATGATACTTTGAGGTACCCTCTCCTTGGGAAGTTGAAGTGACAAAGGCAGAACTGAAGAAGCTTCTTGAATGAGAAGTGAACTGTCTTCATGCAAAACCAAAAGAAGTCCAGTTGCGTTTTGAAAAAATACTTTTGAAATAACCTTTACCTGGATGATTGAGAATCTCCATAGATGTTTTAATTTGCCGTTTTTAATATTCTTTGGAGATTTTAAAAAAAAATAATTATGGAAATAGCCCTGAGTCTCTTGACTGGGGCAGGATATAAATTTTATATAAGTAAAACAAATAACTAAAATCAATTGTGCAAATAAATTCTCACCATTTTTCTAATCACACAATACCATACCTCTGGTTTACAAATCTGGCATTCTGTTTGTGGCAAGCCACAATAACGGAAAGCAGCATGATTGGCTCCTGCCATCTCCTATTCTAAATGTCTACTTCACATGGTCGTTATGATGACAAAAAGGAGGGAAATAGGAACAAGAGCAGGAAAAATGAAATGAATAGAACAAAAACAATGACTAGAACTTCACACAACCTTTACCTAAACTTCATTATCATAATATGTAAAAATAAAATAATAAAATGAAACAAAATAAAATAGGCCTTTTGGAAGTCCAAATAATTATTAAATTCAATCAATCAAATTCAATCAACTCAGCACCTTCAAGATTCTTTGGATGTAGGAGAAGGAGTGGCAGAATCTGAGGGCCAAGTTAAAAAAGGGATCAGTCTAGAATCCCTTCATAGCCATGAGCAGAATAAATCTAATCCCGCTTGAATTCTGTCGAATCTTAGATCTAACTTCAAGCAGGTGCTAATTATTGGTTGAGAAGATGACTGTGCATAGGCTATGTAGCAATATAAATCCATTTTTAATTGGACTTTCACATATAGACCTGGTCTTTTGGGCCTAACAGTTAAATCTCTTGACTGACAACCTCTTATGGGTCTTTTGTTGAAATTAGATAAAAGTGAACTGGTGATTTATAGATTTCCTGATTTAAAAGGTTTGATAATGAGAAGACAATAATGATGCGATTTTAATGATGGAGGAGAGAAAATAACAGTTCGTAATCATAATAAAGAAGATTATAAGTCATTCTTTTATAAATCTTTCCCCCCTTTTTCTATTTCTTTTACCTTTTTCCTACTTTGTAAAATTCACATTAATCTTCTTTCTTTTCTTAAATCTTATATTATTCATGTTTATCTCTGCATTTTTAAAAAATATTTTAAAATAAAATATTTACTTCTTTAAAACAAGAGAGAGAGAGAGAGGGAGAGAGAGAGAGGGAGGGTTAAATCACTAAATATGTAAAACAAATCCACCTCCTGTCACCGAGAAGTAAATTTGAACATGATGAACACAGGCATGGAACAAAAAAACATTGACAACCAGCCTTTTTCTGAGGCTGCCCAAGCAAAGCAAAAGAAAGCTTCCACTCTGCTGTGCTTTAAATGAAATGGAAGCCCATGGCTAATGGGATGAAAAGCCCAGGGTTATGCACGGAGGCGCAGAGCTGTTTTGCCGATCATGCACGGCTACTTCTCCTTCAAGTCTTTTGCTCCTTAGCGATTCTGCGCTGCCTGACTTATAGCAGAAGGCACACAATTCATCCTTGCATCAAATAGGCAGGTATTTGAAAAATGCAAATGGCACCTGCTGGGACAGCCTGATAATGGCACCAGCAGGAGGCTTCCTTTCGATGCAGACACCGGTTTTGAAGGAGGAGTTTCTCTCTAAATTGCAGGAGGAAGCTCAAATTAGCTCCCCACATCTACTTGGATCTTTTTTATTGTCAGCCTCCTCCCCATGGTAGAATCTGCATTTGAAAAAATAAAAAATAACCACCACCATCACCACCCAGCAAGTTAGCTGTGAAGACACATTTGCCTTCATGCTCAGTTTAGCTTTTGCCAATATATTGTAAGGATTTGGGCTCAGATGCAATTCAAAGGATATTGCATATCCTCTCATTACAGCTTCCCCGTTTCACCATCTTGGAATACTGAACTTTCTCACCGTTTGCCATTTCAAGAGACAAGAGCCCGATGTAAAATGGGGTGGGTGAGAGGAAATGCACTGTATGAGAAGACTCCTAGCCCTTTTAGGCAATGCCAAGACAAAAGATATTTCAGCAGATGGATGTTTTCATACAGGAGTCTGAAAAAAATTGAATATTTTGTTTCTCGATTGGCCATTCCATCCTGATGGCTCCAAGTTTAAATTTTGATTCAGCTAAGTGATACCTTTAAGGCACTGGACAAAGAGCAGAAGGAGTGTAAGTTCTAGTTCTATCTTAGGCATAGAAGCTAACTGAGTGACCTTGGGCCAGTCACTCTCAGTCCTAGGAAGAAGGAGGCAAGGGCTACTCCTGAAAACACTGTCCAAAAATACTGTACGAATTGGTCCATGTAGTCACCTAGAATCAAGACAGGCTCAAAGGAAACAGCAAAAAATGTCACCTTAAGGCTGAATTCTTGCATTGCATTAAGCCAATCATTTACTTAATCTTGGTCAGTGACAACCGGAAGATGTGTACATTAAACCAGAAACTCTGAATTACAAAACATCAGCACTGGGTTTGTAGAAAACACCATCCAACCCAAACAAATCATGTTAGAGTTTAACACACGTAGGACTATTGTATCTTAGTACACAGGATCAGCCCCACTTCTATCAGCAAAGGCATTTTGCTGGGCTTGCTAATTCCAATGTCACCTTTGGTGTACCAAACATATGGAAAAATATATCGCCACCACTCCTTGCACTGTTCAATGTACCTTCAGAGCAAGCTCCTAGTTCATTTCCATCATACATCTAAGAATCCAAGGTGATGCCAATCACCACTGAATTCTTTCCTTCCTTCTCTCCCTCCCTCCCTCCCTCCCTCCCTTGGCAGTTTGGAACAATACAAAACAGAACAGAGTGAAATATGCCTAGGAAAAGCAAAACAAAGATATCTTTTTAGCATAAAACATCCCCACAAGGAGACTGTCATCCACCCTAGCTTAGGCCTGGAGAAAAGTCAGATTTCAAGGGCCCAGTTAAATAAGGTCAAGGTAAAGGAGATCCAGATATCTGGAAGGATGCCATTCCAGGGAAGAGAGGCTGCGGCAGGTGCTCAGGTGCTCTCTTTCTATTAGAAAACCAGGTGAGTCAGAACTTAGATACCTAGATATCAGAAGTCTCCCCTCCTCCCCTTTGCAGCTATCTTTCCTTTGGTTTCCCAGCAATAAAGTCAGAATCAGAAGGCGGCAATGTGGAATCTTTGAAGAATGAATGGGAACGGGCTTCTCACAGATGCTCTTTCTAAGTCTTGTAATTGCTCTGAATTAACTATGAATCAAGGTAAGATGAAACGGGAGTCCATGGGATCTGATATAAACAAAGCCAAAATCAAAGCAGATCATTAAAGCCTTTCCTTCTCCCTAGTCTTTGAAGTGAATTATTGCCTTGAAACACAGGAACAGAAAATGTTTAGCCTAACCGCAAGCCATTTTCACCCGAGAACAATACAGCTATCGGGAACGGCATACGAACCCCATGTTAACGGTTCACCCCAAAGCCAGGCCAACTCCAAACACCTCTGCCACCTCAGCCCCAAAGACTGCTGTCACCAGGTGATCCCTCTGCTCTTTCCTGCATAAGAAGCCTGCCCTCCCCCTCACCCCCAGGGAGTCTTTCCACTGCTTGTCTGCGGCAAGGTATTACTGTACTGCAGTTGTCCTGGAGGACTGGTGACGACAATTCCTGTGATTCAGCTTTTATTTCCATCTATTTGCTTCTCACGTATCCAACTGTCTGCAAACCTACAATACGGTTTCAATAAATAGGACCATGAGCCTCTATATCCAACCCTTAGGCAAACAGTTCACATCAAAGGGCTAGTTCTAAAGATTGCTAAACAGAGGGCAGTAGTGTGACTGGCAGATGGCTGAAAAGGCACAAGGAGGCTTTAAGCAGGGGTCCCCAAACTTGGCAACTTTAAGACTTGTGGACTTCAACTCCCAGAATTCTCCAGCCAGCTGGAGAATTCTGGGAGTTGAAGTCCACAAGTCTTAAAGTTGCCAAGTTTGGAGACCTCTGCTTTAAGACATAAATCTTGTACTGTTACTCCGTTCCCTTTCACAGCCCCTATCCAAATTCTCTTGCCGGGTGCCTCAAATTTTTCTCAGATAGAAGCAACAACCCAGAAGGGCCGTCAGAACCCAGCCTTTGTTTCCAACTTCTGCCTCTGAGGAATGTGCCTCCTGCGCTAAATAAGGCACCCATCAGTATGGCGAAGCGGGATTTGCAAAAGGGGAATGACATGACCAAGATCACTTCACCAAGCTCAGTGCAGCACTGTAAAATATTCACTGTGTTTAAAGTGTAAGTGTGTTGGGTGTGTGTGTGTGTGTGTGCATGCGCACTAGGTAGAGTGGTGATGAATGAAGAAGCGTGGATTCATAGATCAATTACATTATTTAACAAAAGTGAAGAAATGCTCGGTGGTCTGATATTCTGCAGCAAAAGCTGAAGCGCTTTTGAACCAGGCCTTCATACTCTCTGACCCACCAACAAGGTCACCAGGGGTCTTGTATTTTTCCTATTTTACAAACCTGCAGGGCAAATTGAATTCCGCAATTTCTTTAATAGGGAAGAAGGAAAAGTCATAGAATCCTACTTTCTATGAATCTCTTGTCTAGGGGGATTCTCAGTCATCCAGGTCATGGTTGTGTTCCAAAGCTGTTTTTCCAAGAGACAGCTGGACTTTCTGATTTTGCTTTGAAGATGTTTCGCTTCTCATCCAAGGAGCTTCTTCAGCTCTCCGAGTCAGAGCTGAAGATGCCTCTTGGACGAGAAGCGAAATGTCTTCAAAGAAAAAGCACCTTTGAGAACATATGAATCTCTTACCATTTCTATTGGATTTTTTTAAAAAATGTTTCTGCCCTTCTATTTATTCAATTTATTGAGGAAGTTATGTTAAAAATGTATATGGAAGGCTTGGGGATGCTATGAAGCCAGCAGAGCCACTGGAGAAGATTTAAAATAGGAAAAGGGTGAGGCTTCACAATTCTTTATCCCTTCTTGGATTCTCCTATAATTAACACCACTGTGCAACATAAGGCAACTCATTAATAAATTAGGTTATTCTGCCTAGAGCAGACAAAAATCCAACTTAAAAAAAAAACTAAACCAAAATTATGCCCTTCGAATTATTTGTCATTTTGTTTTGAAATAGTGTCGTTAGAAAAAAAAGTATTTCTGACATACCCATTCACAAATATGTGTAGGTACAATTGCAAGGCTGATCAAGTTGGCCTTAAAAAAAATGTAAATGTTACTTTAGGCTTAACTGTAGCATGCAAGATCTGCTCCTGCCTTTTACAGCACCTTACTGTTTTGTATGCATCGCACAGCATAGGTCAAGTCCCTGAAGATGCTCCCTTCCACTCTGGCTTGTCCCTGGGAACACAAAAAGATGCCACCTTTTCCGTCCCTGAAAAGACATTTCCTCACAAGGCACCCTTGCATGGCATTGGCGAGACACTGAGCCTCCTTATCTTGCTGCAGCTCCTGGGCCAAAGGTTTTAGCTCATAGTCACTCTGAAGGGCTGGTAATCCATCAGCTGACGGCCTACCCTGGACAACCTTGGCCAGCATGTGGCTCAAGCTATGCGCCTGGTAAGGCAGTTTGTACAGCGACTCGTCCTCATCCTCATTTTCACTGCTCAGGCTCAGTTCACTGTCACTGGAATCCGTGTCTATAGTCATGGCCTCTTCTTTATGTGCTGGGTTAAGGTTCCCAGATAGCTCCCTTTCCTTCTCGAGGCCTCTCCTCGGCACCACTTGAGTCTGTGAAACAGGAAATATGTGACTCGGGTTTTCAGCTACCACAATGTCGCAGGTCCTCATGTCTGACAGCGGATGAGTTCCCTGGCTCTCAAATTTTGATATATTGCAACGGGAGGGCTCAGATGACTGCAGCAAGACAGAGCGAGATTTTGCCAACATGGTCAAGTGCTTGCAGGCCCAGTTCCTATCCAAAGATGGACTTCCTTCCACTGTCACCGAAGTATTTTCACTGCCAACAAATTCGCAGTTTTCCAGGAGACAGATAGCCACGCTATGGAAATGGATGCTGGACTGATTGAAAGTGCAGAATTTAACCTGGCAGGTCCCAGGAGCATGAATCTGCAGCTGACTGTTTTCAAAATTGCAGTTGTCAAACTGGACGTGGCCTGAGGTTGTCTAAAAAAAGAGAATGAAACCAGATCAACCTATTTTCAATTTTAACAAAGCAATCAAAGAGGAAAGTCATTCTCCAGAGAAATATTGCCTGTGAATAGATACAGAATCTCCTTGTCTGCTATCTTCTAATTGTGCTGATGGGAATGAAAGAAAGAGACCAGGATACCATGGCAGCTCGTAACAGAACATGGAGATGAAACTGTCAACTAAAAAATATTTTTTTGGTCTTTTTAGTTGCCAGCAGAAAGGGTGGGGGGGAAGTAGTGCATTCCTCAAATGCTTCAGATAATTGCTAGGCAGCTGAAGCTGTGGGCAGGCAAGATTATTACTGGACAGCATGATTGATGGTTCTTGGTTATGGATGTGTCCCACTGGAGAATATATATCCAGGGGGTGGGGGAAGACCAGGGTCAAGGGGAAATGAATGATGTGTCTTAGTGTCGGCTGCACCCAAGTAATGCCAAAATGGTCACTCCTAATAAATCTTTTTTTTTTTTACTCTGAGAGATGCGGCTAGAGACTTATGATTTGAATGGGGGTGGATTTGTCGGAGCCTTTACAGCAACAAGTATTGATTCTTTCTCTGACTAACTCATGATGTTTTCATAGCAATATATACTGCCGCACTGTGTTTTACAGCATTCTCTGGGCAGTTTACAAATTTTAGTATATTGTCCCCAACAATCTGCGTCCTCATTTTACCGACTGCGGAAGGATGGAAGGCTGAGTCAACCTTGAATCTTTCAGAATCAAACTCCAGACTGTGGGCAGACAATATTGCATTCCAACCACTGGGTCGCCAGGGGTCCTTTCATGCTTGAAAAAAAAAAAACCTTGTCTACTGTTAATCTAACTTAGCAGGATATCCTTCTTATCCTGATGCCATCCAGATGTGTTGATTAAATTCCCACAAACTATACCAACTATAAGTTGAGTTAACCAGAAATTCCAGATGATGTAGCTCACCATGTCAAGTCAGGCCTCTTGGAACCCTTCCCCAATCTGGTGGCATCCAGGAAACAACAGCCACACTGGTGGGGAACATTGGGGCATGCATTTAAAAGGCCCAAGTTAGGAAAACCTTTGTGTGGATTCTGCCCCATTGCCCAGATCTCCCCAATTCTCACATGACTATTCTTCAGGGAACCCCAAGTCCTGAACGCTTCTTCGGATCTTTCCTTCATACTCACCTTATATATTACTGGTGTGAACCAGGCTGGCATAAAGACCAAATTGCATAACCTCATTGTTGGACAGTGCTGGTCAAAGCTCACTAGAAGAGCCACATCCCCGAGCTTGCCCTTCCCCATGATTTCCACAGGAGCCTTGAGAAAGATTTCACTCTGTTCCTCATACATTCCTGGCAGCAGGACAATCCGGTCATACATGCTGGCTGAGAGCAAGGCACTCCTTAGGTTGTCAAACTCACAGCCAGGCCCAACACAAAGAACCCGCCTGTCCTTCTTCCTCCTGAATAAGTAGAAGCAGTTGGAGGAATCCAGGTCGTGGCTGTTTTTGGTCCAGGTTTTAGAAGACAGATAATGCTGCTTCAAAGCTTCTCTCCAAGACCAAGGCTCCACGCCAGGCTGGTTAGGCCAGTTTGGATGCCGGCATTCAATGCAACCAAGGCACAGCTGTCTCCAACGTGTATTGTCCAGGCTGAGGATGAGTTCGTACCATGCTCTGCACACCAAACTGCACCGGCCAAGGTCAGGAAGACGCAAGTAGGACAATATTAAGCGCCATAGTTCTAGCGGGAGTCCACTGATCTCCATAATCACCTAGGAATAATGGGACAAAAAAACCCAAAAATTTAAGAGATCATCATCTGCCTTCTGTGCATCTTTGTTTGGATTTAACTGAACATGGTGGGAGTTGAGATATACCCATCAAATCAATACATCCCTTTTCCTCTTTTCTCTACTTATTTGACTCAGCAGCAGGTTCTATTACAGGACGAGATGAAGGAACAAACCAGAAGGTCAATTCATAGCTTACAGGAGAAGGAGGCAGAAAATTATAATTATACGTTCCAATCACAGTTAGAAGGAGGGGAAAACTCACCAATTAATTTGTGGTAGATTATCAAGGATTTCTGACCCTTTATAGCTTGACAATAACTGCATAAAATCAAAAGCTTAAAAAAAAAAAAACCTGACAAACACCATTGTGTGTTAATTACTTAACCTCTGTGTTCCTTACCTATGTTAACAGAGGTATTGAACAGTAGTCTTCAACTAGGTTTTTGTAATCTTGATGAGCATTTCCTGATCTACAGTAATCCAGATCTTGATTTCTATTTGCATATTTTTTGGGGTGTATACTTCCAGTGGCCCCATGGCTGCATGACTCCAACTTTATCCTCACAGAGCCAATGGATGGAAGCTTTAAAGAGGGAGATACAAACATGAAATAAGAAATTTCCTGACTATGAAAACTAGTAAGCAATGGAATAACCTGTCTCCTGAAACCAAGGATGTGCCTTCACTGAAAGTTTTCATTAAAAGATTCCATGACCACTTTTCCAGCATGGTATGGGGATTCCTGCGCTGGATGGAGAACTGGACTAAAAGACCTCCAAGTTCCCTTCCAAACCTACAATTCTATAAACTTTGCCACACAGTCCCTTTATAAATACTTTTATACTATAATTCTGAACAGGGGAAATAGTAAACACCTAGGAAAGAATTATCTTATCTCCATTTAGTCACAATTACAGTATGTCCTGGTTCTATTCGCTTGTTAGTTTCCCTTTGCTTAAAAAAGGCCGTGCTCTCCTACCACATAGGCTTACAACTGGGGAAAACATTTGAAATAGTCATGTGCCCCTGGGGGTCATGGCTACTTTTAACTCTTTATGAAACAGTGGTGGTTCACATGCACCAACAAGTTATGTTAAACACTAGTTATGTTGAACACTTCGTACAATCCTAGTATAAATATGAAGGGTATCCACCATTTTGGACAGGTTCCAAATGGTTAAACTGAATAAACTCTCCAGGACAATTTCTAATTAAACTAGGTACCAAGATATTTAGATGTTTGTTTGCTCAAACACAAATTCTACAATAGAGCAAAAATTAAATTAGAAAGGGTATTTTTCCTCCTTAGGTCACATCTGTACAGCCTATAAATGCTCTTTAAAATAGTATTGGCATAAAATGTGTGACATGAAGATCACACAGATTGATCATACGTATAACCCCTTTGAATTATGCAGGAAGTGTAATTGCTGCTGGCAGAAGTGCACGTGCTGTATTAAATATATTTGATTTTGCATGGTATGAAATAAATTTGAATTGAGATTTGTTTTTTAATCTCTGCTGAAAATTCAAAGACCTAATCTGTATTGCTATAAGGAGGGTGAATCAGATGGTAGACTTGTTTTAAATCAAGAAGATTGCTCTTGTAGGTGCGGGATTGAAACAAAAAAAAGCAACCCTTGTGGAATAAATATACCTTCAAAGGCAATTTGTGATCTTGCACATTATAAATAGTAACAGCAAACCATTATGCAAAGAATATGCTGTTAATACTGTTTATGACTCAGCCACATGGAGACAAATGGGGTTGAATAAATAGAAGCATATATAATACTTGGTCAACTGTGGAGAAAATCCCTACCTGGTCAGATTCTGATTTAATTTAAGAAACAGTACAGTAGTACAAATACTTAGTATATTTAATAGTATATTAGTATAGTAATATTATTATTAGTATATTTATTTAGTATATTCAACTTAGTATATTAACCTTTAGGCAAACTTGTCATTGCAACTGTATTGTACACACACACACGCACACCAACGCACACCAACTTTATACGACACAGAATTCTCTATGGCTCACTGATATCCAATCTTTTGGCTTGCCTGAGCTAAAGAGAGTGAAGAGGAACTTCTTGGAATGTGTGTATATACTGTATTTGCATATATTTGTATTTCTCTCACCCCCCCCCTCTTTCTTATATTATATTGTAGATATTGTATTGTATTGTATTGTATTGTATTATATTATATTATATTATATTATATTATATTATATTATATTTATATTATATTATATTATATTATTATATTAATTATATTATATTATATTATATTATATTATATTATATTATATTATATTATATTATATTATATTATATTATATTATATTATATTATAGTTCGTATTTACTAGCTGTCCAGGGCTGGATGTGGCACAAGTTGGACACATCTGCTTAAGAGAGACTTTAACTTTTTTAGTTATCTTATATGAAAAAACATAAAACGTTGCACACACACACATATACGCCATGCTTTTTATTGCTGCTGACCATATGGAACCCACCCGAGATTCTCAGCTCTAGTCATCTTCCAAAAAGCTGTTAAAACATGGCTCTTTTGAAGATAAAGATATTTTTGCCTCCATCTGTTTGGCAGTATGCTATTTTAATTCTGTGTGATTTTTTCATGAAAGCCAAAATGAGTTCCTTAACCACTTAGAGATGTACTATTGCAGCAGCATCTACAAAAATAATTGTGATGGAAATAACAAGTTCATTAATAAAATGCACATTCAGTTCAAAATAAGCTTTCTCTTGCATTCTGTCTAATAATCCCAGTCCCAGATACAGGTAGCGCTCTACTTACAACCACAGCGCAAAATTTCTGCTGCTAAGAAGACAATTATTAAGTAATTTTTCCCTGACCTTTCTTGCCACTGTTGTTAAGTGAACTACTGCAATTGTTAAGTTAGTAACACGGCTGTTAAGTGAATCTGGCTTCCCCATTGGCTTTGCTTGTCAGAAAGTCACAAAAAGTGATCACATGACCCTGGTACACTGCAATTGTCATAAATAGGAGACAACTGACAAGTGTCTGAATTTTGATCGGGTGAACATGGGAACGCTGCAATGGTCATAAGTGTGAAAAGTGACCTACCTGTAATTGTTTATCTAGGTAAGTTTCTTCAACCATGTGTCTGAGTGCTTTTCTTCTGCAAAAGTGCTCTTAGAGAAGAATTCACTTCAATCCATAGACATTTCAGATTACAAATCCCATTAGGCTTACTTGCTTAGAATCTGGTGAATTACCATCTAATCCAACTGGGGAATATTGAGTTGAAAAAGGCCTGCTTTTCTCACACACACACACACACACACACACACACACACACACACACACACACACACAAACACACACTGAATTGCTGCTTTGCATTTCTAAGCTTTGGATTCAGTTTTGTATTACAACGTTGCTTTCCAACCAGTGATTTTTGTATTTGAGGTTTCTGGCAAACCTGACACTTGGCTGTTCAAAAGCACAGATGGATAGAAGCAGCTCTGCTACAGATGAGGCAGTAGTAATGTTGGATGGACACTGAACAGCATTCCCCCCCCGCCCCATTGCCCTGTTACATGAGAGAACTCACAAATCTTTTTGACATACAGTGTGCCATTTCTTCCAAGGAGTTTTGTACAGAAGAAACATGGTAAAGACTTTAAAATGTCACGCAGAATTAAACAACACCTCGCCCTTTCACAGAACAGATGAGAAACAAACACTTTTTTTTTGACACACATGAGACTTGAAGGAGAAAGAGGATACAAGCTGTCCAAAATAATGGCTTTCTGTATAATTAGACCATATATTAACCAAGTGGCTTCTAACAATTATCAGGTTCTAACCTGAAGCTAGAGAATTTGCTTGGATGCCATGTCCAAGAAATTAATCTCAAAACAGCAGAGGAAATCAAATGCTTCACAGCTTCACTGTTCTAGATTTACTTTCTTCCCAGTGAGATTCAACTGGACCAGGTGAGACTGGGTCATTCAATTACTTGTGATAAAAAAGGGGAGCAGAATTATCAGTCTTGGGGTCCCAGCATAACCATTTTGGATTTTAAACCTGAAGATATATCCAAAACAGTAGTTCATACAGAACAGTGTTGTCTACTTTTTCAGGTTTTGTCATTTTGTTCATGGTTTTCCACAGCAAAATTTCCATAGTTTTATTTATTGCCCAAAGCCCATACAAATTGACATGAATAATATATGAATTTAATTAGACCTGGTATGTATGTTGCTTCGCTGTATTTTGCTTAAAGCTGACTTTGGTTAATTTGGTGATTGTATGAATTATGTGTATCTGTGAACTTAAACTTTTGAAACACCATTTGAGAATAGAAATTGAAAAGCAATTAGTACAATCTGCATATAAAGTGCTTTTTCAAATGTAATTCAGAGGCATTAGAGGAGGGAGCAGAAATGAGAGTTCAGCTCACCAGCCCCAATGCAGTAACAAACAGTGAACCAAATTCAACTTCATATGAAAAAACACCCACAAATTCAACAGAATTCCCCATCCCACCCTGATCTCTCCCTTGCACCAAACATCACCCATATCTGCAGATTTGGATGGTTACACAGAAAGAAGTAAATTCATTTCATCAACGGCTTCTTTCTACTGATGGAAGGTAACATATAAGATTCATTAACTTCTACTTTCTTCACACAAACTATTGATTATAAAATGCTGAAAGTATTACTTTGTTGTTATGATCGTCGGGTTTTTTAACCAATCCAGGAAAACCACACTCTCTTGCAGTCTCCAGATATACTGAAGGACCTCTTAACTTTGAATAGATCTGCAGCACACAAACACTTTTAAAATGAATTTAAACCCTGCATACTTAGACCCTGAGATCCAAATCTGCTTGAGCAAGAGACCATCAGAGTAGTGGAGATGGGGCAGGCAAAAGGTCCCAAAAGAAACTATTCTGCATTATCCATTCTTAGCAATATTTTTTCTGCCGTTCAGGAGGAGGTGAAAGCCATCCTTCCAAAGTTTTGTGGCACGACTATTATGGAATAAATAAGGTGCTTTTTGACAGGAGTCTGTCTCCTGCTCCCATCCCATCCATAACAGCAAGAAAGCTTTAAGCTGGCATTAATCCAAAATAATTAACACACCAGGATACCAACAGCAGGAATTTCTTAAGTAAAGTATGTATACTCTGCAAGCCTCTCCTTAGGCAAGTTTAATCAAAGTCTCACTCTCTTCCATGGGACTTACAGATGAGCGAGCATAGCCACAAACCGATCCCGATCACAACTCTGCGGAGCCTGCCTTCTTTTATGGATCAGGCGGAATCTACTGCCTCGCCTTCCCACAGCATCCTACTCACTCCGCTCGCCTCTATTAGAGCGCGAGCTCGAAGGAAAACACCCGGGGACGGGAGCCACTCCCCTTGCTCCAGCGCGCACGGGCGTTCAGATCATAGAGATTTTACAAGCGAAAGGAAGGCAGAGGAAAAAGGGAGATCATCTCCTCCGTAGCTCTAGCATTGCGATCACATGATTTCTGGGGTCCCGAAGAGGCCACCAGATGGCAGTAAAAACCAAAACTTTTGGGGTTTCAGCCCCAGACTAAAAGCTGCTCAGGTTAAGGTTACACAGTACCAGCAGAACTGGAACAATACAGTTTGCTTGAAATATATTCATAAGACATGCTTTTCTCTGTTGTGTTCGATAAACATAGGGTGCTCACAGGCATCCAAAGTAAGTATTTTGACAGTAGACAGATAGGTGCAATAGGTGCCTTTTCTATCAGTAAGTTGACATTTCTTTTAGGGGAGTACATTTTTCCTCATATTTTTTGTTTATTTTATTCAAGCAGTAATTATAATTTTATTTCAACTTAACTTTGTTAGTAAAATGTTTTAGAATAGAATAGAATAGAATAGAATAGAATAGAATAGAATAGAATAGAATTCTTTATTGGCCAAGTGTGATTGGACGCACAAGGAATTTGTCTTGGTGCAAATGCTCTCAATATACATAAAAGAAAAGATACATTTGTCAAGAGTCAAGAATCATAAGGTACAACAGTTAATGATAGTCATAGGGTACAATAAGCAATCAAATCATACTAGGAAACGGTCCATATAAATTGTAAGGATACAAGCAACGGAGTTAGTCATACAGTCACAAGTGGGAGGGGATGGATGATAAGGAGTGATGAGAAGATTAATAGAATAGTACTGCGGACTTTGTAAATAGTTGGACAGTATTGAGGGAATTATTTGTTTAGCAGAGTGATGGCGTTCAGGAAAAAATTGTCCTTGTGTCTAGTTCTGATGTGCAGTGCTCTATAGTAGTGGTCACCAATCGGTGGGCCGGGGACCACTGATGGTCCGCAAAAAATTTTTGGTAATCCGCAGAGAAATATCCCTACCAAAGCACTCCCGCCAAAGCAATTAATCCAGGCTGTGCGGGAACACAAGACTGTGCCGTCCACATGGCCCGCCCACCCACTGGCCCGCACCCTTTGGCTAAGTCCAAACCTTATCTTGAGTAGAGCCACACGAGCTGGAACTGGAAGGTAAGACCAAAGGCAGGGGACGGAAATCCACCCCAGGGTGGCTTGCTGATGTTGGTGGGAAAGTCAGCCCCATATTCCAGAGCTGCAATGGTCACAGGATTGGCCCTTTGATCACCCGGGAGCAGCTCCTCCAGTCCATGGCAGGCCGGTGCACCTGGGTGGAGGAGCAGCTCCTCCGGGATGACTAAAGGGCCAGTCCTGTGACTACTGCAGCTCTGGAATATGGGACCGACTTTCTCACCAATGTCAGCAAGCCACCATCAGTCAAAATTCATATTAGTGGTCCGCGGGATTTAAAATTATTGGTGATCCCTGAGGTCCAAAAGGTTGGTGACCCCTGCTCTATAGTGTTGTTTTGAGGGTAGGAGTTGAAACAGTTTATGTCCAGGATGAAAGGGTCTTTAAATATTTTCATAGCCCTCTTTTTGACCTGTGACTCTTTAACACTGAGAAAGATTGCTTGACTAGAATGTCTCATTTGCATTTGTTGTTTTTGTTTGATTTGATTACATGCCATCAAGTTGGTGTTGATCTTAGTGACCCCTTGTTTTTACATTATACTGTGGAAAGGGAATTTCACGAAGGCAGTAGTGTCACAAAAAACAGGAAAAGCCCAAGGGGAACATCAAGTCAGCCAGAAAACAAACTTACATAGGGAAATGAATCAAATAAAAAGTATTAAAGAATCCCTATAGACAAAAGCCTAAGTAATTAAGAAAACTAGACAAATAGGAAAAGGAAACAAAAGATAATTTAGAAAACCCTTACAAACACAGGACATGCCAAATAAGCAAAACAAACAGACAAAAGACACAAAGTATAAATTACAAAAGGGACAGACAGGAGATTGCCACAGAACAAATATGAAAAACTATCTAAAAGAGATTACAGAAAGCCAACAATACAATCTGGCCACCCCGCGGAGTTTGCCTTCCACACCCCGCAGAGTTTGCCCTCAGACAGAAATAAAGACAAACTCAAACAGGATTTGAAACAGGCACAAATACAAACACTCACACAAAATCAACTTACAAAGGGAGAAAAGGGTATAAAAAAACAGGGACTTACCATAAGAAGCTAGCTAGTCCAGGAACGCAGACTTCTCACTGTTCTCCGCTTTCCTGAAAAATAAAAAGATCCAGCTTTCAAGTAGTTGTCCATATCCTTGCACCAGAGCTCTCCCAGTGGGAAAATCAAATCCTCAAAGAAAGGCATATTTTTTTGGAAATTTTATTTGAGTTTTCACAAAAAGAAAAGAAATACAATTAAAACATCTTTTTTGAAAGCAGCATAATCCCGGGTTACATTTCCTTATATAGACACAAATTCAGGTTCATGCTCATTTTTATATTCTATTCCATATCTTATTACAATTTTACATTTTCTACATGGCTTCTCCCCTCTTTTAATTTCCTCAATTTTATTGTATTTATTTCATCTCAATTTAAATCATTATATTTATATTTTTTATCTGTCATGTTTCAATTTTCTATTATCTTTTCTCATTAAACAAAATTTATCCAGTAGTTACTGATTGGAGTATGACGCCTTTATATCTTTCCCCTAAAGTTATAACACTCAATATAATACATAACTTCCATTCAGATTCTGCTTGGTACATTCTTAAAATACACACTGTATTCTTAAAAAAAAAAGAAAGGAAAAAATTATAAATGTATATAATTAAAACAGCATTCCATTCCAATTCAATTCTATCATTAATATTAATATTCATTACAGTCTTAACATTTTTCACGTTACTTTTCAATTTAATATCATACTTCTATGGGAACAATTATAAACTTTCCATACTCAATTCCCCCCCTCTTCACTTATATTTTAAAAAACATTGACTAGTTAAAATGTTCCCATTCCTTCCTAATTCAATTTTCTCATTTATTTTATTTCATTTACTTTATTCACAAACATTTCACCAAGTTACACTAACCATTCTATCCCTCTTTCTAATCATATGTTGTTTCCAATTTTCTAAAATTATTTCTATCTCAAATACAACAACACAATCTCATGTACCTTTACAGAATCCTCCTTTCAATTAATTTTTCACCCATCATCTCTAAATAGGTCCTGTTTCTTTATATCTTGCTCCGGACCTTTGTAGCTTCTTTTCCTTTCCTTCTTCTCTCTCTTCTTCTCTCTCCCCTTTTTACTCCTTTGCCTCTCTGCCTCTATTTCCCTCTTCTGTATTCCTCTTTTCTGTTGCTTTCCAGTATTATACTTATTTTTCAAATTATTTTTCTTTTCTTTGGTTGTTTTTTTAGGTCTTAAATTCTCCATCCTCTTTCCCCCCTTTCCTTTTTCTTCCCCACATAGAATTACTTGTTCATTAAAGATTGCTTCTTTGTCCCAGTCTTCTTGTTTTGCAGTCTTTTCTTGTTGTTTCTCATAGTTCCAAATCTCCATTTCTAGAAATTGAAAAACAAAGCCAAAGGAACCCGTTGTACTTTTTAAGTTCCATTTTCAATTCATCCAAAAGTAATGCCATTGTAGAAATTTTTAAACAACCACCCAATTGATTTTAGTCATTCAAATATAGTAGCCAAAAATCCAAAAGTCACCAAGCAACCCAAATACACACAAGCTGTTTCTTTTTGCTCTTCCTTTTCCCCCCCACTTTCTCTTTCTGGGGTTACTATTTAGTTGCAAAGTTTCAGTTAAAATGTATCTTTTAGAAGTCTTATTGAAATTTTACTTTAAATTCTTTTAAAGTCCAGGCAGTCTCCTCCCTCTTCCAGATCCTGCCCTTATTCTTTTTCTCTTCCTTCCTGCTTATAGAAGAAATTTTTTTTAATATCCAGAAATCTTTATTGTCCCTTTGGCATTTAGTTATATTTTCAGCTTAATTGCCTATTGATGCCAAAGTGGATTTTTCCAACTTCTTATTCTTAATTGTCAATATAAGAAAGGAGAGAGAAGAAAAAAAAGTCAAACCTTTCCCTTTTCACTTTCTTTCGCTGCTTCCGACACTTCTTTGGGAGCAATATTATTTCTTGTAAAATTTAAATTCCAGGGTACCTTAGTTATTGCTTTTTCAACTTAGCCCGGTCAGCCAAAACTTTCACTTCTTATTTTCCTCCTGCACGTTCTTTTCTGGTTTAGTTCTTCTTTGAGGCAGCCATTTCTGACTGCCGCTCCTACCACCTTCGGGAAAGGGAGTAATGGCCAGCTGAGGAGGAGAGATGCGGCTCTCCTCAACCCTGCTGGCAGTCTCCCCCTTCTTCACCACCTCTACGGGGTGGCTTAGCCCTGAAGCCAGCCAGCTTGGGGCGCTCCAGTGACGAGCCCAGGCAAAAACCGCGCAGGGTCATGCATTCCTGTCTGTCGCCGAAGCCCTTCAAACCGGAAGTCGAAAAAAAGGCATTTTGACACCTTTCAACAATACTATTGTATTTATGAGCTTTTTAAGACTCTCATATCAGCATGTCTGCAGAGAAATCCTTCACATGCAAAGCTTCCTTTGCACATTAAGCTGAACTCTCTTTAAATATTTTTAAAGCTAAAAGAGATATATCTTAAATAAGAAACTGCTATAATATAAACCATTGAGTCACATCTTTATTTCCAAGACTACGTCAGAGTCTCACTTGAGCCCCACGGCATTCTTATATATAAAGTAAACATTATGAGAGGCTGGAATGCAGTGCTTAGTTAAAATGTTCCTGCCCAAAGACAATAGGGAAAAAGTATGGTGAAAATGCAAGTATCAGACTTCAAGCACAGCAACAGACTTTGATTTTCTGAAATCTCCACCAACAATCTCCACCAACATTCATCAACAGCAGAATCTCTTTTTGGCAAGGCAAACCAACAGTATAATTAATATAAAATTAGTTACCATTTTATATATCCCCTCCAAACAGAATATGGTATACTTAATTTAAATAATCCTTTTCAAGGAAATACAGTAATTCTAAATACAGTAAATCTAAAGACATTTCTGAAAATTAGCATAGAGCAGGGTTCCCAAGCTGAAGTCTACTATCTCCCTCATGGTGGTGCAGAGTCCAGGTGAGGTGCAAAAAAACTTACTTACACATTTTTACAGCTATTCTGAAGTTGAATTGCATTTATTGTTCATTTGTGTCCATGTTGGTGTTTGTATTTTTAGGGGAGCGGTGTACATTAAGATTACAGTAAAGGGAGGTGTGATGGTAAAACAAATAGGAACCTCTAGCATAAAGGTTGTATCACTGAAGGAACTGATGAGATGCCCTATTTAATTCAGTGTGGAGAGTGGGCTCCCCTAAGTAACCAAATTGTCCAAACAAGGACAATATCATGAAAAAATATGATTTATATCTTTTATGAAACCTGGCAAATTAGACGCTCATCCAAATAACATTACTGCAAAATACCCATTATAAGTATAAGAGGGAGCTAATATTTGAATATTCATGCAAATCTGATGATAAACCACCCTGAAATCAAATTCATCATCAAAAGATGATAGGGAAAAGGTAATAATCTTTAATGGTTACATACTTCAGGAACTGTATTATAATTGTGACCTATAAGATACACAATGAGCTACCTTTTTTCTTCATAAAAGAGGTAGGTACATTGGGCTACCCAGTAGGAGTAGGAATATCCACCGATGTACTCTCTTAGTTTACTTATTTGCTAAGAAGTAGGATTTCCTAGACGTCTGTTTGTAAATGTGTATGTCAGTGATTTCCTCATGCGATTTTTTGATGAACTTTGCTAGTTGTTTTCTGAGAAATACAAAGTAAGTATTGTGTAAAGAGAAATGGGATTGAAGGATTTGGGGCTGAGATCTATACCTTCCCTTCCCTCCCCTCATGTGAAACAATAGCTGACATCTGTTTTTTTTAAAAAAATAATTATTTGCTTTAAGTCAGAGATGAACATTTACTATATGGGAATGAATCAGTATTTACAATAATTCTTTTTTTAAAGTTAAAAAAGCATTACTATGTACTATTTTGGGGTGATGCTGTCGAAAGTAACATTGGGAAGTACTTTTCTACACACAGGATCCTCTGATAGTAGCTTTATTATTTATTGTCATAAGCCATTTCAAATAAACAATATTTTTAGGACATAATATTTTAGAAATCTTTCTTAGCAAGGAAATAAGACACTTTATCTCTTTTCAGTCTCGTAAATCATTTTTATTGTGTATTTGTAATTTTTTTTTGTTCAATCATTTCCTGAGCATCATATAAATAATGTAATATTCTGTGGTTTCATGGCTCTTTAAAGACTAACATTATTACAGTGACAGTGGTTGCTGGCACACATGTCCATTTCAACAGATGCCTTGAGCGAAATGCCATCTGGGGGGGCCTGGAGTCCCTTAATTCTTTGTCTGACTGCTCTGCAGATATAGCGGAGCGATTTTCTACCTGTTAAACACAAATCCACACCCAAACGGCCATTAAAGAAGCTAACCAGCTAATGCTACATCACTTCCAAACAGGCGTCCCCAAACTCTTAAGCTCATTCAACTCTTCATGAAACTTTAGAGTCTCTTCATCAGCATTCAAATATTATATTTAATAAATAATTTATTAAATAATAATTTAACAAACAGTACTTACAAATAATAATTTAGAAAGTCTGGCTAGTGAATTTGGCAATGCCTGGAGACAGCAGAAGAGAAGAGAAAGAACTGGAGAAGATAACCAAATACAAAGACCTGCAAATAGAACTAGAACAACTGAAAAAAGAAAGCAAAGGTGGTAACAATACTAATAACTCATGGTTGCAACTCCAAAACAACTAGAGAACAGCTTGAACACCCACCACAGAGGTGGTATTCAGCAGGTTCTGATCAGTTCTGGAGAACCAGTAGCGGAAATTTTGAGTAGTTCGGAGAACCAGCAAATACCACCTCTGTCTGGCCCTGCCCGCATCTATTCTCTGCCTCCTGAGTCCCAGCTGATCGGCTGGGTCTTCTTTTGTTGCCCTGCACAGGAAAACGGAGCTGGAAAGCAGGTTAGTGGGGTGGGGAGGGAATGGAGATTTTGCAGTATCCTTCCCCTGCCATGCCCACCAAGCCTCGCCCACAGAATCGGTAGTAAAAAATTTTGATCCCACCACTGACCCATCGGCATTGACAAATTCACCAAAAAGCAGCTTTACTCAGAACAGCTTATATCATGCAATGTAAACATAAAACACCCATATCTGCCTATCCCAGGTCCTTGGGAAGGACGATAGGTGGATAAAAATGCCAACTCGTCTGAACATCTGGCTGACTCTGTGATGATGGACTCTTGCGGCTGGTTACCATCTCACCTTGGGTAACACAAGATTCCCCCCTAGCCACCTTTTTCAGGATTAGAAAGACTGGAATGGAATTTTACAGAGGTGCCCCCCCATTAACTGATCTAATGATGTTTCATCATTTATCAACCACTAGCAGGGTACCCGTGCTTTGCTACAAAACTATGTGATCGGGAGGAAAATAAGATGAAAAAACTGTGCCTCTGCCTACCAGCATCCTTAAGTATTCATCTGGCTAGCATTCTGTCAGTGTGTGAGAGGTTTGAGGGCTGTTTGGAAACTGAAACCGTATTTGCTGTGTGAGCAAGGAGACAGCAAGGAGCCTGGGCATGGCTTATCTCGACTGTTCTGTATTACAGCTGGTTGCTGCTGTGAAACTAAAACTGAACCTGAAACTCCTCTCCTCTGCTTGTGTTTTGCATTTGGAACAGATTTCTTTTTAGCTGGGTGAGGGGAGTAGAACTCCTTAGCATCAGAACATGTTAATAATAATACAGGAAATACTAATGCTCTGATGGTCATTTTGAAAAATCCTTTTTTAGTGAACACCTAGAAGCCAAGAGGAAAATACGTGCCAAATTTCAAATTTGTAGGCTTTACGGATCTGGAAATTTCGTGATGATGCGTGAGGGGTATTTCGCTTTTATGTACATAGATTTACTGACTCCTACTCTTTTGTCTCCCAGCCCTTTATTGACTATTGGAGGTCGATATTCCCCATCACTGGGGAGCCCTGTGTGTCACTACCACCACCACCACCCACACATATACTTCATCCTACTCAGGGCTCGAACCGGTGGGACCCGGCGAAACAACCGCCGGAATTTTCTGCATTCGCCTTTAATCTTCTCCAGCGGCGCCGCCTCCAATCAGGCAAAACAGGAAGCCCTTTTCCACCCCTCCCTCCCTCCCTCCCCTTTGCACAGCCAAGGCATTCGCTAGAGCGGCCCCGACCCGACCCGACCCAGCCCGCCTTCTTCCTTCGTTTGAAGCTCGCTTGGAGCGCGAACGCACCGCCCCCTCCCGGCCTTTCCGCGGGAAGGCGAGCGAGCGGATTGGAGAAAGCTGGTCACGCGCCCTTCGTTTGGTGGCGTCATTCGTCTCTGCGGCGCGCGGGAGGAGGGCGTGGCGAAAGGAGCTGATTTATTTATTTATTTATTGTCCCGGCCGGCCCGGGAGGGGAAGCTTCCCTGTCAGTTTCAGGCAGCTGCGCGTCGCTCACGGGCGGGTTGGCGGAGAGTTGTCTGCCGGCCTTGGGTGGCAACGTGCGCGCGAGGAGCAGCGATGCTTCCTCCTCCACCACCACCACCGCCATGAAGGAAGCCCGCGCGGGTCAGTGAATTGGCGGGGATTGTTGAGGAGCAGCTTGGAGATGAGGAGGTGGCGGAAGGAGAGGCAAAGACGGCAGGCGAGCATGCAAACGGGCAGGCGGGCAAAATGGAGATGCGGAGGGGAAAGGCAAAGAGCGGCGGGGGCGGCGGCGGGCCGGGCTGTGCTGCAGGTGCTCGCGGCTGACCTCGGGGCAAAGGCAGGGCGAGGAGAAGATAAGGGCGTTTCTGGTTAACCAATCCCAGACTCTGTTAATATATTACCTACCCCCCCCAAACAGGATTGCATCCCGCCTTTCGCTTTATTTTTTTAATTTTTATTGCTTCTCTTGAGCGTGGAAAGACATGCATGTTTTGTATAGGGTAAAAATGGGACGAACCGTCTTACTTTGAAAAGCACGGCAGCGGGGTTAACAACGAGGCCCTCGAAACGTTGACTCAATGTCCCGCGGTAGGTTAATTTTGTAGAAGTCAGGACGAACCGTTGTATAGATGGGTATGCGCTCCTAAAATGGCACCCCCCCCAAAATTTGCAGGGACCAAATCAAATGCATTTCTCTTCAGTTGCAACAGGCTTCATGCGTTAGCCCAAAATACGTGCCTACTGTATGTGCATAATGTGTATGAGGTCTCGGCCTTATAGTCGCCACCCGTTAATAAGCATTTAATAAGCATAAGCAAGCACAAGCATTTTAAATGCTTATGCACCCGTTAATAAGCAGAAGCATTTTTGGAAAAAAAAACTTTTTCCTGGTGTATAACTGGTAATTTGATATATATTTACCATGCTAAGTTTTGAATTGCTGAGGATTGTTTATAGTAGGCGTTTTCACTTTAGTTTGCACTATAGGGCCTATTATATGCAACGAATTGGATGAAGTGTGATGGCTATGAAAGAAATTGCACGTTTGCATCCCAATAGAATATATTAGACCAACTCTAAATTTGCAAAAACATGCAAGATCTCAAAATGTGTTCAGGTTTTATGATGAATAGTAGGCTAAATAGAAGTGTAGTTCTGGCATGGAGTTTGAAATATTAGTATTTTGGTTTGGGGAAGGGAACTAATAGTTGTACAATATAATACTTATAATTTTAAGCTGTGTGTAGTTTTAATATTTCAGGCACAAATCATATGTACTTCATCTTTACAGTACTGAGATTATGTTACTGAATTACTTTATAGTATTGCAGTGACTGAGAATATTTTTGAAATTCCTGGAATACAAAGGTCTTTCTGAAAATATATTTGGCTTATATTTGAAATATAAAGCATGTAAAGTCAGGGGTGTCAAACTCGCAGCCCTTGGGCTGGATGCATCAGGTGCTGGGCACACACATCCCTGGTTTAGCAAAGGGGAAAAAAGTCATACATCACGTGTCAATGCTGTGATGACATGTGTTTGACACCCCTGGTTTAAGTAACTCATAACAAAAATAGCAAATATCAGTATATATAACTATTTGCTTTAAATTTACATCAAGAAGCATGTTGTCAAATGTATTGATGAAAACAAGATAGCAGCTGTTTCTCTACTTGCTTCTAATGGATTTATACTTGAAAGGATATATAGTGAGAAGCCAATATAGTTATGATGAAATACAAGTAATAGGTGAAAACAGCAAGGAAAGACTAGCTAAATGTTAGATAATAAACATTTCACTACCAGCTTGATTACAGACTCTGGAAGGCGTTACGTAAATAATGGTGTAATTTGAATGCTATTCAATTATGTAGCATCTAAAATCTGTTCAAATTGTAAAAATATGTGATTTGGGGATCTGTATCTTTAAAATCTTTCTCTCATCATGCTCAAGAAGAAAGTTATAGGAAGTATTTTTCCTATCCAAATAGGGAAAATTTACCATAGTGGCTATAGAGAAGCTGATAAGTTTTATAAATACAGATGGTGAATTGAGTAAATTAAGGCAAAAGGTAAAATATAAATTAAATATTATTTAAATAAACAAATCATGATGAGCACTAGACAGCATTAGAGCTAATTTTCTATGCCTTTGCTGCCATATTTTTGCAACTAAATAAAACAAAAACTATTGATTCCTTTTTAGGCAAAACAGTTTGAAGACCTGCTCCAGAATGCTACTTATACAGAGAAAACCTTGTTTTGTATCATATAGGAAAGGTAATTATCTCATTTTCACTGCAATGGCTTCCTTATAATAAAATTTGTATCCCAATGTAGACTATTGTTTTCACACTTTTATTAGGTTATCACTAATTTTTATTAAGTATAATTAAAGTAAAAAATAATACAAACCACAAAAAAAGAAAGAAGTAACTTCCTCCCTCATGTGAACTAGTACAAACAATTTTGATAACTTATGTTTTCTTAAGCTATTATTATCACATCTTGGCAGGTGTTGTTGAGAAAGCAGCTTGAATAAACTAATATACAGATTAGCTCTTAATGTGTCCCTGGTGCGGGGATTACAAATTTTCATATTGTCCTGTCCTTACATTTTAGTAAATGCTCCACTCTTCTTTGTTTGTCACATGGATGCAGTCCATATTATGCTGAGAAGTGAGGTGTTGTGTTATCTGAATTTGGCTATATATTAGTAGTCCATTTTCCTCCCCCTATATTGATAATTTATCAATATGGTGATAAATTACCACTGTCTTTTCATACATCCCCAATGTAGTTAGAACAATGCTGTCTCACTAGACCAATCGTCTTTCATTGTTGTTCATTTTTTATGTGTTTATAGTTGGTACATTGTAATTGCTGGAAACAGTATCTTTTACATATGTTTGATTTCTATACTGCCTTAACAGGATAGAACAGTAAAATATTCTATATAGAGTATAGAATGCCTTCTAAGGAAGTGCAAAATTGAGGAAAAGAGTTACTAGAATAGAGAGTGTTGTACTCCATCTGTACTTGTTTCTGGAACTTCAGCTCATTCCATTCTTCCTGTTAAGAGTAATATATGGAGCTAAAGGATGGTATTTCTTTCTTTTCAAAATCCACACTTGTATTTTTCTGGTTTCCAATTCTAAGTTCATTTGCAATAAAATATTCCCATTCCCATTATCTTTTTATTTTTTCCTAAATTAGCCTCTTCTAGTGCTAAACTGACATGGGATAAAACTTCTGTGTTTTATTTCCTTCTTGTATTGAAGTTAGGAAATGAGAGAGGGAGACAGTTTCAGGACAATTCCATGGAAAATTTGAAAATGAAAACATGAAGAAATAGGCAACGCGTGGGTAAAAAGAAATGTAAGAGGAAGATTTAAAATGATTGCTAATGACCTGCTTTTGCTCAAACAGGAATGTAACTGGAAAGGCAGGTTTATAGGCAGATCAGTAGCAGACTTCTACAACAAATGTTAATTACTTAATAGAAGCAACGAATGTTGATTACGTAATAGAAAAAAATAAAGGTAATTCGACCATAAAAAAGCTGGAATGCTTTGCACTTCAGACTACTGCATAATCTAGTTTTCTTTGCCAGATATAAATACCTGGTTACCATGATGGTTTTATTTATTGATACTGCAGTTGGTAGAGCTATACAGATAATACATAGGAAGACAAAACAAACTTTGTCTGGCAATGGGGAAAAATGAATATAGGCTCCAGTTGAGCTCCTTAAAATGTCACCAGAAGAAGGCAATGGCAAACCACTTCTGAAAAACCTTGTCAAGAAAACCACAGGAACTAGTTCAGGCAGTTTGCCAGGAGTCAACACTGACTCAGGGACACATAAAAAATAAGATAAAAATAAGGAATTAGGGTAGACAGGACAAAACAAGATAAAAAATAAGTATTTGGCAAATTTAAATAAATACAGACTTAGTCACTAGCTATTGCTAAATCATATTTTAGTATAATGTATTTGAATAAAATCAGTTGACAAAAAAGGAAAACAAGTTTTAATAAGGCAAAACAAAAGCAAACTGAAGCATCTTAGGCTCTTATTTTTTATTTTTGTTTCTTTTATTTGGTTTGCAGTTTTTTCATTCTTCATTAATTGGAAAAAATAAGTTCTTTAGGCTGGTTAATTTTTTTAAGATGCTGGAAATCTCAACCGTGTCTCTGCATCCGTTATTTTATTTGAATCTAAGGGATAAGCTAGAAGGGGAAGACCTGTAGCTCTGTGGAAGTCAAAAGCTATTTTTATTTTTTAATGAAATTAATTTATTACTGAAGAGAACAGGGACCTGTTTGCTGGAATAAGGTATATTTTAAAATGCTGATATGCATTATATGTAAGATGCTGTCTAAATATTAATTCAGCTGAGAAGACACTGAACAAAGAAGAACATTGGGAAGGAGGGTAGTATCAGTTGGCCGAGACCATGGAAATTAAATATTTTTGAATCTTTTATAATACAATATATGAAAATATTTTCACAGTGTTTTATTTATTACAAGGAAAGCAGAAGTTGAAAACATACTCTTAGTACTTTTGAAATTGGACATTCCCTGAAATTCAGCATAAAAAATAGAGACCTTTCAGAAAACTAATGAAGAGGCCAGTTAAACCTCTTAATGTGGTTATTTTTTTCATCTGAAATGAAAGCAAGTAGATTTTGGCTTTGTTCAATCACCTTTACTTCTTGTAGGAGAAGAGAATACCTATATGAGAACACAACAAGCAGCATGGCGGATTCAGAAGACCTTTTGCTGAACAAGGCAAAGGAAGATCAAACTGGTAATTGCATTGTAAAAGTGAACTCTGGTAAACATTACTTCTGTGGTTATTGTGCAGCCATTACAAACATTGCAGTAACTTTCCCAATCCAGAAAGTCCTCTTTCGTCAACAGCTGTATGGGGTACGAACCAGAGACGCAATATGTCAGCTACAGAAAGATGGAATCAGAAATTTGTACCGAGGTATCCTTCCTCCGCTGATGCAGAAGAGCACAACCTTGGCACTGATGTTTGGCCTATATGAAGATTTGTCTTCCGTGCTGCTCAGACACATAAGTGCACCTGAAATCTTTGCCCGGAGCTTGGCAGCTGTGCTTGCTGGGACCACAGAAGCTGTCTTGACCCCTTTTGAGCGTGTGCAGACACTTCTGCAGGACTACAAACATCATGACAAATTTACAAACACCTACCAAGCGTTCAGGGTTCTTCGAGAGCATGGGGCCAGGGAATATTATCGGGGCTTGGTGCCAATCCTACTTCGGAACGGTCCTAGCAACGCTCTCTTTTTTGGCCTGCGAGGGCCCATCAAGCAGTGCCTGCCAGAAGCAACAACTTACAGTACTCATCTGATCAATGATTTTATATGCGGAGGGGTATTGGGTGCTATGTTGGGGTTTATGTTTTTCCCTTTGAATGTTGTCAAAGCCCGCATGCAGTCACAGATTGGTGGGGAATTCCAGTCTTTTTCCACAGTCTTTATGAAGATTTGGGTGGAGCGTGACAGGAAACTGACACATCTCTTCCGAGGGGCCCATCTAAATTATCACCGGTCCCTGATTTCTTGGGGAATAATTAATGCAACTTATGAATTCTTGCTTAAATTACTATAGTTGGTTATTAATTTTCTCTCTTCAGTTGAGCATCGGACAATCCTGTGTTGTCAGTTTCCAAGATATAATGAGAACACACTCGCAAGTATCTCTGACTCCATAACATTTGAGAAACTAAATTGCCAACAAATGGTGGTTTCAGTTGGTATGGATATCAAATATTTATGCAGTGCCTAACTAGTTCAAAATATAATTTTATTCAGTCTTGTTCTTAGCCTTCCAATCTATGGATGTGGCAGCTGTATGACTAAAACAATTAACCGAGAAGTTTCCTGAAATATAAAGCCAGCGGACTGATTCACTCAAAGCATAATAAACTAAATTTCATGCTGGCCTATGAAAATTTGCTCCAGGTCACGTTCAGCTTTATTCAATCAACACTCCTGGTGATCCAAAGAATGCACTTCATAGAAAATAGCAGAGCAAAAAACAAACAAACCCTGATATTTAATTTGTTGTTTGACCATTTGTAACAAATGGTAGCATTTTTTGTAATAAGTGGACTTTGAGTTTCCATGAAGCTTCATGTCCCCCCTCTTGGTTTTTTTATGATGATGATTATGAATATTATTGTACTTTGAAAAGAGACTGCCAAATGTAGAAGAGAAAACTCTTGTTCTAAAACAGGTTCCAAGTAGTTTTGGAGCACTACTGATGCAAATGACATCTTGTCATCATTAGTATTAAATTTTAGAAATAGTAGGATGTATCTCTACTATTAAATAGTGGTTGTTGACTATAGATGAAAGAGTGAGAAAAGCACTGAAAAGCTTTAAAATATTCTCCAACTTGCACTGTCACTGAATTTTTCAATGTCAATTAGGTGTTTAAAGTATTGATTTGGTGAAATATTCTAATCCAGGGTGGTGGTTTCTTTTACTCATACACAGAGAGAGAGAGAGAGAGAGACACATACACTTTCCAGGTTTAGAAAGTTTGGTACAAATTGGTAAACTTAACTAAAAGTAAACAGGATAAAATTCCAGGTATTATTTACTGGTACAGTACAACTGATTGAATGGGTTAGACACTACATCAGGGGTGTCAAACTCATATATCAGGGAATTTTTTTCCCCTTCCCTAAACCGAGTGTGTGTGTGGCCAGTGTGTGATGCATCCGGCCCACAGGCCAGGAGTTTGACAGCCCTGCTCTACATCAATCTAAGGTCTAGTGAAGCAGAATTTTTGCATACCAAAATGAAATGTTTATTGCAATTTTTCACAGTATTTTACTCTGTTGAAAAAGAAATTGCAGAGCTATTTCACACACCACTCACGAGTTGTTTATATTGAGGATATATGAGTTTGCAAAAGGCTAGCTTGCTCTTTGCTTTTCCTTTAATGCAGATGAGTCTTCATACAAAAAAATCTGACATGAGAGATTCATCCATCCACTTTTAATAAGTGACAAAATTGCCTAAATCCTTGCTTTATACTGTATATAGCCTGTCTATTCTCAGTCTATAAACTCGTGTGACGGACCATGAATATATTAAAGAAGGGACAAAAACATCTGCAAATATTACATAGGGCTTCTGTGAATTTTTAATCATGCCAATAAACATATATGTATACAAAATAGTAAGCAATGGGTGAGTTAGGAAGAGGAAATTCAGCCAAATTAATCATTTTGGCTGCAAGATTTTGTGCAAATAGGTGGTAATATTTCCTATTTATGATTTATAGGAAAGCTCTCCCAAACTCTGTTGATTATTGTCCAAGTGTTAGAATTATTTTCTTAAAATTTAGATAACAGTAGGTTTGAGATGGTAGGGTTTTTACTTTATTTTGCATATTGTCCCTCCCTCTACAAGAGTGCCCCAAATCAAATATTAATTGATCTAGATTTCTTGATGCTCAAGATGCTTAGCTTCACAGTTGGATTGCCAAGCACAAGATGAAAGAATGCTTACTATTTTGAATGTTGTAATTATAGATATATATACATAAACAAAACGTCGGTTGAATGTTTAACTGGTAAAGTATAATTCTACCAGAAGGATCTTTTTTTTTTTTTTTTTTTTGGTAATTTCCTTTGGTGGAATAAACACAAGTAAATTCAGTTTCCTGAAATGAATATTCTGTAATAGTGTTTTGTTTTTCCCTGACCATAAAGACTAGGAATATTTATAGGCGTGTCACCGTCATTCTCTGCCCACTCTGTATGCCTGGGGTCATGGGCCACTCTTCCCTCCCAACCCAGCAGAACAATATCCTTCAGTGGAACTGCAAAGAACATAATGAGGTCACACTTAAAAAATAGTAGGGTTGTAAGAACAGTGTTTTTTTTTAAAGAACTGGATCAATGGGGAAAGAAGGTTAACATCCCCACCCATGACTATTATGCTTTCAGTGGGGAGATGTGGTTGTATGAATGGTGATGTGTGTGTTGGCTGTGTATGTGTAGTATCAGTTCTATCCATTCATGCAATCATCCAAAACATTCTGTAGAGACTAGTGAACATCTATGAGGGGAAAATGCCTTCCTCTTCCCTAACAATAATCTTTAATACTTAATTAAATCAAAGGAAAATGAGTGTTGAGTATTGATATTTCCTTCTTGTTTCTTAAGTCTTATTTTGGATACATCTGCTCTCTTATGGATATCAAGTTGCATGTAAAGCTCAAGCAAGTTACTTTGTTAAAAAATGTTTCTCCTAGCAACACAAACATATTAAGTTGCTCATTAAGATGAACTACAGAGACTAGCATGGCTTTAAACATTTGATTAAATTCAGCATTATGTGGAATAGGTTACTTTTGTATTCATGGTTTTAAGTATTACCTGATGGTAAAGTTAAGCAGTAAGATGAAAATGTTAGCAATAAGGTTACTGATTACCTTTTAAACAGCCAACTAAAAACAAACAAGAATGCACAGTCTTGAAGAAAATATTCCTGAATTAATTATCTTACCAATTGGATAAAAAAATAGAACATTATTTTGTCTAACAAGTGTAGAATGTATGCCATTGACTCTGAGTTTCACTGGAAGATGTTATATTGGTATACTCCAGGGTTTGTATGCTTAGCTTATCTGTATGTGGCTTTGACAAGATTTACAAAATAGGATTATCAGATTTGCAGGTGACATAAAAAGTGATATACCAAATAACTCAGGAACCAGTATCAAGATTCAGGAAAATCTCAACAACATCAGTTTCAACAAGGACAAATGCAAAATCCTCCGTTTTTGTGAGTAAAATCAAAAGCATATGTATAGGATATGCGATAGTGCATACAAAAAGGAACTGTATGTCTTGGTGAATCTCAAATGGAGCACGAATCAACACTGATATAGCTGCTGACATGGAACTAGCCTGCGTCAACAGAAGTAGATTGTCAAGTTAGTAATTCATTGTTCTTCTCTGTTCAGATTGGTAAGATCATGTCTGGATCATTGAATCCAGTTGTCAGCACTGCATTTTGGGAAAGACACTAACAAGTTGAAGTGTGTTTTGAGGAAGATAAGATATTAAGAACTTTGGAAGGAAAAATATAGTTGGCAGCACTCAGAACATTTAGCCTTGAGAAGATAGCTATTTTTTTCAAGTACATGTGGCCCTTGTTTAATGACTGCAACTGGGATTGGCAACTTGGTCATTGAGCAGAAGTGATTGCTAAGTGATGATTTTACTTCGGGTTTCCTTTGCATTACAGACAAAAGGTCGTAAATGTGAGGACTGGTCACACACAGATGTTTTTTCTTCACTGTTGTAACTGAATAGTTGCTCTACGAGGCAATCACTAAACAAGGACTATCTGTATCTGATGAACTGTCATGGAGAAAAAGAGTAGATTTTTTTTCAGGATTCTTTCAGAAAACAGACACAAAATTGGTTTTAATTATGAGAAAGCAGATCAAGAAAAAAATCCCTACCTTCAGCAATGGGAGAGTCTGCCTCCAGAGATGGTGGCTATTCTTTTCCTGGAAGTATTTCAACAGAGGCTGGAAGGCCATCTCCTGGAGATGCTCTCGTTGTGGATTGCTAAGCAAGGGGTTGGACTGGGAGCACGTAGCATTGGTAACTGAAGTGTGCAGATACCATATGAGACGACAAAAGGCCTGCATCACACATAAATATTTTAAACCTCTCAAAGGAAAAAAGTAGCTCTTCATCTTCATTCTAGGAAACTGCTGTCTGTGGACCGTTTCCCACTGATAAGTTAAAGTATTACTCATTCATGAGAGCAGAAAACTAGACGGGCATAAAATTTGCTCTCTACCCCCTTTGCGGATTCCTAATCTACCTCTATTACCTCTTTCCAACTCATTGCAATCATTTAACTTCCTTCCAGGTTAATGAATGGATAATAATGAGTGACAAAGCCTACTAAACTTTATACCAGAGTTTTTGAAGTGGATTCCCACAAAATCTTCTGCTTCTTCGGGAAGCTAAGAACATGTGCGTGCCCACACACACAAATTTACTCAGGCCAGTTATCACTAGAGCATTGCTTCTTGATTAGAGTTCCTGGAATTTTTTTTTTAACTAGACAGACAGGCTGATTTTTTTTTTAAAAAAAAAAACTCGTATCTTATAGTTCTTTTGTCTGCTCATGTAAGACATTTAACATTTAAGCCTGTCCCAGAGTTGGGAAGACACTGCTAAGGGTATACATTAAGTAACAACAAAAGACATATGTGTGTTGTAATTCAGTACAAGTAGAGAAAGACTGCTGCAAACCATTGCTGAACAAATGCTTTTAGGTTGACAACTACCCTTATCAGCAAGTATCAGGTGAGTATTTTACTAGTAAAGATTAACCCTCATAATCCAAGGCCAACTACAGGTAATCTTGATTTTTACAGCCATTCATTTAGTGACTGTTCAAGTTACAACAGCACTGGAAAAAAGTATGAATTTTTCACACAGACCACTGTAACATCCCCCTAGTTATGCGATCAAAATTCAGACCTTGGCAACTGGCATTTATTTATGACATTTGCATGGTCCCAGATCACGTTGATCCCCTTTTGCAACCTTCTGGCAAACAGTCAATGGGGAAGCCAGATTCACTTAACTTTCTTTTTAACGAGTGATTCACCTAACTGGCAAGAAAGTCATATAATGGGGCATAACTCATTTAACTGTCTCACTTAGCAATATACATTTTGGGCTCCATTATGGTCAAGGACTACCTGTAAAACTTGATTTGATTTTTAGCTGAAAATTTCTCCTCCATGAATAATTGAGGTTCTGAGGAATGGACATCAATTAAGTTCTCGAATAAGTGTAAGAGAAAAGTAAATTTCTTTTATTCTGCGACTCAGTTACTCTGCCACTTTTGCCACTCAGGACAATAAACAGGATTTGGGGATGTGTGAATATGCTTCAAACTTAGCAACTGGCATGTATTTATGACAGTTGTACTGTCCCAGGATCATGGGACCATCATTTGTAACCTTTCCAGCCAGCTTCCAACAAGCAGAGACAATGGAGGAAACCAGATTTCCTTAGTGACATGATTAGCTACAGTGATTCGCTTAACAACAGTGGCAAAAAGGACATAAAATGAGGCACAACTCACTTATTAGCAATGGAAATTTTGGGCTCAGCTGTTTGCCATAAATCGAGGTCATAAATGCTAGACAAGTTTCAAGGACGCCTCTGTTTCACTGAGAGGCCTATTGTAAGGCACACCTTGTGGAATATTTCCAGGAGAGTCACAATATAAATTTGCCATTTACTACAAAGCAATAGGGTAAATATAATTAACTTGGATTAAATCAGGTTGGAAGGAGGAAAAGGTTTAAAACTATAACCTTGAATTTCAATTTAATACCAGATCAATTCATTTTAGCCCAATGCTCCTTTTCTTCTTGTTCAAAAGTCACAGTTGAACTGGAATCCAAGTAGAAGCAGCTAAAGTCAAACCCAAATAAGCACAGTTAGGCTTGTTTATAACAGCATTAGCAGTATCTAATTAATGTTGGTGTTTCTTCGATAAAGGAAAGCATTTAGATCCAGTTAATGCTTAGATAGAGCGCAAAGCCAATTCTGTACACATTTTCATTGAACTCAACAGTACAAATACGATTTAATGGATAGGAAGAGATGTCCATTAAATCCAACTTTATTATAATGTTTTCTATCCAACATACAAAAAAATATAGGATTTTCTATAAGGAAAGTCTACTTGGGAACATATTTTTATCTAATTTCATCTTCCTTCTTTTTGTACTAACTTCTTACCCAACTCGAGTTTCAGAATGGGTTCTGGAAAGCAATCTTTTTTCCTTAAAAAAAGAAAAGAAAGAAAAAATGTCACTGTGCAAC
Organism: Pseudonaja textilis; assembly: GCF_049901715.1. Taxonomy (NCBI): domain Eukaryota; kingdom Metazoa; phylum Chordata; class Lepidosauria; order Squamata; family Elapidae; genus Pseudonaja; species Pseudonaja textilis. Next base: position 165,575,872 of record NC_141991.1, on the reverse strand, counting down.
TGAATCACTCCCTCTGTAGAGTTTAGTGGAATCTGATCACATTTACTAGCTGGAGCATTCATTTCCGTAAGCTGTAATTGCTTAAATAATTGAATTCACAATAAATATTAAGCTAAAACAAAACAAATACTATGGTTTCATACTATGTATGAATCCAGCTGTGTATACAACAGATGAATTTGAGTTTCTGAAGAAGAGAATTAAACACAATGCTTCACACTGGTGCCTGATATAGTATAGATAGAGAAAATTTACAATTGAAACAATACTTGAAAATGTTAAAGATGATTATTTAAGTACAGTTTTGAATTGAACTGAGTTTCAAGTGTCTAAAAGATACTTGAATACATCAATCTACATTACTGAAGACTAGTCTGTCCAGTGTTGATTTTAAAAAAATCTTTAAAATACACATTACTGAAATACAAGCAACAAATTCAGAGTATGAATGTGAAGTGTTTATTAAGCAAGCAAGAAAAATTGTTCAAACATTTACATCACCCGTGTAAGAGTAAATACATTTCCTAGACAATTCTTGTAGATGTATTTAAAATGTACACCTTTTATTATGAAATAATTTCAAAGTACTCTACATGCACAAATTTGTACTTCCATATTTAAAAAAATATTTTTGCATGAGATGGAAATATGTTTACAAATAAGCTGACACCACAAAGCTATTAACAAATGGGATGCAAATTATTTAAAGAACTGGCTTTAGTTTAATGTACATTTCAACTCTATCCACTTACTTCCATTTTTTCATTCTTTTGTTTTGACATTTGGGAAATAATTCTCCATTGTGGTCTCTAAATTTCACTCAGCTGTTTTCCACAATGATCTTTAAAAGGAGGAAAGTTCTCCCAAATTAATATCAATTGGTAGCTCTGCCTGATACATGGACATGTGGAATTCCAAAAACCACTATGTAAAATTCACACATGTGGAAGCCATACCCAATCCCTTTTTAGATTGAAGCTGGAAACTAGTAGATTGTGATGCAACTATTTTCCATATAAGTAGAAATGTGATTGATATTTTGAGATTCATACTCCCCAAAGCTATCTTTAAAATGCTAAATCATTATATTTTTAGAGAACTCATCAAATCTCTTATCTGCTAACTTTTGCAATGAAATCCTGTCCATGAAATATGTTCAGTAGCATCCAAGAGTTTATTCCATAATGTTTATTTGGAATTTCAACCTTCCCCATGCTTTAGAGATAAAACCAATTGGATCCCTGACATTCATTACAAAAAAGGCGAAAAGAAAGTTTTCAGCTGTTCAGAGACATCCTATAAAAATATTTAAGAGAAAAACATGCAAAATATGTAACAGCTTCCAATTCTGGTCATCTATAGCTAGTATACAATGTCAAAGCACTTGCTTTCATGCTCAAGGAATACTTTCCACATGAAATTGCATGCTAAGAAATTAACTCTGGGGCATGTACAAGAATGTGTGTACTCTGTTCCTTAGAGGCATTATAGAGCTTCCAACATTTTAATCCCCAAACACCTGACATTTTCTTACCATTGTATATTATACCAGAAGGTCAATGTTGTTGGACCAGCTATCTTTCAAGTGATATTGCCAACCATAACTGATTGATTTCAATGTGAATTTTGAACTTGGAATAAGTGGCAATTTTCATGTGTGCTCTATATCCTTTTGAAATCAGTGCAACAAATTCTAGTCTGATTTCAATGTCACTGAAACATGACCAGCTTTTTCACAACCTAAGTGGAAATGTTTTAGCAGACCATTTTTTACCCCTATAAATACAGTACTGAGATTTATCCATTCTCAAATCTGGTGTATATTACTGCACTCCGTGTACATTCAGCAACAATTACAGTTGTACATATCAGTAGTGTTTTGATAAACTCTTGTAAGGTTTTTGTATCAATGTATCAAACACAATAAATACAATGTATCTGCTTTGGCTGATATGTCATGCTTTCTAGAATTTAATATACAATGGGACAAATATTAAGCTACTCATTTAAAGCATATATGGGCATAATACATATTACCAGAATTATAAACAGATGTAAAAGATGTTTACAGAAATAAATGATAAATAAATGTAAAGAGGAAAAACTGTATAAATCAGTTACTGTTATAGCTAATGTTTACTGGAGATCTTTGAAAAGACATGCATAAGGACATTAATTTTCAGTGTTGCAGTTTTATAATCAGGCAACTTTCCCCCTAGAATTTTACAAAGTCAAATGTTAATTTCCATTAAGCCAAAATAATAACTAAGCTCGAAACATGCCCACTGAAAAATGTTTCATTTTAAAAAGCCACGTGGCCATACTATCTAATTTAAGGATGATAACTACGAGACAGAAAGATCAGTGAATCACGGGACATTTCTGAAACTAAGATTAAGTTCAGTATAGTATATAATTTTATTAAAGTTTTGAAGCACTAAATCAACATCTAGAAGTAATTAAAGCAGTGATTAGACGAAGTTCATGGAGACTGGATTGTGGGGGTTGTAATCCAACATATCTGGAGGATTTAGAATTGGGGGAAAACAGCAGTGTTCTTGTACTAAATGCAGAATATTGAACAGCCTTGCTTTGCTTCAAGGGGTCATTCTCAGTTGCCTAAGATAAAGATCATCTCTTTGCACTGCTGGCTTTCTGCATTTTGAAAAGGAATTACTGTATGCTGATTTTAAAAATAAGCATACCTTTTTTTAAAAAAGAAAAAAAAGCATGATATGAGGTAGGATGTTTTAAAAAAATGCAATGCAATATATAGTTTACATTGATGATTGCAATACAATAAATTCAGCTCTACCAAAAAATACAAGCCACGATCAATTACTCTCTGCATTTCTACTGAAGATTTTTAAAGCTTTAGGAAGAGTTAGATTGGGGTGATCCAAACACCAAATCATCTTCATGGCTGCATGTTAGAATTCTATAGGGATTGGGGAAAGTGCAAAATGCTTCCTGGGAATCCCAACATCTTGGTTTTTTTTTTTTTTAAAGAAAATGTTCTAGTTCTTATGGTTGCAAAAAATATGCTTGAAACTGGTATTGGAGTTGGAGTGGGGGCTGCTTTTCAGTGACTGTGGAATTAGCGTTTTGGTACTTAGCTTGCAAAAGCCATAGGAATGATTGAAAAAGCCTTGTCAAGTCAATCCATTAGCTATCCAGTTCAAGGTGAGGTGTTTTTTTTTTTACATCTAATTCATGCCATCTCCCTCATTAAGGCAGAAGTCATTCACATCTGATGTCAGACAACATCTCTCTCCCCCCCCGCCCCGCCTTTTTTTTCCTCTTTATTTATTGCCCAGTCAATTTATCACAGGGAGATTGCAGAGATTTAATCTCTCAGGCTACATGCAAAGTATTTGTTCCATATGTATACTTTTCTACATCTTGCAGAATCTTACTACTCGGTCAATTTTTGGTGTGTGACAAGAGTTTATAGTTATACTGTAAAATATTTCAGAAGTTTAATTAATAAATAGGTTAAAAATTTACCATGCCAGAAGCTTTTGCGTTATCAAAATAAACTGACTAAACAAAAATATTTTTAAGAATCCAGCTTACTGAAATATTATGTGGAAGAAAATTACATAAAGCTTGAAACATAATTTTTGATACCATAATGTGTTGATTCATTCATACCGATGATTCATTCATTCATTCCATTATATAGTTCCCCACTTGCCAAGCAACTCTTGCTACCGGTGGTAATAGTGAAGACTCTATTACCATGATTGTACTTTAAGTTAGTGTCATCTAGGCAGCCATTACTTCATTCCAAATACAGCCTGTTTTTTTTTTTGTGAAGTATATTCATATCCACAAATACATAGCCAACTAACTGAATTTTGAGATGACATTTACCAGCAATTTAAAAAGTGTTTTAGTGTAATTTAAAGTCAATGGAACTGTACTAAGATTGACATTAGCAAAAAGGCACTCCATTTCAGAAAACCATTGCTCTTTTTGAACAAAAAATCAAAAGAAACCCTGTTTCTTATCGTATGAATCTTGCACTAAAAAAAGAGCTCTAAAGGTAAATGTAAGCTGACAAATCAAGACAATATAAATTTGGATCTGTTCAGATTCATTTGTCTTAGATGTACGCTATCTACTGCTCCAAATAACAGCAATTCTCAAGGACATCAAAGGAAGTAAGGAAATTACCTTCATCAAATAATTTGATTTTTTTTAAAACTAAGAATTCAACAGTGCAACCTGAAACTTATGCACTTAAAGGTTGCCCTTTGCTTGTGCATGCACTTACAGAAGTTCACTTTCTCAAACTTTCCTGACTAGTCAAAGAACCTTTCATCATGGGTAAGTCACAGTTTCACGGGAACATGCTAAAACACAGGAGTTACACTTTTATCCCCAAAATACTTATTTTTAATATCTGGAGTCACTTTTATGCAACCTTATCCTGCATAAAAGATAAACAGAAATCAAATTCTGGCAGCTGGACTAAGGGGATTTTTGCATTTTATGTATATATTTTTTCTTAGTGCAGAATTAATAACCCATACATACATAAAACTCTGATTCATAATCACTGGTTTGCACTTACATGCAGTTTAAGTACCATGAATCTTCTTTGCATCACCCTGCTCCTTTAAAAAAATCTGGCATACCAAGAATTTCCTTCTTATTCTGTAAATTCATTAGGCCTTAGGTTTACTTTTGATAAGTGTCAAAAGCTGTAAATATTTACTCTGTAAATATAATAACTAGTTACAAAATTTAAGAATAATGTTTTCAGAGCCTGGAAAATATGCCAGTTCTCACAAAGTGTAGTTTTGGAACATTACTACTGACTGGACATCCAAAATTATACACACTCATGTCAAAACGAAGCAACTGTACAGGAAGATTTCTAATTGAAAAAGAAAAGACAGGGAGTCAAGCACACAGACATTTCTCCCTCTATCCCAGCCTAACCTCCAAACAAAAGAGGCAGGAATACAGGAATCATAGTTTAGATGCTGTGGGAAGACTGTTTAATTGCTTACCCTAAAAGAGATTTCGGGGTTGGGGGGAAGGAAGAGAGTGTGTCCCAACATTCAATGTACAAATGGACCAAATACCTATGATACTACTGTCTATGTATTTGCTTTGCCATTCATTTGAAATCTTAACAAGGTTTCAAGGACCTGCTGTCCATTTCCTATTCCAATAATTGATCTATCCACATATTTTTTTAATTTACACACTAATTATTTATGATAAGCCATGGACTGCAGTACTTCTCTCTGCAGCCCAATTAGAGGCAGAGTAATCAACAACCAGCATTTTCTATTTTTTGGTTTTCTGGCTCAGCTGTTCTTGTATTTTTAATGCCTTTGGGAATATACATAAAATTTAAGCAGAAATTCAAATATTCTAAAAAAATTTAAGAATACATTAAAAATAAAAAAGTGAGATTGGACTCAAACAACAGAGCTTTGATCTGCAAACTGATTTTAGATCTGATTTCATCTTAAAATTCAAGAACAGATTATGTGGGCATATCTAATTCAGATCATCCAGCAAAAAGTGATTTCTATTTAATTTTAAATGCAAATTGTATTCATCTCACAGTTACAATATGTTTGTTTACTGTTCTCTCACATACACAAGAGCACCATTTCAATACACCACCTGGCTAAGCAGATTTTAGATTTAAAAAAAATCATTCTAGCCATTAAAATAGATGGCTAGAAACTCAACTCTTATGATGAATGATATTAAATGAAGACTGAATCACAGAAGAACAAGAAGTGTAGGTATTGTCTGCCATTCCATCCTATGTCTAACTTAAAATATATTCCAGACAGCATAGCTCTGGGCTTGTTCGTATTTATGTTAATCTATTAAATCATCAACAGAGCATATGGTGATCAACAGCTACATTCTAGTCCCTTATGCCACATGTTTCTTAATAAAGTGTCTACACTAACAATTCTGAGAATCAGTCAACACATTTTTTTTCCAGAACAGCATTTATAGACATCTATTATCCCAAATTTGATATTCTTCTGACCAACTTTATAAATATATTTTGTTTTTGGCATAATTTTCAGAACAACTTGCACAGCAGCTACTTGCTAAACGAAACTTCTCCTCCTACTGGAAAAATCACTTTCTTTTAAAAATGATCGTTCAGGCATGCAATCATGTTAATTTCCAGGACACCATATAGAAAAATGTCATGCGGACGAGTTTTAGACGGTTTAAACAGATAGGAATGAGTCTGGCAAAAACTTTTAAGTCTCCAAATGGCTCTAAATTAACTGAACACTTTACATGTAAATTCCAGGGAGCCATGTCATCTTACTTGCATGTCTGCAGAAATTGACACATAATTAATTTATGTTCTATGTATCTCACATTCAATGGAAATTCAGCAATCTTCTAGTATAAGCAATTCTGCTTATGCCACTACTGGGCAAAAGAAGACATTTGATTTTTTTAAAACATCTTTAGAGGTATCACTGCCAAGTTATTATAACATGTTCTCACATGCAAATATGCTAGTAAAATGTGTTACTCTTGGAACAGAAGAAAATATTTAGTTTTGCAAAATCTTTTGATTTTCATATACAGCTGGTGATAATTATATATATGTATGTATGTATGTATGTATGTATGTATGTATGTATATGTATATGTATATGTATATATATGTATATATGGTATTCAGCTTTGTTCGGGTATTTTCCCATGTCATTATAATTGTGCTTTTAAAGTTGTAGCAACATTTCGGCAGAATCTCATCTGCCATCATCAGGCTTCTGTATTGTGTTCGTCTATACATACAGAAGCCTGATGATGGCAGATGAGATTCGGCCAAAACGTTGCTACAATTTTAAAAGCACAACTATAATGACGTGGGAAAACACCCGAACAAAGCTGAATTCTATACATGTAAGTACCCGCGAAAACTTGATATATATACACATACATACATACATATACACATATACATACATACATACATACATACATACACACACACACACACACACACACACACACACAAAATTATCTATAATCTTACAGCATATGGAGTAAGGTGTGCACAGTAAGGATTTTTTTCCCCACATGCTATAGCTTACCTGTGTGTGGCTTGCAAAGCACATCAAAAGCCAACTAGCCTTAATCAGGTTGCAAACGTAAGTACAGCACTGAGCAACATTCATTTAAAAACTGACATTTTTTAAAAAAGATTTTATTCAATTTCAAAGTCCTTTGTTGCGATGAAACCCATCACAAGAAAGGACCCAAAGCTTCAGGACCAGCACCAGCCTCTTTTAAATGAACAGAAGGTTACCAGGTCTACCACAGAAGGTCTACCACAGTTTGCTTGCTTACAAACTCCTGTTCACTTCACTGAGGTTTTTGGGGTAGGATTTCCTGCTGGATTGTAAATATATATGGTTGGGCACATACTCCATTCTCCAATCTATGTCCAATAATTTAACAGAAGATGCTCCTTTAACAGATTTGTGAAAGAAAAATGTTAAGTTATTCAGTTTCCAATAAACTTTCTCCAGCAAGTCAAGGACGGGCCTAGATGAGAGAAGTTTGTGTGTGGGAGCACAGAGTGATAATTAACACTGCACAATTCTTAAAGAGTACCAGCCTACAAACTGAACCACAGCAGAAAAACACAAAAAAGTAACAATAACAATCTATTTAGTTGTTCACGAAAAAATAATGTAAATGCTGGCTATAATTAGTCTATTGTGCAAGAAAGTGCTCTATTACTTAGGAGAAAATAGACAGCAAAATCCAGAAATCAAAGAATCCAAGTGAGCTGATCTCCACTCCTTTGATACAAAGCAGCAGACAGGTTATATAACTGGTTGTTTCCCCTCCTTTCAAGCCCATCCAACATCTTGCACCAAGAGACACACAGAAAAAACAAGGTTGACAAGGGCTACCAAGCTACCTCTAATTACGGATGGAATTATCAGGAGCGGAGAGATATCATGTACACAAAAATCTAATGTGCAAATTCAGTCACAGCACACATAAAGGACTGGACTTGGTATCAGTTTTAAGTCCAATATTAACTCTGTACTTGTCCAAATTTACAAGACTTGTTTTAAAAAAGCAAACACTCCAACTAAACTGAAGTAATTAAAAAAAACAGAGATGTTCCTTTGAAGGCAAGGGGAGCTTAGAACTTTGGCTGATATAAAGAAACACGACCACTAAGGCACCCAGAGGCAATCTGACAGTGTGTTGGAGAGAACTTGGTAGTCAGAACCACATCCCCATGCGAGTAGAGTGAACGGATCTCCTGCAAGGGGGCAGCTTCTTTGGGCAAGCAGTCAATCAGTTCGCTGCACTGGGTGTCAAACCCCAACAAACGGATTCCGTAGCCATGTGGGGAGGAGATCATCCGGCCATCTGGGCTGAAACAGAGTTCTTTAATGTAGCCCTGGCCTACATTGGCTTCTTCGATGCAATGAGTCAATCTGAGGGAACAGCGAGGGGAAACTGGCCGTACTGGTGCTCCTTCTTGGAATTCATAAACACAGGTCCACTACAGGAAGTAGAGGGAAAATAACACTTAATGTTATATCAATATAGATATTGCATAATACTCACTCTCCCCCCCTCCCCCCCCCATTTCATGGAGCCTTTCTTGTAACAATATGGATAGTCTAGCAGTACTTCCCTGTTGTCTCCCATTTCAATATTAAATAGACCTCTAAACCCTTTCTAAATTAGCCAGGATTGGTTACCTGCTGTTATTTAGACTCATTCAGTATAACTGTGCACAATGTTATGTTAACAGTTAATTACATGGGCATAAGCAATAGCAATGCTTTGTAAACTATGGTTATAAACTTGTTGAGTTCAGTATTTTCTTAATGACTAAACAAGTGCCTAAATGTAGTAAGGAAAATCTTCAGAAAAATACGTTTTATAAACACAGACATTTCTTTTTAACTATTGAGTTCATATGAAACCTTGTCCTTTATGAATTTTCTAATCCCCTTTCAAGCCATCTAAGCTATTGGGCTCTGATAAAGATAGTCCTCCACTTACAACAGTTCACTTAATTATAGTTCAGAGTTACAACAGCACTGTTGTTCATACTTATGATCACTGCAGCATCCCCATGGTCTCTTTATCAAAATTCAGATGCTGGGCAACTGACTCATTTTTATAACAGTTGTAACATTCTGGAGTCATGAGATCACCTTTTGCAACCTTCTGACAGAGTCAATGGCAAAGCCAGATTCACTGAACAATTGTGTTACTAATTTAACAACTGCAGAGATTTACTTATCAACTGAGGTCATAAAATGAAACAAAACTCACTCATTTTGCTTAGGATCAAATTTTGGGCTCAATTGTGGTTGTAAGTTGAGGACTGCCTTTATGTCTGTACAACTGTACTCAATTCATTACACAGTTGTATTTCCTTTAGTCTATCCTGAATTCTTGGAAGCAAAACAAGCTGAGAATAGGATTTTCTCCATGGCTTTCAATCATTTCACAGGGGTAGGATGCTACTGGTTCGGCCTGGTTCTATAGAATCGGTAGCTCTGTTTGGTCCAGCCACCTGCCCGGATTTTTGGCTGTCCTTTATTTCCTGCTTTTTCAACCTCAGCTGCTTTGCGCAGTGCTTGTCAGCTGTCCAGGTGGCACAGCTGAGGTTTTTAGGAAATGGTCTACATGAGTGCAAAACGCACTCTCATTGGGGTGGGATTCTACCTGCCAGAGAACCAGCAAATCATGCCACGGGCTGGCCCCGCCCACTCACTCCTTACATGGCATGTGTGCCATCAAACTTACCTGCTAAGTCGCTATTACCCCCCTCCCCAAGAAATTGTTGGATTTCTTGCTTTCTTGCTAATCTAAAAGCAGAGCTGAGCCTGGAGCTTCTATTATTCAGTGCAGACTTAGGTAGCAGATGGCAAAAACATAGATCTCTGAGTGAATCTGTGATTCTGTGAGCAACTCAATCTGCCTGCCTGCTCTGCCTGATTTTAGGTAAAAGTTGTTCTTTTTTAATAAAAAAAAGCAATATTAACATATTTATATTTACATACAAGTCATGCCCAGCCAGTCACATGACCACCAAGCTACACCCACAAATTAGGCCACACCCACCCAGATCCGGTTGTTCAGAAATTTGGATCCCTCCCCTGGAGAACATGATATCACCTTCAAAGATGATGAGAATGAAGCAAAATAATGAACCAGATGTTCAACTGCATCGTTTTCAGTCAAGCTAAGTTCACCACATCATTCAAATGATCCAAGTGAAGCAAACACTGCAACTCAAGATTACAATTGTATACACTGCTGCCACATTTGTTCCATATTTCTCATTTTATCAATGGAGTGACAATTTGCTTCTATTCCATTAATAGGCAAAAGACCTCCATATCAGGATTCTGGCAGTTACCCCAATTAAATCATCACTCTCGAGCCAAACTCCCAAAATTTCAAGGGATTTTTTGGAAGTCAACATGTCGGCATGACCTGGGCATAGTCAACTCTGAGACATGTAATTCACTGTCACCCTTGATCCTGCTTCCCCACCCCCACCCCAATTCATATTCTCCAATGAAACACATCCATAGCCAAGAGTCATCAATCATGCTCTCCAATTAATTTTTTGCGCAGCAGAAGCTTCAGTCATCTAATCAGTCTCTGAAGAAAATATGAATGGAATGTACTTTCGATTCCACACTGCTGCTTGCTCTTTGAAACTCTTCCCTCCTCTTTCTGTTGGCAAATATAAAACGTGTATAGAAAATGTTTTATGAGTTGACACTCCAGTTTTTCTGCAAGAACATGATCAACATACATATGCACCATTATCATCACCCTACTTTTACCTCCTGATCATCAGTGTTACTTGAACATCGAAGAAGTGTTGCCCATCCCTTAGGATGGAGCTGAAGTGATGTAATGCAGTTTCCCCGATCCCTCTCACCAGGAACCTCTGGGGTTAAAACCTCAAGACTATTACGTGGAGATCCACCTAAGGGAACAGAATGGCAACACTACAATTAACATCACTTTGAATTCCCTCCTTGTCCAATAGGACAGAACATTTTGTAAGCCCTTGCCATGCAGAAGAGGCTCAGGTTTTGCAATTAGTCATTGACTTGTTTTACATACCTTCTCGCTGGGTTACTCTTACGGTATGTTTCTCAGTACGTGGGCCCGAATCTCCTTGGTGTCCTGGTGACTCAGCACTTCTAGGACCAGGTGAAGTGACAGATGCCAGGTCTGAGAATGGAAAAGCAAGATGAGGTGACATCAAAAACAAAAACAGGGTTTGATACCTCTCCTAATGGATTAATGTAATGGCTTTGAAAACTCTTTTCAAATGGTGCTCCATTAATGATTGAGAAAATCGTTCTTGATTTTTAAGAACTTTTCTTGGGTTAGGTATCATGTGGTTGCTTATTTCTAAGAAGTATTGCCAACATTTAGAAATTAATAGTTTACAGATTATTTTCCTTGGAATCTCATCCTCCTGAAAACTAATCTTGTTATTTATTGCAAGATCAGTAATAGCAGAACATACCCATAAGGCAAGTCCCCTAACTGGCATTCTTCCAGAAAAAGCTACCATGCAAAAACATTAGGCTGGTTCCATTCAGCATAAAAAGTCACAAAAAGAATAGGCATCACAGTAGTTCACATGCCACTCAAGAACACTGCCACCTCTTCATAAAAAGAGGCAAGGCTAACAGATCCATCCAGATTTATTAACATGTACGAACATGAGAAGGTAGTTTATTATAAGAGAAAGAACACTTATGCAGTTTATTTCTCAAATGTTTTAGTCACCCTACAGCAACTAATTCAGTTAGAAATAGACACAAAGATGCAATAAAGCAATGCTTTCAAAATTAGCAGAGGCTAAATTCATACACTGAAATTAATTTACTAGGGTGTACAAATGAAGCCATAAATTCAGTGTGTGCAAAATAATACTATAAATGAACTTTCAGCACAAGAGCTGAGGTGGCGCAGTGGTTACAACGGAGTACTGCAGGCTACTTCTGCTGCCTGCCAGCTGCCTGCAATTTGGCAGTTCAAATCTCACTAGGCTCAAGGTTGACTCAGCCTTCCATCCTTCCAAGATTGGTAAAATGGGAACACAGATTATTGGGGGAAATATGCTGACTCTGTAAAACCGCTCAGAGAGAGCTGTAAAGCTTTGTGAAGTGGCATATAAGTCTAAGTGCTATTGCCATATGTCCTTCATCCTACTAACCTTTTGCAATATATACCATACAGGCTTTTCAAGTTACTTCTTGCATACAATGCTATCTATCCAATGCCATCTATTATCTCACAAGATCTAGGAACAATATAGGCACAACAGGGGTAATATTAACAAAATGCCAAGACTTGCCAGAATTTGATGTGGTTCTTCTGGCTCTCAGAATGGGATAACTGACAACTTCTAAAGATTTGGTCAAGTCGAGATCATGCAAGATCAGAAGATACCCAGAAGAAGTGGAGATCAGCATTTTGGAGCAGTCTGGAGTCAATCTCATACGCATGAGAAAGCGGGTGTGAAAGAACTTCTTGTGAGGACAGCCATCTTCTGTGCACCTAAGGAAAGGCACCCATCAAACCACAGGCATTATTATTGCATAGTTTTAAGAACCCACATTTTTAATCCTACGTTTGAGATAGTATTTCTCTTAAAGAATAATATTCATCTTTCCTCATTCAACTCGAGCTCCAAAGCACCTGCTCTACAGCTTCAAAGAAGCAGCAGGACTTTGCTATGCTTCGTGGGTTGCTGGCAGTGTCTCATGTGCAGTACGCAAGCAGAGGAAAGCACGCTTCAAACAAACAGCAGTTGCCATGACCCAGTATTACATGGCTGCTTGTAAAGTAAGACAACATGTGGCAGATATTCTAGACCTAGAAGATATTCCCGTACTCTAATCCACCAATATTGTATGTTCTGTTGTAAAGCACTGGGATATTATGCAGTGGTGACATATCATGGCTGCTCAAAACACCTGATTGGTTTCAGTATAAAAGTTCTAATTCTCCATATCTGTTTCATTTTTTATAAATAAAACCAGGGGTGGGCTTCAAAAATTTTAGCAAGGGATTCTCTGCCCGGTTGATGGGTGGGCATGGCCATGGTGGGCATGGCCTAGTCGTCCTCCTGCACCGGGGGGGGGGCTTTTTGCCCTACCCGGGCTCCAGAGGCTTTCCTCGAGCCTCCAGGAGGGTGAAAATGGCCTTCCCGGGCTCTGGAGGCTCTCTGGAAGCTGGAAACAGGCTCTTATCTGGCCTTCCCAAACTTCCGGGAGGCCCGTTTTTCACCCTGCGCACGCCCTGCACATACCTGCATCCAAAACAGGCCGCAGGGGGACTCCTGGGAGGGTGGGCAGGGCTAGCCAGGAGTGGGATTTGGGGGGTTTCTCCAAATTGCACAGAATCTTAACTAGGGGCTCTCCTGCACCCCTGCAAACCCCCAGCAGCCCACCCCTGAATAAAACTACTGGATTTATGGTCATAGTAAAGATTTGATGTGGTCATTCTTACTCATCTACTAAAATTTTAAAAATATTTCAAGATTCTGCTCCAAGCTTGGCTCTAAGTGGACAATTTGCAGAAGCATTATGCTAATTTCAGTTATGACAGTTTGTTGACCTTACAATAAAGGGGAAAGGAAAGAATAAAGTATGATAGGGAATGAACTTTGACTTACACCTGCACACCACTAAGACATGAACCAAGAAACTCAAAGTACAACCACCCTATTTCCATGCAGCTAGCAGGTTTTCAGATAAGATACTAAAAAGGCAGTGTTGTTGTATTAAAAAGGAAGTGTTGTCATTTCAGTACATCTAAATGAAGAAAGGGGTCAATTCTTTACCTGTTGGTATCCCAAATGATGACATTTCCATCAAATCCTGATGTTACTAGGAGTCTTGTGTTGGTATCATATTCAATATTCTTCACCCAGCTGGTGTGACCATGTAAAGTGCACACTTTTGAATCTAGCTTCCTCAGATCCCATAGTGCTACGGTAGTATCATCAGAGCAAGTTGCAAATAATCTGTTATCAAGAAACCTACAAGTATAAAAAGATGAATGGAAAGGGACAGGATCTCATTAACGCAATCAAGTTCATAGCAAACATCAGTAAATCATAATACTAAATGTTACCCTGCATTGATTCCAAAATATAATTACATCATATAGAATAATGTCAGTTTACTGCTTTTAGAGCATCTGAAAGACTAAAGCAGATCTCAAAAATGGGCTGTAGTGCTTAAAGGGGGAATTTGAGGACCTGCTAGTTTAAGAAATATCAGAAGAAGCTTTCTAAGGTAGCCAATTTTACATTTGGCTTATTTAGTAAGAATGTATGAGAGGTACCATTACTTTGTCATTTCACAATCCATGAAAAAATGCCTCATTTGAAAAGAAACACAAATTTTAAATGACTATAAATGATTATATCATGTTCAATTATTAGCTTGTGTATGTATTCATTTTAATCAATGTTTGCTACTTACTAACAAAGAAATATGTTCAGTCAAATTTGAAATTAAGTTTTCGTGTTGTTATATATTTTTCTTTGGATCCTCATTCTCCATTTGGAATTACATCTGTCTTAAATTCATTCCTATTGCCATGGTTTTTGAACACTGTAATTATTAATCTGGTTTATGATCCCCTTGGTTAGGAGGAAGAACTGGCAGGAGTTGAACCCAAACATTTTGAATGACAACTACTTTGCATAACATTACAACTTCATCCTTCACTACTTTTACAGTTGAACAAGACAGGCTTTGAAATTTTAATCATTGGCAACTGATTTTCACCTCCCAGGAGACTAACCTGATATTATTTACACAGTCCTCATGAGCAGTGGAAAGGGTTTTGATGTGCTTTGAAGAAATGGGATCAAACAGCAGCACTTCCGTCTGTTCACAAGCAACAGTTAGCACTGACCTGAACAGCAAAAAAAAGCAGGTATATTACATATAAATAAACCTCACATTCTTTCACAAGAAAGGCTCCAAAAGGTCCATGCATACTTAGAAATGAATCAATAACAATAATGCTAATAATGAGACAAAGCTGTTTCTTTTGTGTTAGATTTTTTTCTTCTTTCTTTTAAATTAATATGCACAAAGCCAACCAACTACAGAAACAACAATGCACTGAATAAATAGAATAAAAATATAATAACTTTGTTGCTTCTTTGAGTCAATCTTGGCTTCAAGCAACTGTCTGGACAAGCCCTTGCAGTTTTCTTGGGAAAGTTTTCAGAAGTGGTTTGTCCTTGCCTTCTTCCTAGAGCTGAGAGAGTAGGATTGCCCAAAGTCGCCCAGTTGGCATTGTGCCTCAGGCAGGAGTAGAACACATAGTCTCTTGGTTTCTAGTCTAGCTCTTTTAATCATTACACCACACTTGCTTTCTTCAATAACCAGGGTGTAATATTTCTAGCTAAAGTACTCTAAATTATGTTCTACATATTTAAATTATTAATTTTATTTTCTTCCACTTGCTTCAGTGTTATGAAGCAGAAACTGTTTCATGAATTCTTCTAGCACTTCTGATAAAACTGGTGTACACAATTGTCCAAAAAAAGGACTGAGCAGGAAAATGCTTTGTTCAATCATCCAAGATTCGATCAGAAAAATATCACTCTAATAATGGGAGAAAGTACTTTCTCCCCAGAGTTCTAGAAGACTTCAAATTTTATTTATTTATTCAATTCAATTTAGGCTCTAATAATTTAACTGACCCTATGTGAATCCTCAAATAGTAACATTAATACCCAAACTATAATAAAACCAAGTTCGGATCCAGGCACAACATGCTAATAAACATAAAAAAAAACAAGAGACACACCCAACAAGGCCCCCCATCCAAATCACACAAGGCTTTGAAGTCCAACAGGATGGCAGCACATGGATTTCAGGGGTATACCTTATTCCAAAAGGCACCCATTATGATAGAGAAGGTATACTTCTTGAATCCCAACAGATAATGTTGTTTAATTCAAGAGAACCAGAGTGGGCTAACTCTGTGAACATGTTACTCTCTTAACTTTGCCCTATGATGTGTATTTACAGGTGATTTCATCAATGAGATTACTATTTGATCAACAAAATTACCAAGATGATAAAATGTAGCTGGCTATTTACACAAAAAGAAACAATTCATATCTTCATTTGAAAGTATTTCCTATTCAAGAAAAATAATGATCCTTCCTTTCTTCCTTCTCTCCCTCCCACCCTTCCCCTCCCTCCATTTTCAAACCTTGAATAATGCTTTATTAAACTCTGCACCTGCTAAACTAATATTTCCCATATACATTTGAGCTTCAATGAACACAATTCCTTTAACTGATCATTGTTTGTGTGATCACAAATATACAATAAGGCTATGAGTACATTGTATAGATTGCAGCCTTCTTTTTAAACATCATCTAACAGCAAAGGCAAGATTTAATGTTTTTCTCCCCAATTCTGCAAAAAATACACGTGCATCCATATAATTTAGGAAGAGATTTTACACTGCATTAATAGAAAGGGCTTATCTTTTTACAACCATAATGGAGTCTGCCCATTACAGTTGAAAGGCCATTAATGAGTTCTCATAGCTGCTCTGCTTAATGCATTTGTTAAATGAATGTGCAGATTGTTAAGTGGAATTTGGGGTGCCTCAGGAGTGGCAAGACCCTAGATAAAAAGAACCTATGGATGAAGGCAAATATATGTGGCCCAGGATAATGTTCCAATCTGGGTCAGTCACCGGGATCAGAGGTTTAGTCTTCTGAGCTTTCAGACTCGTGCTGGAGCCCATCCTCAGGGAATGTCTCCCTACCAGAATGTATGCCCAATTAGGACACACCTGCGAGAATCCAATTAAACAAAGGAGTCAATAAATTCCCAAACCTGTAAGCAACATTGTGATTTAATGACTCTTAACTATTAAAAAAAGACTTTTAACACCTTCTGTGGTTAGAAGTATCTTTTATGAACTTTATCTGATGTGCAGCTGTAATGACACCTGCACGGAGATATCTTAACTAGTTATGCACATTCTTATAACTTCACATTTGGAAGATTACTATATTGTACTCAGTACTGCCTTTACAAAAATTTTAAAACTGCTGTGGTTTCACGTTGTCCCTTCCTTCCCTCTCTTCACCACACACTCACTCACTCACACATTTTTAAATTGCCGATCTCCCTCACAGAAGGAGATAAAGCTCCAAAATTAGGAATTGGAATTGCTTCAAATCCATATGCCAATGCTTTACCAGCTGCACAGGCTCCAAGTGAATTTGTAGACTCTGTTGAAAGTGATACTTTTAACCATAAAGGCCTTTGAACAAATAGGGACTAGAATAATTGGAAAATTATCATACACACACACATACTCCAACTATCTTTCCTAAGGATTCCTGTGTGAATCCCTGACAAGCAAAAAGCAACATGTCACTATTAAAGCAAAGGTCTTCTTAATAAGCGTTATGGATTAGCCTCCACAGAGTCATGATTGATGGTCCTCTCTATGGCTTATTTGACACCAAATACATTTATTTTGGCCAGTTTGTTCAAATGCTCCTTGGGTTCTTCTTTCAATATGATTTAATATTTAATATCTTCAGCAATAAAAATAGGGTTTTTCATGTTGATATTTATTTTTTAATTTTAATATTTAAGTTCATTTAGAAAATATGTTTTGATAGGTAGCCTGTGATAGTTTGTATTTCCCTATGGCTTCTTGCTTGCTGTTCACATATCCATCTAGACGAAGTCCAAAGAAATGCTAGCTAGTTGATAACAAAAACTAAGATTAGGAATAGAGGAAGTAGAGAAAATTTCCAGCAGGAGAGGGGAGAGGCCTCAGATGCTAGACTGCCATTAAGGGTAGAATCTTATATTACCAGAAATACACTGGCACATTACAAGTGCAACAAGGATGCAAATAGACAAGGGTTTAATAAAAAACAACGCGGGTGGGCAAACCTGAATTGTATACAATGCTATTTATACCACTAAAAGCTTACTAGCTGGAGATTGCCACAAAGAAGAGGACAAAAAGCCTGGGAGCTCTGCCAAAGACAAATGTGAGGATGCATGGTGGGACCTGCCTATCAAATATAGATGGTATTGAAGGAATTGCAAATAATGGAAGATCAAAGGTTTTAGCAATCAAAGAAAAGCCATATGCCAGACTGACTCAGAGAGGAACTTTACATATAAAAAATGAATAGCCCTAAATAAAAGTACTAGTTCTGCTAAGCAATGTATCTTAGGAATCAAAAACAAATGCTGAACAATGGCAATCTAGAATTATATTTAGCTCTGAGTTTCTATCAAATTCCAAGAACTCAGAGGTAACCTGAGTTAAAAAAATCAGAGCCCACTGCCGACTCTTCAGATCCCTTACAATTAGAAAGATCTAATTGTAAGTTAAAAAAATAACAATACAAGTCCTAGATTTCTGGCTTCTATGTCCAAATGCAGAGTAGTAAACTTTAATGCTTCTTAAGCTTAAAGTATGACATCAAGCGAGAGGGGAAAAAAGCAGAGAACCTTGAAATACCGATTTCTCAATGATTTCACAAGCTGCTGTCATGTATCACTAGGCCAGAATTCATGGACCAAACAACAGTGACCCAAAGTTTATGGGATGCATGCAGTCTCCAGCCCCACTGTGCATCTTCAAAATGCCTTCAAATTGCACTATGGAAACTCAACTGCAATCCACTGATGATTTTCAGCTGTATAAGTTTTTTCTGCATTTTGGGAATGATTGTGAAAAAAAATGTTAAATAATTCCGTGAAGCCTCTGCCATGTTTAATGCACTGATTTTGTACTTGTAAAAAACAAACAAAAATGGAGTGGAAAGGAATCGAGCTTGTTCTAATGATATCACTGTCATTTATAGTTCCCTTGTTACTAACAGAAGGTAATTTAAATGAAATGTGCGCACACCTATATCATCCTAAACAAAAATAAAACACAAAATAACACTGTGTGAATCAAGCCAAATTAGAAGTGTCAAAGCACTGATACAGAAGAATTCATACTGCTGATTTAATGCAAAAGGGATTCATTTGGTTTCCACCAGCCACCTTATTCTAGACTCAAGAAATAAATTATTGGCAAGATGAAACAATTCAACTATTACCATCAAGGAATACCAGGCAATCTATGTTTCAAGTACTTACAGCCAAAACTTATTTTGCATGAAAGTCGTATTTTCTTTGTGAACTTTCAGTGTAGAAACTTATTATGAGCTTTAGCACATAGATGAAAAACTCTTGACTTATTAAGGTACTATAGCACAGTTACTTAATAAGGTTGTACTTCTGGCAATCTCAATAAAAGCGGATAGACAATGCAAAGATTGTTTATTGACTGATCATCTTTAAGGCCATATTAAAAAAAAAAAGTAAAATACAACATATATTTCCAGGAGAAAAATAGATAAAATAAAAGACTGTATAAAAATACACATGTGCTAAATGAAAAACATCAAAGTTCAGATAAATATATCACCTTTACACGATATCCCAATCTGTTCAATTTAACAGTTTTTAAACAGGAGTACCTTTTTCATAACTTTAGCAGATCTGTCATTCAAGTCCCAATGGGCTATTATTTTAAGTAGAGATCTCAGCCTTTAGGAGGCATATGGTTGATAAAACATGAACAATAAAAGAACTTCCCATGCATAGACATGCATATACAGTCAACTGGAACAGCCTCTGAAACAAGCAAATGGGCCTTTCAAAGTATGGAACCACCTTTACATTTTGAGGAGTGCTTCACTCACACCAAGACATTTTACAGAAGCATCCCTTTCAAATACTTTTCACAGCTTAATATCTGGACTACAGCCAGCATATATTATTTAGCTGAGAATAAAGAACATTGAATTTGCTTGACCAAAGGTTGCAAAAGATGATTACATGACCTTGGGAAACAGCAACCGTCAAAAGAATAAGTCAGTTGCCAAGCTTCTGAATTTTGATCACTTGACCACAGGGATGCTACAAAGGTCGAAAGTGTGAAAAACGGTCAAAAATGACTTTTTTTCCAGTGCTGTTATAACTTTAAATGCTCACTAAATGAACTGTTGTAAATCGAGGACTACCTGTAATAAAAAAATTGTTTGTTGCAATGTATTATATGAAATATACCGGCATCATCTTAATCCAAGAACAAAAAGATTAAAAAAACCAAATAGAAATTGTAAAGTGTATTAATCTGGATATACACAAAAATGTAATTTGGAGATTAACTTGTTACAGTATTTAAAATAATGAGGGTCTCTGAGAAATAGATTTCACTTTATGCTAAACCAAGCTATATTCTGCAACACCAGTTTACGTTCTTCAATGCAAAAACCGATAAATCTTTAACTTATGACCACAATCGAAACCAAAATTTCTGTAGCAAATCACTTCTGAAATCTTGCCAAGAAAACTGCAAAGACTTCTCCAGGCAGTTATCAGGAGACAAAAACAAATAATTATTCAGAAGTTATACTTTTCCTACTTTCGTTTCCTCTGATCTTAGAATAAATGCAGTACAACAAAAAATGTTGCAGTTTTCCCTTGGAGCAGCACAATGCAATATCCCAATCAATCACGAGAATATTTCTTTTTAAAATGTGGATCTTTTGTGCCATTTAAATCATACATTCATCTTTAAAAAGAACTTAAGGATAGGAAACAGAGTTACACACAAAAAAAGGCGCAAAAGCTTCTGTTTGTAGGTGACAGCATCAAAACACAGCAAATTAACATTAGTTGACACTAATGGAACTGCTCTCATGATCTTGAGATATTTGAAATAAGTAAACCGCATATTTTTCTCATTACACCAAGTGGCTTCTGACCCCTAACTGACACATCCTTTCTTATCTTATTTGTTGCTTACCCTGTCCCTATTTCCCTATTTGCAAACACTTCACCGGCCTTGTGCAGTTGCTTACCCAATCACAGTATGTCCTCATAACTTTACGGGCAAACTACAGCCACCGGGGGTGTGTCTGTATAGGGGGGAGCAGGGACGGGATGCAACATCTACTACACTGTCCTAAATCCGGGGGGTGGGGAACAAGTATAGGAATAAAAATGGAGACACAATTCTTCGTTGCAAGCGTGGACATAATTCAACCTGCAGCTTAAACTGCAAAACAAATGTACCGCGAAGCCGCCACTAAACGGAGACCTCTCGCGCCCTACGAGGTGCGAGCAGCCACACCACCGAGGAGGTGGAGCGCCCCCCGAAAGCGACTCCGAGCATCCCTTCTCTTCCTCCTTACCCGCCAGGGGAGTACTCCAGGTTGAAAACGGCGCCGTGGGTGCGGGTGATGGGGGACACCGAATCGGCGGGCTGAATAGCACCGTAGAGCCTCGTCATGGCCCGGAAAGTGTCCCTCGCCGGCTCCACGCAGCGGCCCCCATGGCCCAAGCCCCGTTCCCGCACCCAAGAGAAAAGCCCCCCGCCTGGAGCCGAGACCGGGGCGGTGGAAGTAAAAGAAGCCGGGGGCGACTTCGGTGACATCTCCCGGGGTGGTGAGCTCGAAGGGGGCGGCGACTGGTCGCCGTCGCCCGGGGGCGACCGCTCTGGGGTGGGGCCCCACCGCGCCTTCCAGCTCATCCCGAGCCCGGCCCCGCCGCCACGACAAGCAGCAGCAGCAGCGCCACCACTACCACCATTCCCCACCCACCCCCGGGCCTTCGGCTCCCCACCACTTCCGGTGCGGTGAGCACCAAAGAAATCGCACCGGGCGCAAACTCGAGAGCGTCGCGAAGCGGCCGCCCGAAGGGATGTTCCCCGCCCCCGCTTTGGGGAAACGCGCTCATACTGGGCTTTGAACGGCCGGGCGTTTTTAAACAAACTGGAAAACCTCTGGTTTCGTTTCAGAATTTCAGGAATCAAATGTCATTTTCAGCGGGGTTAGGTAGGATTAATGGCTGCTTTCAGCAGAGTTTGTGCTCAGAGATGCAGGGTTGCTAGCGGGGTTCCGTCAGTCTCAAAAATCCAAACGCGAATTGATGTCTTGTCTACCCTGCCTACTACAGTATCTTGTCAAATTAGTGGGAGGAACCAATAGGGGAGAATAGCTGTAGCTCTTGGTTGAACTGTGGGATCCTTGAGGCTCTCTAAGCTGGTTGTTTTCTTGAAGATTACCCAACTAGGTAACGTCATCGGTGCTCGAGAGGAAGCCAGCAATATGTTACTTAGTCTCTCTAGATTAGAATAGAATAGAGCTGGAAGAGATCTTGGAGGTCTTCTAGTCCAGCCCCCTGCTCAAGCAGGAGAATTTATTTTATTTATTTATTTGATTTGTCAATTGCTTACAAGATAATAGGTATAAGTATATACATAGTTATGAATACATGAAATGGGTCCATATAAGAAAAATAAAAGAAACAATAGGACAGGGACGGTAGGCATGTTGGTGTGCTTATGCATGTATATGTATATGTATAGAATTATACAATCTCAGACAAGTGACCGTCCAGTCTCTTCTTTAAAACCTCCAGTGATGGAAATTTCTGAAGGCAAGCTGTTCCATTGGTTAATTGTCCTTACTATTAGAAAGTTTCTCCCTAATTCCTTAATTATTCTTTTATCAGTTTCCAACCATTATTCCTTGTCCTGCCCTATGGTGCTTTGGAGAATAATTAGAAATCCAGTCTTTCACAAATAATCTGAGAATACTTGTCATAAAAACTGGGTTTGTGACAATAAATATACCAGAAGGGATTGTTAACCATCCTTAAACTCACCCAGGAACACTGGGTGGTACAAGTATACACGTGTAGAAAGTTAGCACCCACTCATCAGCATCCACCCCTCTCCTAGAAGAATGAAATGTTTTAAGAAGTATTAAAAAAGCAGAATATTCTATTTCCCCAAAGAAATGGAGAAACACATTTTTTTAGAGGCAGAAAGCAACCCCCTCTTTTCTTAATAGCCCACAGCAGATGTCAGCACTTATGAGATAAAGAGCTTATTGAAAAAGAAAGACGGTTTTCTAGATAGCTCTATTCATATGCAAAGCAAATACTGCAGGCAGAAATCCATTCAAGACAGGATATTTTGAAACTCCCTGCAGCAAAGTCTAAACAAAGGCAGAATGGTAGAATTAACTCTCACTCAAGATCCAAAACAGGATGAAAGCCGTTAAGCCACAATAGGAATTGCCGAACACCCTTTCAGAACACAAGCCCCTTCATTACACCATTCAGGGGAGTCCAAACTTCAACCAAACCAGGAGCTCAGACAAACACCTAGGATTTGGTGTTTCCTCCTTTGCCCCTAGAGCCAGCTATGATCCCACATAACCCCTACATGATCCCATAGGAATCTGACAACAGCCAATAGAATACATGTTCTTTGCACAGGAACAGGAAGTTCAAGTGCAAAGCCCAAAGAAGGTATAAAAAAAAACTCCACTCTCAACTTCAGTTTATCAGCTGCCCAGAACCACAAACCCATATGGTTCTGCTTTATCAATAAGCCATTTTTCCAATCAGCCTCCATGTTTCCAGTGTCTTTCTCCCAGCTTGGAACTGAACCAGATGGATATTTCTTCTCAAAGCCAAGACTTCCTTTAAAGGAAAAAGGGAGAAGCATGCCATACCTGGCATATCCCATTCACATTGTTCTGAGTGTTGGTTCTGACGAATCACAGTCCACCTGGAAAGATTGAACAGAATATTGGAGAGACATGGTTATGCAATAGTGGGGAATATTTGTAGCTTGGGTATAGGATGAGGGTAAAGGTTCGTTCTTTACTCAGAGCTGAAGAAGCTTCTTGGATGAGAAGTGAAACATCTTCAAGGAAAAGCAAAGAAAGTCCGGTTGTGTCTTGAAAAACCACCTTTTGAACAACCATGACCTAAGTGATTGAGAATCTCCATAGACACCTGTCCTTGATTCAACAACCACGATTAAAGTGATCTATGGTGTCCTCAGCTATTTGAGCAGGCCATGAACCTGTGCTCAATGAAATGTCTCTACAATGACCAGAGACTGTTTTTGGTAGATCTGTTCTTATTCAGATTCCATCCTGCATTAGAACTTCCATTTTTTTCAGATGTACATTCCCATACACATTTGTAAAAAGCATTATGACTCATTACTTATCTAATGTTTGTGGGATTTCATGGTTGGTTTTTGAAGAATTTGTAGTACAGTCATAGCTGGATGAACTAATAAGAACCAATTAATGATTTTGAAAAGTGGGTCAGTAAGCTTTCTAGGCCACTAGTTTTGCTTTATATTGGATCACTATTTTATCGATCACTATGGAATTAATGATTAAAATGATTAATGATTAAAAACTGGTCATGGCAGCCTGCAGCAAAATAGGATTGAATCAATGAAAGAAGCATAGAATATATTTGTGCATTTTTTGTTTCTGCATTTCCAGATTAAAGAGCTTCTCATCCATGCAGAGAATACTCATTTGAATGATATTTAATGAGTATTAAAGTTAGATTTGGAATGAATATAATATATTTTGGACACAGATTCCCTGTAGTTACTCTTACCTTACTATAATGAACAAATACTCTTGACGAATGTATCTTTTCTTTTACAGAGAGCATTTGCACCAAGACAAATTCCTTGTGTGTCCAGTCACACTTGGCCAATAAAATAATTCTAATTCTAATATTACAGACCCAACTAATTTACCAAGCTAACAAAATGAGCTTTCAAACATTAGGATTAAAGGAGGTATGTTTACAGCAAGACTAGAATTTCAATGCATATCAGTCTTGAGCCAACAACATACTGTATTCCTTCAGTTAAAAAAAATACTGTAATTGCTTTTTCATCTTTGCTTGAATCTAATATACAAATATGTATCAGGGCTCTGAGATATCAGCATCGGGAAATCTGTCACACCATTATAATTTAAGACATTTTACAAAGAGCAAACTAAATACAATAAAATACATAGCAAAAAATAGCAAAAACATATATTAATTTATTGTAACTGTTTAATACCTTTCATTCTTCAGTTGTTTACATGACCTTTTTAATCAAAGGATAAAAAAGCTGAAATTTACAAATGTATGAAAGCATTGTTAAATCCATGGAGAAGAAATATAATTACATTATAAAGCTCATTAAAATAATTAAAAAAAAAGATTCCTGATCCAGTGCAAAAACCTAAGCCTTTAGACATCAAACATGCTTGCCAGTACTTTAGAGGAAATGAGAATTGTCTTTTCCAATGTCTGAATAAAAAGGTCTTATTATTTAGTTAGCTATATAGAAATAAAAGATACGAGGTTCTTACTTCCAATCATATCTTTAGTTATGACCAAAAGAAACTGAACTACTAGTATCTGATCTCACTTTTTCTTTTAAAGAAACTCAATCCAATTGAGATGTACTTGGAAATCATTTCAGAAGTATTGTACAATCAAAAGTTTGATTCTCTTTTCACTGCATCTAAAACGGATCCATTTTTGTAATTCAGTAATTAGTCAAGCTTGACCTCAGTGTTTGCACAGATTAGGATATCAACAAGTTTTATTGGGAGGAACTGGGTTTTTCTCTCTTGGTATTCTTCCCATGATATAGAATTCTGGGTTGGGATGCAGATCTATGAAGTGAGCTAAGCGATTTGACATGGCAAAAAAGGCTGAAATGGAGCCTATGTCCCAGGCATCTTCTCGGTCAAATCCATGTGCCTCCAGTTTTTGAAAGTGCTCTTCTGTTATATTATCTGCTCTGCAAACAGCAAGGGCAAACTCAAGGATGGCCATTTCCCGATCACTTAGATCAGCCAGTTTCCAATTCACGGCCACCTAAACACAAAACAAAGCCATAAGAAATTACATACTTCCATTTGGGTTAATTTAGGGTTAAATGTGAGATCTTTTAGCCTGCATGGCCCAGATCAGCTTGTGTCAAAGAAATCAATATCTTTAGAACAAAGAATGAGGAATATTTATGAACGCAAACTATAACACAATACAGGATATTCGTAACAGTATATCCAGGGGTGGGATTCTACTGGTCGGACCAGTTGTATAAAATTGATTATTATGATTCTGCCCAGTTCGGAGAACTGGCAAATCACGCCACTGGCTGGCCCCTCCCCTCCCCTCCCCATCCATTCACTCCTTAGCTGGCAAACTTGCCTGCTAAGTTGCGATTTTTTCTTTTCCCCCCCGACCATCAGCTGTTCTACTCTGCCGGGAGATTTAGATTAGCTAGAAAGCAGGAAATCATTGGATTTCTTGCTTTCTAGCTAATCTAAAAGCAGAGCTGAACCTTCCTTCCTTCTGTTTCTATTTTTCAGTGCAGACCCAGATAGCAGACTGCAGAA
Organism: Pseudonaja textilis; assembly: GCF_049901715.1. Classification (NCBI taxonomy): domain Eukaryota; kingdom Metazoa; phylum Chordata; class Lepidosauria; order Squamata; family Elapidae; genus Pseudonaja; species Pseudonaja textilis. The sequence continues at coordinate 165,549,519 of NC_141991.1, read as the reverse complement.
AGATAGATCTCTAAGTGAATCTGTGATTCTGTGAGCAACTCAATCTGCCTGCCTGCTTTGCTTGATTTTTAATAACCGGCAGATTGGAGGGCTAAATTAACTTCTGCAGTCTTTAGAAATGGATGAATTTACTTTACTTTCATTTTAACAGAATCTCATTTAGAACTAATCTGTAATTGTTATCCGGCCTTCTTTGAAAATCTTTCAAGATTTTATCTCAATTGCAATTTCTTACAGGACAGGTGCTACGTAATCTTCTTACAACCATATTCTTCAAATGGAATTCAATTAAGGACAAAACTGCTAAGAATAATACAGTTGTGAAACAACACAACTGTGGAAAACTGGCGTGTGAATTTAAAAGTTATTTTCACGCATTCCTTCCACTTTTCCCACAAAGATTCCAAGCTACTGCATGTACTTAACCATGCTTATATGCTATTTAAAGCAGAACAGAAATCAAACCCACACAGAAAGAAAAATAAACTTAGGTCTGACCTGATCTGCCAAAGTTGGTTTCTTGGAGTAGATGCGATGTAAGGCACTATGTGCAATTACACAGTAGGGACACTTGTTGACAATACTGGTAGCCACAATAATGAGTTCTTTATCAGCCTTGCTTAGGTTTCCTATGGGAGAAAGATGAATCTTATTTCTATAGCTGCCTAAGGGCTTATTCCCCAAAGCAAGTATTACGACTGTAAATTAATAGGAATTATCCTGGACTTGCTTTACTGCCATAATTTGACAATTTCAATCCATGCTTGATATGTTATCATGTGATTGCAGGCAAGCAACTTCAAATAGAAGTTAAACCTTCTATATTTAATACCGTTATCTTTTGCTAAGAAGGCAAATAGCCCCTAAAATGAGACTGATGGCTTTTTATTATTCAACTTGAAAAAATAATACTATCCAAATATATACTGTGTCAAGAGTCTGGCAGTTGCCCTAATTAAATCCTAACAGCTACTACACATTCATAAAAATCTTGTAGCACAGTCCATAATCTGCACGACCAATGCATACAACAAATAATTTTGGATCTCAAATAATCAGAACTAAAACTACAATTTTCCCAATGCACCAATAACTGAATCACCACTGCAATAATCTGCACGAACATATTCACATTTTAAGGGCTAGCTTTTAAAATAAATACAGATAGTCTTCAATTTACAACAGTTTGTTTAGTGACCGCTCCAAGTTACAATGGCACTGAAAAAAAGTCACTTATGACCAGTTTTCACAGTTATGACCTTTGAAATGTCCCCATGATCATGTGATCAAAATTCAGATGCTTGGCAACTGGATCATACTTACGACTATTGCTATGTCACAGGGTCATGTGATCCCCTTTTGACAAGCAAAATCAATGGGGAAGCCAGATTCACTTAACAACCGTGACAAGAAAGGTCGTAAAAGGGGGAAAACTCATTTAACAAATGTCTCACTTAACTGCAGAAATTTTGGGCTTAATTGTGGACGTAAGTTGAGGACAATCTATAAACCATTCTTTGCTACATATTGTGAAATTCTATGAGACCTCCTTTTATTTTCATTGAAAGCTCATCATCATCATCAATCTTGTTTCAAGAATGACTGGAAAACCATGTTTGATATAATAATCATCAACTTTGGTTAACAATCCCATAATCCCTTGCGGGGTAGAGTCTGGGCAACTGAATGGTGCAAGCAGAGTGTTTTAATGGCCAGATGCCCTTCCTGTTGCCAATGAGGAGTTTTGTTCAGCAGATGTTATCTCAGTGTGCCCACAGAGAGAAATATCTGTCTCTACCTGGGATCAAGCTCATAGCCTTCTGATTGTGAGGCAAGAGCTCTACCTCTAGGCCACCAGACCGCTCATGTTTGATAAAACAATAGTTCATAATAACTTTTTGACTGCAAATTAGGGATTCTTCAGGGATATGAAATCTAATGGATAGTATTGTAATTGGCTGGTTCCTGTTCTATAGTCAAAGACAGCTTGAGCCAATTCTTAAATTGGACCTATACTGGAATACTAAATGCCACTAAGTGACTTAAGAGATTCTTACCAGGAAAAAGTTTCCATCCAGTCAGTGCAGGATGGGCATTCTTACCTGTCTCTTTGTTCATGATGGCATTGTAATAGGCAAAGAATGCCCTAAATTCTGCTGGCCGATGAGCCATAACCTTAAACACATTGGGCAAAAACCCAGTCTGAGAATTAAGAAAAAAGTAGTCAGACATCATTTATACAACAGGCTATCCAATATCCGTATTATTTCAATTCACAGATAATATAGTTACATGGCAGAATTAGTTTGGATTATGTACAGGTAGTCCTCAACTTAGGACAGCTGGGACCAGAATTTCTGTTGCTAAGCAATACGGCTGTTAACTGAGTTGCAACCTATTTTACAACCTTTTTTTGCCACAGTTATTAAGCAAATCATTGCTGTTGTTACGTGAATCACATGGTCATTAAACAAATCAAGCTCGCCCCACTGACTTTGTATGTCAGAAGCTGGTTGGGAAGGTTGCAAGCAGTGATCACATGACCCTGTATTGCTGCAACCAACATAAGTAGATGGCTGTTGCCTAGTGCTTGAATTTTGATCATGTGACTGAGGGGAGGCAGCAGCTGTTGTAAGCATGAGGACAGGTCATAACTAATTTTTTTCAGTGCCAATGGTTGCTAAATGAATGGTTTAATCAAGGACTACCTGTGGTGGAGTGTCAAAGAGTGATGTTAATGGAGAAGAATAATGGCTCATTGGAAAATATATATTTTTCTAGAAGAAGATCTCTGGTTTTCAAGTCTTGTCCTTTCCAATTGAAAGGTTGCTAGCAGGCAAGAATCAAAAGCACCACATTAACCACACTTAGCTACATGGAATAATAAAATTATCTGCTATCAATCCAACTTTTTAAAAAAGTGTATCAAATACTGTATTATTTCTTCCAATCAATAGCCCTAAGATCCAATATAGTTCAACAGATGTTTAGTCATCCTGGTGGCTTTTGTTATTCTAGAAAGTGAGAAGAACAGGAGATATATAGTTCTTGAAGAATGATTGATGGCTTGATGACTTTGCAAGCACGCAATATCATCTAAGTTCTAGCCCAAGATGCATCATTTAATTCATTAATGAGAGTACCAAATTCAGACAATGTTTAATCAGAATTTTTATATTTTTATGTCTTGCTAAAAACCAGCCATAATAGGTATCAGAGCCAAAGGGGGGAAAGTGTTACGCAAGATAAGAAATATACAGTCCCACAATAAGAAAATTAGCATAGGCAGGATTGTTCCACTAAGATATTTTTACCTTTACTTCCATTTCCTCCATGAGCTCTACTATATCATATGGCAAATCCGTCTTCTTGGGTATTGGATAGCGTCCAATCTCCTTAGTAGTGTTTTCTCTTTCTGTACTCTTTGGATGATTTAGTGCTACACTTTCGGATCTTCCCCATAGGTTTCCTGATACACTGAGAGGAAGAAACTAAAATACAGAATGAAAGGGAATCTTCTATTTACATGGGATATTAAGAGCTTCAGTATCACTGCAGGTCCAAGATCTAAATAGGCATTTCAAACTAGTGCAGTGAGATTGCTAAACTTCCTCACCTGCCATTTTGAAGAGATGGTCTCACCAGTGATAAACCCGAGTTTACTGTAAAATATATACTTTTTAAAATGTATACTGTATACAATACTGTAGAGTATGATATTTGAAAAAATTATACAGTAGCCAAAGATATTGAGAATCATAGACGTCCCTGTGTAAATCTGTGTTCGGATCACTATTTTAGAGTCAAACGTTAAATTCAGCTATTTGGGTCTCAATCCTCACTAGCTTTTCATGAATGTTCAAAATGAATGCTTGATATTGTTTGGGATAACCTAATCTTCCGCTATAACAATTCAGGCTTAGATTTTCTTCTGTTTAGAATAGAATATTTTATCTCTTTATTAAATTTATATGCCACCCATCTTACTGTTGGAGCAACTCTGGTTAGGAGTATGTGAGGAGAAAGCAAGCAGAAGGGCTACAAAACAGAAACATGGCCAAATATCTCCCACTTTTGGAACTTTCTAAAAAATAAAGTGAAGTAACTGTTGAAACTCATTTTTTTCAGAGAAGTTTAAATTCTGAATGGAGAGAGTTGGGTTTTTTTGACATAAAGGTAAGATGAAATTAGAAAGCAGTGAGATTCACTATGTCACTTTCTCACAAGGGATTCATAAAGTCTTCTAAAGTTGTGCAAAAACAACAGTAACTAACAGCTTTATATTATTTCACTGATGGTTAGGATGATGCTATGATGACACTAAGTAAATGGGGAAATATCTCACTTTGGATAGTGAGATGAGCTGTATGTATGTATGTATGTATGTATGTATGTATGTATGTATGTATGTAAGGAGAGCAGGAGGAAAGGAAGGAAAGAGAGATAGGAAAGCAGCTATATGCAATGAGCTGGTGCATCTCTTCTTTTTTTTCCCCTCCTCAACATTTCTGTCAGAAACCAATTGTTTCTTTATTTCCCTTGCTTTGGTGAATTAATGCCCCCCTTCATTCTCAGTAAATTTTACACTTTCTGAAGGACACAAGGGGGAAAAAAGCTATTGGGAAAGGATTCTAATAAACAAGATTGTGCTTTTCTCCAAACAGGAGAGAGAACCCTGCAACGGGCATTTCACAATAAAGAGTTCCAGAGTTCATTTGACTTAATCATTGGGCACATTTACAGAAAGTCTGTTAGCTGCCAATTTCCCTCTAGCTTCCTCAATCTTACCTACTACACCAACGGTATAATATAAATATAAAAGAGCTGAACCCCATCATCTCCCGTGGCTTCCCTGGCCGAAAGCGCCCCCTGTTGAATTAGGTCCAAAAAGCGCCGGTCCAGGAAACCCCTCGACACAGCCTTGGTTTCTAGGCGAGGAGGATGGAAATATTACGGGATTGCGGGAAAGCGGGGATGGGAGGCGGGCGGCGGCTGAGAGAATGCTACTCACCGAAACGGAGCCGCCACTGCGGCGGTGGAGCTGAAGGAAACCGGAGAGGAGAAAACGCTTAATCATGATGCCCTTGGGGAAAACAGAACCGAGCAATCCGAAACACCAGCCTTCGGTGGGTCTTAGAGGCGAAAAGAAGCACGCATGCCCGACACTGTCTCCCCAAACCCGCCTCCTTTATGATATCATTGCCAACAGGCCTCTCAAAGCCAAGGTCTCGGGGGTGGCGCGGCCTTTCTCTTAAGCGTGGCGTGGCCAGAAACGAGATCGGTCGATGGGAGGTAGCGAAGCCGGAGAAGTAGTAAAAGTTACCACTGTACGAGGCAGGCAGGGATGGAGGAGGAATTAATTTTCAATTGAGAAGAGACAACACAACTGGAGATTTGGAGATGGGAGGACTTGGTCCACGGCTGCCTTAATTGGGTCGCTATATAAAGAGCGAATAAATCTGCCTGGAAATTCACCGTTAACCGTTTTCAAGATTAGGGATTTACTCGTATTAAGTATATGTTTCGGACATCCATGTGGTTCTCGCTTGGCATGTTTTATGTAAAGAGCGTAATCATTGTGCTTCTGATGTTTCTGTAATGCTGTTCCGGGCTGGTAAATGCGTTGCTTGAAAAGAGGAAATAAAGAGCGAACTCAAAGGCGCTTTTTCAAAAGGCAGCTGGACTTTTGTTTTTGTTTTTTTCCCTTCGGGAAGAGTTTCCTTTCTCATCCAAGGAGCTTTTTCAGTTCTGACTGAATTAAGAACTGAAGGAGCTCCATGGATGAGGAGCGAAATGTCTTCCTCAATGAAAAAACGGAAGTCCAACTGCCTTTTGAAAACGCGCCTTTTAGACAATCATAATCTGGATGACTGAAATCTTCATAAAGAGTGAATTGTTGGAATAAGCACCTAAGGACAGTATATCCTCACTCAGATCACTATTTTTCTTTAGTATTCATTGCTTTATTTTACTTTAAATTTACCAAGGTATGGAGATTATCAACCAATGGAACAGCTTGCCCTCTGAAGTTATGGGAGCTCCATCACTTGAGACTTTCAAGAAGAGATTGGACTGCCATTTGTCAGAAATGGTGTAGGGTCTCCTGCCTATAAGGTCCTTTCCAACTCTGATTATCTGTTACCCAAACACATACATAATACACATATACACATGCTATATACATATATATCTGTAACACACACACAAACACACACAAACACACACACACCAGTATCCATTTTGATTATTTATCACTGTCCATTTTTAATTATCCATGAATGGTTAAATTGCTTGGGGCTACTTCACTACAGTTTATAACATTATCCAGGAAGCTTGCACACAGAAGGAAAAAGTAAAAAGGAGACAGAGTTTGGTTTATTGAAACAGACAAACTATCTTATAGAAAAGGATTACATTTAAGGCTTTTTCTGAAGGATGGAAAATATTTGATAGAAGTGAAGGTGTTCATTTAAACTTATAATATTGCAACCATATGGAAAAGAAACAATTTATATTATTCAAGATAGAAATAAAAGCAAACTTGAAAAAGGCTCCCTCTGGTGCAAACTCAAGGAACAAACTTGGATATTTGGCCAAACTGGAAATGATCACAAATGAAAGAAGACTGTATATTTAAAAAATGTAATGTTATTGATAAGTACTTTTTAGAATGACTAAGTAAAAGATCTAGTAGAATATTAAAATATCTGATATAGGATTAAGCTATATGTACATGAGATAAGTCATTCTTTAGAAGGAGGGAAGAAACAAATTATGATAGAATTTATTAGCATTTATTACTTATTCATTGTGTGGGGAACAATGTGTTAGAGCAGGGGTCCCCAAACTTGTCAATTGGAGACCTCTGTGTTAAAGGAATATAATTAAAAAGAAAAAAAAATTAAGAAAAATAAATCTAGAAAGATTCATAAGCAAACTATAAAAAAATAAGTCCCTCAAAGGTGTATAAACACCCACAACTGAAAAAACATGCGACTTAAAACAAAATTTGAATACCACTTCTAAATTGAAAGCAAAAATATGATTCTGAACTTTATTAGGAAATAAATTTAGAAAGATAAGTGATGTATGAAATCAATATATTCAATTACTTAAAATACCAATAATAGCACTTATTATTCAAGATCTTTGAAAAATTATATACCCATAGATAGCCCTTGACTTACAATCACAGTCGAATCCAAAAATTCCATTGGTAACCAAGGCTGTCGTTAAGTGATTAATGGGAACTCTCCTGGCTTAGAGTTTTATCAAGGATTACCATAAACATTCAAATATATTTGAATTACAGAAGTTTTATGGTATGTAATTTATAACATCAAGGTAAGAATATTCCTGATTCATGACAAAAATCTAAAATTACACATTTTAAAGCCTGGTAAAATCGCATAGTACCTTTTTGTACTAAATGTCTCCATTATTAAACACAGACTATAGTCAAAATTATTGACTAATCATCTCAAATCAGTTACAGACAGAATTATGTATTCTGATCAGTGTAACTATATAACAGCAGTTAAGATGATGTTACTCCCCAAATTGCAGTCTGAACCCAAAATCAATGTTTCTGATCAAAATACCACTGCTCAGAAAAGCTCAGAGATACGAAAGGATTGTTTAAGTTAGGTTTCAATATTATAAGATAAAAATAAAATCAGCCCTATTTTTTAGAATTCGATTCTCTCATGAGTAGAAAATATTTAAGTGCATGAAAGTAAGCAAGACGTGCTACATCAGCCAAATAAAAAAACTGTTTGAAAGTACAGTATTGCTTGTAATAGAAAGTAGTGTTGCCCATTAGTCAGACTTAGCCATAGCACCGAGGAGCGAATAGTCTTGTACATACCAGCAAACTTTATTTGGAAGATTGGACCTTGCCCTCTTCTCTATTCATGTTATAGTATTCCGGGTTGGGACGCATATCTGTGAAGAGAGCTATGCGATTTGCCATGGCAAAAAAGGCTGAAATGGAGCCTATGTCCCAGGCATCTTCTCGGTCAAATCCATGTGCCTCCAGTTTTTGAAAGTGCTCTTCTGTTATATTATCTGCTCTGCAGACAGCAAGGGCAAACTCAAGCATGGCCACTTCCCGATCACTTAGATCAGCCAGTTTCCAATTCACAGCCACCTATAGAAAAGCAAAGGGCATAACATTTTTTATTTTGTTTTCTTCAATAAACTTTCCCTCTTTCTTTTAAGGTGCTATCTTTTAAAATTACGGAACATCTGAATTTAGAGCAAGCTTCTTTTTGTACAACTTGTTTCTTCTGCTTTTTTTGAACTTATTGTATATAAATACAAGAAATCCACCCTAGTCACTTCCTGTCTAGATTTCTGCAATGAGATCTATATGACGCTGCTCTTGAAGTCCATCTGAAAGCTGTAATAGGTCCAGACTGCAGCAAATGGGTAACATTGGGCATAATTCTACACTCACGTAGCATCATAATTTCACAAGCTGTATTGGTTTCAAATAGGCTTCTGGATGCAGTTCACATTATCACCTATAAAGCCCTACATCAGAGGTCTCTAACTTCGGGCAACTTTAAGATTTGTGGACTTCAACCCCTAGAATTCCTCAGCTAGCCATACTGGCTGAGGAATTCTGGGAGTTGAAGTCCACAAGTCTCAAAGTTGCCAAGGGTGGAGACCCCTGCCCTACATGACACAAGGCAGGGTTATTAGCAGGGCTGCATGGTTATTTCTGCCTATCCTACTAGATTACACAGGATAAGCATGCTCCAGGTCTTGTCTCTGGGGCAGTGTGGGAGCTGGAAGAAGTATCTTCTCTGCTGCTGTATCTATCTTTGGATAGTTGGCAGCCCCAATTCTATTAACCTTTCCTAGCGCAATTAAGATGTGGCTCTTCTGTTGGGCACTGAGCTTTCATGTAAGTTGACACACTTTCCTGCTAGGAGACTGAATGTTTGTTATGCCCACCTCAATTATGTGCATCGATATGACTGGTTCGTTATCTTGGTTTTATCTTTATTTTTATCCATTTTTGGTGCTCTGCTTTTTATTGATGTGCACTTCTAAGATTCATACATTACGGAGTTGGGCAGGCAATAAATGCATGCATAGTGAAACTGTTTGCTGCCCAGAGTCTCTTTGGATTTGGACAGCCTACAAACAAACAAACCAAGCAAGCAAACAAACCAATTTCTTTTATTCATTTCTCTTAATTTTACAGATATTTTCATACAACTAGATTCTCATGAAGGAAAAGAGAGAGACAAACAAGGCAGTTATGGGGACTGACCTGATCTGCTAAAGTTGGTTTCTTGGAGTACCTCCGATGTGAGGCACTATGTACAGTTACACAGTAGAGAGTGCGGTTTACAGTACTCACAGTCACAGCAATGAGCTCTTTGTCAGCCATACTTAGCTTTCCTGTGGAGGAAGAGAGTTGTAAAAGGTGAGTAATCTCAGGGCAGATTCGCCAGTGGGATCCTACCTGTTCCACTACTGGTTCGTGCACACATGTGCACACCCCTAACACACACACACAGCTTTCCCCACACCAGCTGAGGCCTGCAGGGCCAATCAGCTGAGTGGATAAAGAAGAGAAAAGCGCAAGCGGGATGGGAGGGTAATCCTGTGCTTTTCTCTTCTTTCTCCTCTCAGCTGATCGTCGAGGCTTTTTTTGACCGGTTCAACCAGTAGCATACCACCACTGAAGCTGATGGGTATCCCCTAATACCATGTAGTTATACAATATCAGCTTTTTAAAAACCTGTTAATGTTTTATTATGCCAGTAGGAGCAAAAATAAGGTATTTTTTTAAAATAATTATATACTACTATCTGCCATCTTCTGGGATAACTGCATTACTGGATAGATGCATTCCTGTCAAACAGGCAACAAATGGTCAAAATAGGGAACACCCTATCAAATCCTGTACCTGTCAACAGTGGTGTCCCCCTAGCAGTGTTCTAAGACCAACTCTCTTTATACTTTACATAAATGACCTCTGTGATCATATTAAGAGCAACTGCATTCTGTTTGCTGATGATGTAAAGCTATTCAACACCATTGACAATGCTGCTACCCTTCAAAATGACCTCAACTATGTGTCAGAATGGTCAAACAAATGGCAACTTCAAATCTCAACAAACAAATGCTCTGTCTTACATATCGGTAAAAAAAAATCAGAAAATAAAATACAAGCTGAATAATCAAGACCTTGTTGATGACCGCAACTATGTCAAGGACCTTGGAGTACTCATCTCTAACGATCTACGTGCTAGACCCCACTGTAACTACATAGCCAAAAAGGCATTAAGAGTTGTTAACCTAATTCTGCGTAGCTTTTTCTCTGGTAATATCACACTACTAACTAGAGCATACAAAACATTTGCTTAGACCAATACTTGAATAAAGCTTATCAGTCTGGAATCCGCATTACATAATGAATATTAATACAGTCGAGAAAGTCCAGAAATTTTTCACAAGAAGAGTTCTCCACTCCTCTACTCATAGCAGAATACCTTATGCCACCAGACTTGAAATTTTAGACCTAGCCAACCTAGAATTATGCCGCCTTCAATCCGATCTAAATATAGTACATAAAATTATCTACCTGTCAATGAATACTTCAGCTTCAACCACAACAATACAAGAGCACACAATAGATACTAACTAACTCAAGGTTAACCACACCAAACTTGATTGCAAGAAATACGACTTTAGCAGCAGAGTGGTTAATGTCTGGAATACACTACCTGACTCTGGTTTCTTCCCCAAAAACTTTAACCTTAGACTGTCCACTATTGACTAAGAGGTCCTTTCCTAAGAGGTCTGTAGGGGGTATGCATAAGTGCACCAACATGCCTACCGTCCCTGTCCTATTGTTTCTTTTTTATTCGTATCCATTTCATGCTTTCATAACCATGCTTAAACTTATACCTGTTATCTAATACTTGCTTGACAAATAAATATATTTCTTTAAATCCTGAAAGAAGCCTCACTTGCCACAAAGCGTACTGTACAAATACGCATTACAGAGTCAAAACCACAACAGGATTCACTCATTTCCCAGAAATCATAAGTCAATGTGGACAGTCATTATCAACAGACAGTTAAGTCAAGTATAATCAAGCAAGAATAGAACTGCATTCTCAGCATTAGGCAAATGACCAAATTTTAAGAGAAGCAACAACAGCCTTTTTTTTAGGGGAAGAAGGCAACAATCTTTATGCATAGGTTTGACACTTATCTGACATTCTATAACCAAGATAAAAATCAGAAATAAACTGATGATGCTAAAAGATAGAACAGTGTCATACATCTATCCTTTTAGACCTGTTCTAATGTCCCAAAATCTAATCAGATTACTAACTATTGTTGACCATTTGGTCATTATTGGAAAATAAAAAACGTATTGAAAAGTGACTATCTTCTTTGTCAGATTATAGCCATTTTTCAGGATTCTAAAATCAAATCCTGTTGCATTGTTGTTCATGGAGGTGATTCATTTAAGCCAAGAAAAGACATGCCTTTTATACAGGAATGAGATGGTAAAGGATTTCTGCCGCAGCCACTTCTACTGCCAGAGAAAACCAATTTCACATTCTAAGTTGTAGCCTTTATGGTGAAAAGTGCCTTACTTTGACAAGTGACAAGTATTGTGAATTTCATAAAATCCCTTCTTAGCTTCACAATAGTCTCAAAAAGGCCATCAGCAGTCTTAGTAGGTTCTAGCATTCAGATAAAGAACATGGAAAACTGCATTCAGTAGTTCAGAGCTAGCTCCCTACTGAAGTATCCTATGAAGTTAATTGCTTTTGAATTAGAGCCCTACTGCATCACCTTAAGATGATTTTAAAGCTTTCTGATATCACCGTAGTTTAATAGTCTGTTGGCTCTAACTTTCTTTGGTTCAATGGTTCTTGAATTACACCTATATTCTAGGAACACATCTGGAATGCAATCTAGTGCAATTGGCTTAGAAAAATATCTTCAAAACATCCATGTTTGACTGCTACTCATACCTGTTTTCTTGTGCATGATGACATCATGATAGGCAAAGAATACCCTGAATTCTTCCGGTCGATTAGCCATCACTTTAAACACATTGGGCAAAAATCCATTCTGAGAATCAAGGAGGGGAAAATAGTCAGATACCTTAAAATCACATTCAAGACTATTCAGGTGAATTTAACCAATAAAAAAATACTATTTCTAGAAGGCCACGATTTACAAAGGGGGTGGCACACCTTTCTATGGGATGTAGGGAAAACCAATCAAAAATATTTCCATAGACATTTAATTAGAGATGCACTTTTAACAATTTGGAGGAAAATAAGGAAAAAACATTATACAAAAGTACCAGTATGGATTTCAACAATGGAGGCAATGATTCACCCAAACAATTTGGAGCTTACCAAAATGATTAAATACAAAGACTTATTAGACCCACAAGGAAATCTGAAACCGAGGCCGGATCTTCAGGAGCAAGGACATAAAATTGATCAATGGGTTTACCTCCAGATTCAAAGCAGATACAAACAAGACAAAAAAGAATTCAGAATTAATAACAAATTGCAACAATTAGATAAAATTTTATTAGGATCCAATAAAAAAAATATAACAAAAGTTTATAACTACTTATTAGAAACAGAACTAGAAGAAGAAATTGTAAAAGGAAATATGATTGATTGGAGTAAGAACATAGGGCGCAGCATCACATTAGCGGAATGGGAGAAAGTTTGGGGCAGAAACAATAAGATTACCAAATCGGCAGCATACAAGGAAAATCTTTATAAAATGTTTTATAGATGGCATCTCCCCGCTTCAAAGTTAGCGAAGATCACCCCAACATGAGTCCGCATTGCTGGAAATGTAGGAAAAAAGAAGGAACCTTTTTCCATATGTGGTGGTCTTGTGCAGAAACCCAAAAGTATTGGAAGAAAATTAAAACTTGGTTGGAAGAAATCACTAAAGAGCAGATCGAATACAAACCAGAGTCCTTCCTACTAGGGATTTTTGATAAGCAAATCTCCAAAAAAGCCAAATACATAACAATACACATTTTAACAGTGGCCAGATTAGCCTTCGCTCAACAGTGGAAACAACATCAAATTCCATCAGAAGAAATGATTATTGAAAAAAATCTCAAAATGTGCAGAAATGGATAAATTGACTTTGGCGCTAAAAAACAAAGACACTTCACTATACTACGATAGCTGGAATTGTTGGTATAATTGGATTGATCAAAGATAAATTATATATCATAAGGCATGAAAGAAAAGTATCAACCTATAATAACAAGGTAGCGATATAAGTTAAAAACAGGTGTGGTTATATGACACAAGTTAAGGTTATGAAAACGAAAGAAGATCTTGCAAACTGTTAAAATAAGAATACTTTTTACTTTGTAACCTCTTTCTTTCTTCCCCCTTTCTTTTTCTTTCTTTTCTCAAAATTCTTTCCCTCTCCTTCTCTCCTCTTTTCTTTTTTTTCTTTTGCTTATTTGTGTATGTATTGTGATTGGTTTTAATTTTAAAAATTAATAAACTATATTTATAAAAAAAATCACATTCAAGACTATTCAGGGAAATATTCAGGAGTCCAGAATTATTCTACCCATTTACTATCAAAACATTCTGTTGGGACTAGTATTTCATGAACTATAATGTTCTCAGATTTGTTGTTCCGATAGCTCTCCTCTAAAAAATAGCAGGGTGAGTTTTCATTTTGAGACAGCTACCTCCCAAGCCATTGAAGGAAGACAACAACTTAGCTGGTGCTAATAACATTCCCTCCTAATTCTTCTGGATTCTCAGTTTGCACACATGATGATTAAGTGAGGAAAAGGTTTAAGCGAGAGAAATCAGAGATGGATCCTGCATTCTAGCAGACGCTAAATAAGTCCTGAGAATATTTGTAAAATCTTTGAAACAATGTGCTGAGGTTCCAATATAAGGATACTGCTGAGTGATCTCAATTCTCTCTTTGTGAGGCATCCTAGCAAAAGGACTTGAGCTTTACAACTGAGGCTTTTTAAGCAGAAAAAAAACTATTTCTCAGGGGAAGGATGTAAAGTAAATGGAAAGCAAATGCCAGTTAAATAATATTGGGCTATGTGGACAAATAAGCTGATCTGATCTGTTTTAAGGCAGTTTTATAAGTTCTGGCAAATATTCTTTGATTCAAAACAATAAGCCTGAAAAATAACTTAAGAGAACTGAAGCTCAGCTGGTGCTCCTTCATCTTGGGAGTTTTCTGTTACCAGATGTTGAGGTTTATAGAAGGTTTCTGAAGATACAGGACTGATGTGCTTCTTCTGGCTTGGTGGCCTAATGGGGCTACAATATCTGAATGACAACAAATAAATAGCACCTGATGAAGCCATTCATTGTCATGTCCCTTTTCAACTATGCTGTGAAAGGCAGCAACTAGCCTAGATTCTACAAGAACAGAAAAGGGCTAAACAAAACTATTTTCTTTCTGATCTTATTTCTCATCTAACCACAGCCTATTTTAAACCTCAGGGCATAACTCAGCTGAATAAGAAACATGTATTAGATAGCATATCAAATCCTCATCTTTAATCGTTAGATTCACATGTAGAGTTAGAAACCTGTTGTCCATTAAGGTCTCTTTAATCTGATAATGATCAAACTCTAATCAGGTGTATAGGAAGAACACTTAGGTTGAAGGTTCATAAAGATACTACACAATTCTACGAACTGATTTTTTTTCCCCCAGCTGATTTTTACCGTTGCTTTTGCTTCTTCCAGGTGTTCAATTATATCATGTGGTAGGTCTTTTTTATTGGGCATTGGATACCGCTCAGTTGGCTTGGTGTTTTCTCCTTCTGTATGGTATGCATGATTCGAGGTTACACTTAGGTGTTTCCCCCCATATCTCTCTGGCATGGTTCGTGGCAGAAGCTACAATACAGAAATATAGAATACAGTATTGCATTTAATAAAGTACATATGGCATATAGTTTATCAGTGCTCCCCAAATTTTGTGAAATTGGAACTGCATTATTTATGGCTTGAAACTCTGTATAACTGGCACTGCTGCAGGTAATGTTTATAGTTATCCACACTACCTTGTTCAATGGGATGAATTCTCACCAATGACAAATTTGCTTGAAGAACTGGGAAAAATAAGTTACAAAACATTTACTAACTTTGAATCATTTATAAAAAAAGGCAGAAAGCAAACTCAACTCACCCCACCCTGTCAGTAAAGTCCTTTTCTCCCAGAAAAATTTGATTTTCATAGGCTTCAAATAGGTTTTACTGTCTGTTGTGCAATGTTATCTAGGCACTGTATAACAGGACTTAAGAGATTCGTGAGTTTGTTGGATTTAAAATGATTATAATGACTTGCCTCCAAGAAGTAGCAGCAAAGATGAATGAACACATAGGTTTAGAGAACTGCAACTACAGTTACTCCCCATTTAATGACCATTCTAAGTTGCAACAGTGCTGAACAATGGTAGTTTTGACTGGTCCTTGCAGTGCTCCTGTGGTCATGTCATCAAATTTGGGCACCTGGCAGACCAGACATATTTTTTAAAATTGCTTTTAAAATGGTGACACCTAACCCATCCCACACATAAATAAAAATACATAGACAAAGAAAAAATATAAATAAAAAATTCTTTTTTAAACGGTTAAAAAATACCTTGGGGAAATTTTTTTTTTAGTTAGTGAGTTATTGCATAAGAGCTGTACCTGCTTTTTGCTAAAGAAGCTGATATTTGTGATATTAGGCTAACAAACATTGAAGATTCCTTTTAGGTCAAATGGAAAAGAAAAATGGTAGACTATGGATCAGAATAAAACCTGCAGTGAACATAATTCAGGCACACAGAAAAAATAGTGTCCAAATCCTTCCTGTTAAAAGGTTAAATTGGTGGAGTCTTAGTTATGCAAACTCTCTTATAACTAAAATTGTCCCTGTAGCCTTCCCCATTCCTCACAATCTTAATATAAATAACGTAAAAGTATCCAACTCTCAGATGATATTGATACACTCTGATCATAGTCCTGAATCTGCAAACAGGTATATATTCAGACAATATCAGAACATTTAAGTGGTGCAATTTTGCAAAGTCTTAAATTGGCATGCTTTATTGAATTATATATTTAAATTCACACAAAAACTATTTAAACATTTTGAGTTTTGAACTCAATGAATGTTCACATATACATTTTTATCAGTCTGCAGGCACTTTTAATTATCTGCTTTCACAATTTTAATAACCTCCCGGACACTCTCACTCAAATCCAACTTTTCCAAAGAAAAAAATGCAATAGGGAAGATGAGCTAGAGCAGTGGTCACCAACCTTTTGGACCTCAGGGACCACCAAACTCATAATTTTAAATCCTGTGGACCAGAGACCCTAGGAAAATCCCCCCAAAAGTCTGCAGTAAACTTCCCCACCCTGTTTTCCTACCAATCGATCATTATTTGGGATTGCAGGATACTGTCTCCAGCTCCGTTCTGGTGGTGGGGAGAAGAGATTTTTGGCTTAATGCAAGGTAAGCAGCAGAAGTCTTTCTTTCTCTCTCCAAACTCCACCAGAAATGAGTCTTTGAGAGACTTGTCATGCCGGCACAGCCTCTTGGCGCAGAGGATGCCTTGCAAGGTCCCAAAGACTCATTTCTGATGGAGTTTGGGAGAGAGAAAGAAAGACTTCTGCGGCTTTCCTTTTTCCTTGCAAAAGCAGAAGAAAAAATGGGGCGAGTGGAGCAAGTTCCCCCCCTCTGCTCTTCCCCCCTCTCCCCTCACTACCTCGTGTTGTTCGCAATGCAAGCGATGCAAGCCTTGTTTTCCCATGGGCCATGTGGGCAGTGCAGCCTTGTGTTCTTGCGCAGCCTGGATTAATTGCTTTGGGGGTGACATTTCTCTGCAGACCACCAAAATTTTCTTGTGGACGACCAGTGGTCCCCGGTCCCACTGATTGGTGACCACTGAGCTAGAGTCACACCTACAGTACTTGCAAAATGCAGTCACCTCTTGCAACACTCACGTTTCCCAATAAACAGTTTTTAGTATTTTTTTTAGTATTTATTTGATTTGTCAATCGCTTACAAGATACAGGTATAAGAATAAACATAGTTTTGAATTCACGAGATAGACTTATAAGAAAAATAAAAAAGAAACAATAGGACAGTGATGGTAGGCACGATTGGTGCGCTTATGCATGCACCAATGCAAGCAGTTCACCCAGTTTCAACAACTGCTAGGTACAATTTGTTTAACGCAGTTATGTTCTGAATTTTGCCCTGAATTATTCTGAATGACCTCTCATCCAGAATGAAGACATCACCTGGGGTAATCCAAGACCTCTTTCTCAAGCTGAAACCAATAGGAAAAACCTCCTGCTGCCTGTCCCTATAGCCTCATTGCCCCCACTCTCTGAGAGTCTGAGGTGGCTTGTGGGCCTTAACTGAAAATTAGAAGAGAATGGTGTCTACCTGTTGCTGTTTTAAATTCCCAGCCAAAAGCACCCAGCCCAAGAAAGCTAATCCCCCAGCTCCTGTTTTTTTGCCATTCCCATCTTAGATTCCTTTTCTGAATCGCAGTTGCATTCTCCAAGTCAAAATAGGTCTTCTGCCCGGCACAATTTTGTACCCACCGCTGCCCTTTTACAGCATAGTTGGACCCTTTAATACTGGGTTTCTCAACCTCAGCTACTTTTAAGATGTGTGGACTTCAACTCCCACAGTTCCTCAGTCCCTGGGGAACTCTGGGGGTTGAAGTTCCCACATCTTCAAAGCGGACAAGGTTGAGAAACGCCGCCTTGCAAAAAGAATCCAAGTTGCAAAAACAGATGTTTTTTTCTGCCTCGAAAGATTTCCCCCAAAGATTGCACCGCATATCTGGAGGGAAGTTTGGGAAGAGAAGTATAAGAGAACTGAAGCAAACGGGACAATTGGGGGGCGGGGGGGGGGGACAAGAAAAACTAACTGGAGATGATCAAGTCCTGCAGAAGTGGCTAAATGGAGGAGGGTAACACTCACCGAAACAGATCCTCGAGGCCAGAGCTGCAGGAGGCTGCAGAGAAGCGGCTTCATTATGGTGTTTCCCAAAGAAAGAGCAAGAACAGAAGTTTGGGACTTTCAGGTTTCTAGTCTCGGATCGGAAGAAACCGGGTCTACCAATCCTCCCCCTTTTCTAATCGTAAAGAGAAGAAGAAGAAAATCACCAGGAGCAAATCAATTGCAACAGAAAGGGGGAAGTGGCAGGCTTGTAACCAATGGCAAGAAAAGACCAGAGGGAAAGTTATGCAATGGATGGAAATCGGAGCAAGCCTCTCACTTTTCCAGCTTCGCTTAATAATCGGATTTTTTCTCTTTGTAAGTGACCGTAGGGTTTCAGAAAGCGGCTTTCAGATCAAAAGCCACGCTGCTGTTTTCCCATCTGGAACACCTTTTAAGTTATTTTCCAAAAGCGGTTTATGAGTGTTTCTAGCCGCATGCACCTGTGTGTGTGTGTGTGTATACACATACATATTCTTCCCCAGAAAATATCCACTAAAGGGGGGGGTGTCTAAATTTATTGTGGGTGCATCATGTGTTTTGATAGTGGCAGTTTTAGATGTTTTATGTGAGATGAAGACAGAACAACGTGGGGAGTTACAAATTGAAGGTAATAGCGTATCTAGATCTGTAAGGAAGCACAAAACCTCTGGAAAGAGTCGGACTATCCTAATCTATGGTTTACTAGCATGCAGGTGGCAGTTTGTCGGGTTAGGCTTCAATCTTAGAGGAGAGACCTAGCATATTATGTGAACGCTGCAATTGTGTGAATCTTTATTCACCTGAGCGAATTATGCAGTGAATTAAGGGGCGTGTGCCTACTGTCCCATTTATTCGTATCTATTTCCTGTATTCATACTCATGTTTATTTTTACACCTATTATCTTGTAAGCGATTCACAAATCAAATCAATCAATAAAATAAATATGTGCACTCAGAATGTGTGATTAATATATTTCTGCTCCTCTGTAGGGTATAGGTGAGGTAAAGCATGGTTGATGCATACATGAAATGGCAATCACATCACAGATAGATCGCCTGGTTTCTAATTACTGAGCGACTTATAATGAATTTTTTTAAAGAAAAAGATAAAAAGAAATCAAAACTGGCCCGAAAAACAATAAACTTGCGAATAGGCTTCGGAATGGAAAAGAGTATTTTTGCTTTCCCTGTAGAAATCCAACTCAGGATGGCATTTCAGAACGGATGGCCAGCGAATCAAATTCACACTCCTCCCCCGTGGTCTCCAAATCAAAGCAACGCACGCTCCCATCCGCCCAATCTTGAATCAGATAATCCTGTCCCGTCGCCCACGATGAAAACTACCATTCCCAGAATGCAGCTGGTTCCCGGTAGAGGGAAGTCTCATTGGATGATGCCTTATAGATAGATAGATGAAGGAAATAGCTCGGCGTGGAGCGAATTTTTCGTAATTGAATCAAAAAGTGTCCGGAAAAGTAAAAGAAAGGCTAATTGAGAAATTGCTATTAGAGGGAGGTGAGTAACAGACGGTTAGTCTGAAAAATAATTCATGACTCTTAAAAGTACTTAAGAAGTTATCTGTAAAGCACATTTTGCTTATCTTTTTTTGGGGGGTGGGGGGGGAAACTACACACTGATTTTATTTGTGCAACGAAGTGTTAAGTAGAAGACATGCCTTTAAGACCTTATATGGCAGGAGGAATTGCATGAGTCTGAAATTCTCAGGCAACGTTGGAATACCAGTGCGTCTTCTTTTACATATCTGGAATTGGCAATGCATTATTCTTCCCTTTCCGTGCTATTAATCAGCACCCGTTAAGACTGGTTCACACCCTTTCCCCTTTTCTGAATAAAGGGTGAATACACTGAGTTATATACTTTTCGTGTTTCAATGTTGGATTACTATAACATGCTTACTTGAGGCTCTTTTGAAAAGTAGACAGAAGCTGCAGTCAGTACAGAATAAAACTATCCTGCTTTAGAATGAGAGCAGTTTTCACTTCTGCCAATTCAATTCTATGGCCCAGCATTTAACGTCATTTTTTCCTATGCTTTCACAGCAGTTTGGACAACTCCCCTCCCCCCCCATGACTAATCCTGAGAAGAAAGCAGAGAAAAGCATCTGTGGAGGTTGTGATCAATACAGAGATGGATATGGGGAAGATCTCTGGGATGCATTTGAGCTTCTGGAAATTGATGGGAACGATGAAAGATCCAGTGAACAGGTTACAGGAAATGAGAATTGGTGTTCGGTATGTAAACAAATCTGGGCAATTTTAATGTGGTTTCATGTTATTGTACCCTATGACTATCATTAAGTGTTGCACCTTGTGATTCTTGACTCTTGACGAATGTATCTTGTACACTGAAAGTATTTACACCAAGACAAATTCCTTGTGTGTCCAATCACACTTGGCCAATAAAGAATTCTCTTCTATTGTGAATCTCAGTGTTTCACAGGGATCATATTTTACATTGAGGAAGGGCCTAAAAGTCTTATAGCAATGGCTTTGTTTAAAGGCATACTTGTAGATATGTAAGGTAGGTACTCACACATTGTGAATGAATACTCTTTTTATCCCCACTTTCCCGGTTTGTAGGTAGCAATAAATGTTTTGTTTACTTCAGTTTCCCTTTAGTTTATATATTTTGAAATAGCTCATTATTGCTCTTTAGCTAAAAGATATCACTATAATAGGAAGAAAATGGGAAATTACCATAATACATTACAATGACTATTTAAGCAATACAAAACACATTCAAACAAGAACCAAAACAGATTTGTTCTCAAATGTCTGGCTCAATGGAAAAGTTTTAAGCTGGTGCCAAAAAGTTGTCATGTTGACATCAGCTGAGCCTTTCTCTGTACCAGTGGCCTAAAGATCCTTTAACAATAATAACCGGAGGACCACTTGAACACCATCAGCATTGACAAAATCACTGTAGGTCAATTGCAAAAGGCAGCTTCGTTTGGACAATTTACATCCTGCGACGATATCTTTAACACCTTCAGGCAAGGAAGACTCAAAAGAGGGATAAAAATGCCAAATCTAGTCTAAACATCTGGCTGACTGTGTGGCCAATCATAATAATAAACAGGGCCTTGGGAACAGCTAAATTGATGCATAAAAATTCCAAATCCAATCTAAACTAAATCCAAGCTTAAAAAGCATTAAGAGTTGTAAATTTAATTTTGCACTGTTTTTTTTCCTGGAAATATTGTATTGCTAATTAGAGCTTATAAAACTTATGCTAGATCAATCTTAGAGTATTGTTCAACAGTTTGGAATCCCCACCATATATCTGACATCAATACAATTGAGCGGGATCAGCAGTGAGAAAAGTCTTGCACTCTTCTGCACACAGTAGAATTCCTTATGCTACTAGGCTTGAAATTCTGAGATTGGATAATTTAGAACTGTATCCCTTGTGGTCAGATCTAGGTACTGCATACAAAATTATACATAACAATGTTTTACCTATAAATGACTTTTTTGTTTTAATCGCAATAATACGCATGCAAACAACTGCTTTAAACGCAGTGTAAATGGTTCTAAACTTGACTGTAAAAATATTATTTCTGTAATAGAGTTATCAAAGTCTGGAACATGCTACCTGATTCAGTTGTTTCAGCTACAAATTTTCACAGTTTCAGTCACAAATTGACTTCCATGGATGATGTTACATCATACTTAAGTGGTTAGTAGAGGGGGCGTGCATAAGTGCACTAACGTGCCTATCGTCCCTGCATTGTATTTTTATTCTTTTATTCTTGTTCTCATTTTTGTTTGACAAATTCTAATAAATAAATAAATATATAAATAAACATCTGGCTGACTCTGTGACCATCATCATCATAATAAGCAGGTCCTTGGCAAGAACTAAATTGATGGATAAAAAAATGCCAAATCCAATCTAAACATCTAGATCAGGGGTGTCCAACCTTGGCAACTTTAAGACTTGTGGACTTCAAGACTTGTGGACTTTAAGACTTGTGGACTTCAACTTTAAGACTTGTGGGCGTTGAAGTCCACAAGTCTTAAAGTTGCCAAGGTTGGACACCCCTGATCTAGCTGATTGTCAGCCAACCATATTAATAAAAATGTTGCTACAAAAATACTTCCACAGCAGATCTTTCCTGGATTTCCACAAATATCTTTTATGCATTTAGAAAGGCAAGCAGTGTGCCAAAATGCAATTTAAACATTACATTTGCTATTGACTGAAAGCACTAAGCAAATAATACTGTACTCCCATCATTTTTAGTAGCAGAAAAAGATACTAACTCTTAATTATACTGTCATTTTTAATAGTTATCTGGGAAAAAATACAGCACACAATTATGTATTCCTTTCTATCTGTGTAAAATAGCTGCAATTTGTAACAGTTTCTGTGTATGAGAGTAGAAAAAGAGGAGAAATGAATACTGTGTAAGCTGCATTAGATGTCATATGCAAAATTTGGGAAGTTTAAACAACGGAATATATTCACATACAAACACATATGCACCACATATGCATCTAGTTCTAATAAGAAAAACTTTGCAAATGGTTTCTTTTCCTCCCTTACATGTCTGTTTATTTTTCTTTATATTAAGAGGAATGTTCTAAGGAAACAACGACACTGGGAGAAGATTGTTTCTGCAAAGAAGGATAAAAGAAAATGTGAAAGAGAACGACGTAAAGCAAAGCATGCTGAACAAAAAGGTACAAGAAACAGTATAATTTCCGTGTCCATCTTCTATAGAAAATAGTTGCTCTCTCTACTCTGAAATTTCAAGGAACTTTACTTAGGTTTTCTGTGAGTGGTGCTCAGGTTTTCTGAAACAGGCTTCTCTACTACAGCTAATGTTTTGTAATGTTCACTTGGAAGGAAGTGTAGGCAGCCTGGGGAACATATATTTTGGGAGAGATTTTGATTTATAGGCACAGAAGTGCCTTTCAAAAAAGGCAAAATCATGGCTTATGCCTCACCTGTATGTTTAACATCGTTCAGTGGTGAGCAATTGGATGATTTGTTTTTTCCTTCTCTTTTCTCTGTTTCAGGCACTGCTCCTCAACTTAGTAAGCGAGATCTAAAAGCCATTGCAAAAGATCGGCTTCTAGAAGCCAAAGCAACAGGTCCTCGGCTGTGTATTGACATGAGCTTGACCGGTCACATGACTCAGAAGGTAGTTTTATATTTTTTGCTCTTTTTAAAAAAACATGGAATTTGCTTTTCAGCACTGGTGAGTGTGCCTCTGCTCTTGAGTACTTATTTCACAATACTTTGAAGAGGTTGCATTCAATTATTTGCTATATTGACTGAAGGAATTGTACCCATAAAAATTAGAAATGTGGATGTGAACATTTGATTTTTCCTCATGAGAACAATAGAAAGCTTCCTGAACATTTAGGCCCAGACTGGAATGTAAGTCGTTAGTTCTATAAGTGCAGGAAACACCACCTCTGCAGCATCCACAGAAAAGGAAATGATTGAATGATGGATGAAGAAAAACTATTCTGTGAGAGATTTTATACCTTGCTTGTAATTATATGACTACGTTCTCTTGAACTGAGGAAACATTGGGATTGGCCAGATTTTAAGGATATTTTCTAAGATTTACCTCTTGGATTGGGTGTACTGGAAGTGGAATGGAGAGGACTTTAGGGCCACTGAAAGGCAATAGATGAGATGGATGGAGTGCTCTTTATTAAATTTGATGAGGACAATGTTGCAAGATCAAAATGTGTATTGCAATTACATAGGGCAGAGCATGAGATCCAGTGTTTTGAGATGCTCATAAGCAGGGTTTTTTTGGTTCCTTTGAGTTAGTTTTAATTCCTGGCTATTGCCTTGACGTGTGTCTGCAGTTTTTTTGGCAGGGTTTCAAAAATGCTTTGTCCTTGTCTGCTTCTTAGAGCTGAGAGAAAGTGACTGGGCCAAGATCACACAGCTAGTTTTGTGCTCACAGTGGGACTAGAACTTACAGTGTCCTGGTTTGTAGCTGGGTATCTTAAACCAGGGGTCTCCAACCTTGGCAACTTTAAGCCTGGAGGACTTCAACTCCCAGAATTCCCCAGCCAGCTTTACTGCCTTAAACAGTACCCCAAACTGGCTCTCCAGACAGCTCAGGAGGAAATTTACATCAGCCTGAAATAAAATGCAAAGTTCTTGGATTCATATGCTTCGTGAAATCCCTCCATAGCTTTTGTCTGACCTCAAGTTATTAAATATGTTAATATAAATTGGCATGTGGGAACTTAACAATTAAAGATGTAAATATACTGAGTTACATTTCCAAATTCTTATATAGAATTTGATACTTTATGGAGAACTCTCAGTTTGGCAGAGAATTACTGTACCTTATTAGAAAGAAATGTATAGTCCTGCTGTTAAATAATGGGTTCCAGACATATGTTCCCAGTATAAGCACCTAAAGCAAAAAACAACCAATCTCACTTGAGGCTTTTCTTCCTTCTTCAAAGGAAATAAGTCGGCTTGCTGCACAGATTAGGCGGCTTTATGGGTCTAACAAGAAAGCTCAAAAGCCCTTTTGGCTCCACCTCACAGGAATTGTGAAAAATAGTCCTATTTATGAAGCATGCTTGAGAATGAATGATGGATTTGCCAATTATCTGGTAAGTATATTTCCCCTCTTTCTCTCTGCTTTAGCTTTCTCCAAGTGATGACACTAAAGGAAAATACTTTTTCTTCAAGTTGCCTTATCAATAGAAGGTAAAACACGTAGAATTGGTAGCTTTCCTTTCCTTTCCCATAATATTCTCTTGATGGTTAACGTGGTATCTTCCAGAATTGCAGTCCAAACGTGAGTAGGCACAGAATAGTTGCTTTTTAAGAAATCCTGTAGTTTAATATCTTCAGTAGTGTTGTAAAATATTATTACGTTTAAATTGGGCTAAAATGCTGTTTTGATTCAAAATGTGTTTTTCAATAGAACGGTAATGAATAGTCAATTTTTTCCTCAAAACTGCACACTAATTCCTGCACAAGTAGTCTTTCTAAAATGATTTTTTGAAATTCCATTTACATATGTTACATTCTTTTTCAGATGGATGTTACTGCAGAAAGTTATCTTGACCTATTTCCTTTGGACATGATTGTATATCTCACACCAGATTCTGATAATGGTATATTGCAACTTTGGGATTGTTTAAAATTTGTTATTATTATTTTAAATGAGTAATAATTGGATTTGAGGTTTCTTAATGTATGTTTCAAATGAGAAACTTGTTTCCACTTATTTTACATCCACCTCATGAACTGTCAACCAATGCTATATATTCTAGCGTTCAGCTGGGACAAGCAGCTTTATATGCCAAACTGAGCAAATGTTATGTGAATTCGGTCCTTGGTAGTAGCAGAATTGCAGTAAGTAGGGATAACTATAACTCAGCCAAACCTAATGCAAGCTTGTGGTGGTTGTATATGCACTTCTTTCTCTAAATACTGTGGCTGGGAACCAAAAATTAGTCTCTTTTGATTGGTGGGGTGAGGACTCGCAATTAAAGGTTTTTGCAGCACTGCTGAAATATAATGCAGCAGTGGACTCTTACTAACACTTAAAAATTAACATTAGATAACATAAAAGAACTATAACATAAGATAAAAAGCACTATAAAATGAATTTTAAGTAAAATCTAAATCTAGGTATTCAGTCAGTACAGTAATGCAATAAATAAACCACATAGTTATAAATTATATTTTAAAAACTAATAATCTAAATTGTTACTACATTGAAATTTATTTATATATTTCCAAAAATCAGTGGAGCAAGTATGATCGTATTGCACATATGGATCAGAAGTCAGCTGTTTGTACAGCTTCTGTGTAAAACTTTGCTATATTATTTGTAGTAAAGCTTTTGTTATCTAATGGAAGGGAAATAATATAAGATTCTTCAGATTGATCTCGGGCACGTAACAACCAAGAAAAATGGAATCTTGTTAATATGGATGGATTCATGGAACCATCACAACAGAAAATCCGATTAGCTATAGGATCTTTTATTAACTCTCCTATATAAAAATGCTAAACGCCAACTATTGACCTTGCTCTGAAGAAGAGTCTTTGTTGAAATGGGAAAGACAGTGAGTCAGCATAATTAGCTGACTCCCATCTAAGGTGGTTAAACTGTAATGGGATGAATTTTGAATAAGGCCTGTCTTATTCTAGTATTCAGCATCTAAGAGCCTTTGTTTGATAACTCCCAGCCACCATAAATTTGAGGAAATTTGGAAATTGTGAAATGTTCTAAAATTCACTAGAATCCAAAACAACTGGAATTTATTGGCGAATGGGATCAACCCAACTGGAAAATGAATAATAAGGTTATTTCTTCATCTGGCCAGCTTTTAGCGGTAAAATTGCATTGAATACACATTTTAGAGCTTTAAGCACTGCTGTAATAGACTTAGTTTGTACTATTTCCTCAAAAATCATCCTATAATTTGGGTAAAATGTAATGGAGATCTATAAGCAACTGAGCCAAGCATTGGCCAGTGAATAGTTTTAGGGCTGAAAAGTGTGGGGAAAAAAATAGAAGAGCTGAAGAATCTCTTTGAGGCCACAAGAATACAGATTTGATACTTGTATCCCATGATCCTGAGTCTTGAAGGACTACACCTGGATTTAAAACTCCCCAGTGAAACTTCCTAAATGTTTTAGGAAAGATCGTTTTAGATAGTTTTTGATTTAAAAGCATAATTGAGTCTAGAATTAAGGTTATATATCTTGATGGTCATTAAATGAACACTGTGATGGTTAAGAGAACCCATTATACCCAATGGACATTTTTTGCTGGAAACCAAAAGTTAATACCAGTTTCAAGCAAAAAAATATTGCAAGTTGCGATCATGTTGCCTGTTGCCAAGTTTCCAAAATTTGATCATGTGATCTGGGCGGGGGGAGCAGGAGGCTGTCAAAACCAGGTTGTAAGTAACTCTATGAAGGTCCATTGTAATTTCTAACAGTCACTGAACAGTTTTAAGTCGAGAACTTGTCTGTACTTTAGTCTTCTGGAAATATATTCCAAGGTGATTTTCCTTGCAGTAATGCACAAAAATATTAAGTGATCATCTGAGGCCAGTTGAAATTCTTAAAACGATCCTCTACATAAAAAAAGAGTGGGGACTTCATGTCTGTTACTCTAGAGGGCTGAAAGTTTGGATTTGAAAATTTCTTTGCCTATAAATTCATGTATAAGTTGAACAAGGAAGGAGCTAAGTTAATAGACCTTATGAGTAACATCAAGTTCCTAATTCTAGAATATTTATGAAACTCCTGGATTAGGAAGAATAACTGAATCTAAAATACCAAGCCTTTCCTACTAAGCAAATATAAAAAATGAATTAAATGTTGATTTAAAATCACTAAAGGCTTCCTAAACTGAAGCTACAGACCTTCTACTGCAGGGATCCCCAACCCCTGGGCAATGGCCCACCACTGGGTTGCACCCTGTTTGGAACTGGGCCATGTGAATGGCGGGCAAGCGCATGCACGCAAAGCCCCACTCACAAGAGTGGTGGGCCCTTGAACTCACAAGCAGAGCGCTCTTGAGTAGTGGGCATTTGTGATCACACGCAAAGCTCCACTCGTGTGAGCAGAGGGGGCTTGAGTGTGAAACTCCATTCACGCAAATGGAGCTTTGTGCTCAACGGTCTCTGCTTACACGAGTGGAGCTTTGCATGCGAGCACAAGTGCCCTCCTCTCACACGTGAAGCTCCATTCGCTCAAGGGGAGGGCATGTGTGCCTACTTCTCCCACCAACAGAGCTGTGTGTGCCTGTGTGCATCTATCACTCACATGCCTCCCCCTGCTACACCAAGGTGGAAAGGTTGGGCACTGTTGTTCTGGTGTTATTTTTCAAAAAGATCATCAAATAATATAGACTAGCATGGAATATATAGTAACCTTTAGAGTAAAAATAGAGCTAATTACTACCAACAATTAGAAAGGTATATCTCAAAATAGAAAAATCTATAATATTAAGCAGATGGTAGTTTAGTTTGATGCACTTTAAGCCAGAAATACTCTTACTGGAGATATGAGAAAATGATAGTGTAAATGGTATCTATAAATAACATTGTTCCCTTCATTTTCAGTACTCAAGTACCAGCACTTAATATTTTATTTAGCCAAAATAACATCACCAGCTAAACACAAGCTTGCTGAGAGCACCAGCAAGCTTTGGAAAACAGCAAAGTTTTGCAGACAGATAAAAACATAATTAAGAATCATTTTTTTAACGAGGAAGGAGAATTCTTCAAAAGAGTCCAGTGAGTAAGCTTATTGGAGCTGAGAAGGAGAAAAAAAACAAACCCTTCACAAAGCAGGCAAGGAGAAATTGGGTCAGATAGAAACCATAATTATTACAGTTATTCTGTATTGTATATTTTATAGATTTTGCTGGGCATAATTTTAATATATTTGAGCATACCTAGACATTTTGTTTTGAACCAAGGCAGAGGACTAACACTTAGCAGCCATTCTATTTCAGTCTTTCTGATTTTAGTCATTTTTTTAAAGATTGCTACACAATTCAGAGAATTAAGGTAGAATAACATATTAATTTTTCCTGCATGCTTAACTGGCTCAGGGAGAGAGTTAGTGTATTGTAGCAGCACAGACAAGAAGCAATTACCTTGCCCCCCCTCCCCCACAGACCCAACTAATTCCACCAAGTCAGTTGTATTATAGAACACCTAAATCCCATATTTTGACCGATTTTGAGAAGAGAATTTGATATAAAGAGTGGTTAGAAGCCTCTCCATTACAAAACTACCTACTAAGTTTAGCTGTATAGTAAGAGAACATTTGGCTTGCCTGGGCTACATTGAGTGAAGAGGAATTGTCCTGGGACACATAAAATACTGTATATACAATATAGCTAATGTACAGTATATAGATCACATAATATTAAAAGGATATAATCTTGGGAGAGCTGCATGATCAGCTATTCAAAGCTGCTTGGGCTGCTGGTTGGACACACCTACTCTAAAACAAAGCTCCCACGTTCTGATTGGATGAAAAAGGAAATGGAAAAAGGGTTAGTCGTGTCATGGAACCTTGCTGGAATAGTAATGGGGCAGATGCTGTAGGAGATGACCAGGCTGAGCCTGAGGAAAGGGTCACACGCATCATCAAGCCCACAAGACATAGTAGGCCATCCCACCTTGAATTCCTTTCTATTTTTAACTTCTAATTTCCCTTGAGGGTTAGTAGTTCAGATTCTTGTAGAGAGCTCAAGCTTATAATAAAACTTTATACACATTTGAACTGCCTGGATCTCCTGAAATCTCTGGTGCTTGACAGATGCAATATATGGCATTTCTTGGAGTAAGTGGACAGATTCTAAATCCCCGAAATTTTGAATTTTTTTTTTTGAGCTAGTTAGTAGGACTATGTTGCTGCCGAAGCCTCCAGTGACAGAGCAGTTAGTGCCTAACTGAGTTAAACGTATTACGAAGGGAGACTAATGAAGTTTTCACCCACTCTCAACATACATTTAAAAAAAATAAAAATCAACCTATTGTTCTTCTCCCCTTCTTGGCATATGATTAGATAGTTAAAAACATAAACAAAACTTGAAACACATCACACCCAGGTAGCACACATATTCCCTGCAATAATCCCCTAAAATGGGGTTCACTTAGCTTCTTGACCATGTCCAGGAAGAAAGCTAAAATTTTACTCGCCATTGGGATTTAGTCCTTCTGAATTTTGGGATAAGTAGTAGATTGTTCCACAAGCAGACACAGCAACAGAAGTTAAGATACCGGTAGATGTTATTGTGCAATTGGATGAACTCAGAACAAACCTACCTGTCAGATCTCATGGAACTGGCAGAAATAAGGATAGATAGGAAGTCCCACCAGTAATCCAGTCTTGTACTATGAAGGTTTTGTAGGTGACCAAAAGCACCTTGAACTGCACCCAGAAACATACTGGGAGCAACTCAAAAGTAGTGGAGTTTAATGATCCTACCGAAGAGATGATATTACATCAGTTTAGTGCACCTGTAGTTATCAGTGCTGCATTCTGAACCAGCTGCAGTTTTTGAATGACTTTCAAACGTAGCCCCATGTAGAAGGACAGTGTATATTTTGAATGCTTCCCATTCATAATAACTGTTATAACTTTACTGCCAGTTTTGATGTTCTCTGTATTTCTTTGCCTTTATTACTGGCTCCTGCTAAAGGTGTTGTGCATAGGCATGAATATGAATATGGTAATTTGAATATGAATATGGTATTATGAATATGGTAATGAGAATGATATCATGCAATCTCTCTTTATTACTAGATGTTTGTTTGTGTCCTTCTCATTTTAGTTCTTGAGGAAGTTGATCCAGAAAAAGTACATATTTTGGGAGGGCTGGTGGATGAAAGCATTCAAAAAGTAAGTATAATGATATTCTTACAGAAATAGCTAGGCAGTATTTTATTGGTGAACTGCAGGAACTTATCTAATCCCAAATATAATTTTCCTGTGTATAATTCACTAACATGATTAAAATTGAGCTTCTGGGTTTGGAGGATAGGCATAGTAAGCTTTTTAAAGAATCTAATAGCCAGATGTAGTCCTTTAAAAAAAAAACTGGCATAAAGAATCATTTCCTCCCTTCCTCCTTTTAGTATATTTAATTTGTTTTTGTAGAAACTCACTTTCCAAATTGCCCAGGAGAGACATCTGCAGACAGCACGACTGCCCATTCAAGAGTACATGGTAAAAAACATCAATGCAAAAAATTACCATTCAACAACCTTAGCAATCAACCAAGGTAAGTAATGCACACGCCTGTTGATAGAATTTACTGCCATCTATTTGCAGGCATGGTATTACCATCAGATTTCCTATTCAATTTATAGTTGGAATTAGCTGTTGCAAATCAACTCCTGATAACTTGCATGGATGATGTTGATCCATTTTTTTAAAAAAAATTACATCTTTCTGACAATGGTTGCACAGTTGGTTTATGCACACTGGAGTTTTGGACTCGGACAGAATTGATCTTCATTTTTGTTTATTGTACTTTTTAGGGCACAAAATGTTGTATCACATGAAACGTTCAAGAAATTGCTCCTGAGGTAGATATAGTCCTAACATACCGGACTTGTCCGAAGAGAAATGGGTAAATAGGCATTAAACAGTAGAGGTCTACCTTGAGCAAAGTACGAAAGCCTTGAATGTCATGCTGTATTAAAGACCACAAATCTTGCACACTCCTTATTAACACATTTAAATTATTGTTGGAAAATAAGAGTCTAGAAATACAGAGGATGGCTATTGTTTCTATAGAAGCTCTGTTATGCCATGATTGGATTCTGTCCTCCTTGTAATGTTCCTGACTTTTTTTAATAATTATCCAATGTGTTTCTTTTAGTGTTTGATGCCTTATCAACTTTCTATGATACAAAGAGCTGGGAAGAAGCACTTAAAGCTGCAGTTTCTCCTGGAAAGGGATACATCTTCAAAGACACACAATGACAAAAGGATTCTGGATACAAATATGAGAAAACAAGATTTGGTCTGCTTTTGGTAACCTACAACAGTCTCCTTTACTCAATTGCATTCCAGATATTTTGGACTACAGTGATTTAAAATTTCCAGTTGTAAATTATGAAGCTTTGACTCCAACACTACTGTATATAGACATGTGGGGAGAGTAAATGATTATTTAATTGATCTTCATTTCTGCTTACTGTACTTCTTGGGGAAAAGACTGGGTCCCTCATTGGTTATTCTTGGTGAATCTATTAGAAAGGTTAAAACATTGTTTGTTTTACATTGCAATTAACTGCACTTATTACTGATTTGCACTTTTTTAAAAAAAACATGACACTTGTGCTGGGAATTTTTGCTGAAAGCAATGAATCTTTCATAATGAAATGAATGGGTAGCTTTTCCTGCACTCATAGGCAAAGGAGCTGAGGTTATGTCAGTTTATTTTTAAAAAAACATAAATGCTTTATTGCTCTAATTTCAGATTAAATCTCCTTGCCACTATTATTTACCCTTCCAAGCATAGCTGAGTTGACTAATTGTGTTATTAGGGGCATTCTAAAATTAAGGGTAGGGATATTATAAAATGCTTTGTAGTGCTTGCCTGCATAGGCACTCAAAAACAAGGCCTCTATAGTAGAGCTTACTTCCTGCTAATTAACTAGGTCTTTATTTATTAGGTATAATAAAGAGATGCATCACTTCCATTTTCAGTGAGTACAAAAAAATCAGCAATTGGGTGAAAATACTGTTCAAAAGTTGTCTTCTATTTTAAAGGGGAATATCCCTTTAAAATAAAAAGTAAAAGCAACTTGTGAAGAAAAGCTGCTACCACCTGTAATAGGCTGTGAAAACAATCCTGGGAAACAGAAGCCAGGGCCATTATGTAGGCAGCAGCTCTTCTTCCTGTTTCCCAAGGTTATTCTTGCAGCCCATTATACTACCATACTGCCTGTGACGCTTCACTGCCAGTGACCCTTGGCATGTCAGACAGTTTGGGTTGAAAGAGTGAGTGGCCCAAAGTTGCCAAGTGAACCTCTATGGCTTAAGTAAACAAGAATCAGGGTCTTCTTTGGTGTTAATCCAGCATCTTATCACTTATACATCACTGAGTCTTTTTTTTTTTAATGTATTTTTGAAACATACTCCAGGTGCATTTATTTAAAACACCAGAAAGACGACTCCCACACAAAAGATAAGATACCTATGATACGGATTCTTTAACCTTGATCAACATTTCCACCACTTGGCACACGCTAACATTGTAAGATAATATGTTCAGCAGATCTGTCCAGTTTGACTTACAGCTTACATACTCTCTGAGTATTCTTAAGTAGCATTTATCCACAGCAATTAACATTGAAAAGACCTTCAGAAAAGATTGATCCTGTGTCTTCTTCACTTAAGGGGAAAGGGGGGAAAAAAAAGTAAAATTGGATGTGAATTATGCTATACTTTTATGAGAAATGACTTATTCCCTTGACTTCATTCAAGCTTTGACTATTAATATCCATTCACAAATGAAACCAAACAATTCTCAGTTTTCCTTCAAGCCATTCTTTTACACATCCCCTGTTTTTATTAGACTCTCCCAGGGTTATACATTTATCAGGCTGACTCAGAAGGTCACAAAATATGCAAGTTTTCAAAATAGCTAATTTTCTTTATAATGAATTTAACAATAGTTGTACTGTTAGTGCAAAGAAAGGAGAAGCAGGAAGAGACAGCTTAACAAATCCATCTCATGTGCAGGATGAAGCTTTGAACTGCTGTACAAGGCAGAAAAGGGAAGCGGTGAGGGCCGTATATTGACACACACATAGTTTTAAGCTTAGGCTGGAGTAATCCTTCTCATGAGTTTGCCGACATGCCTCCAAAAACTGTTGATAGCTACATAAAACATCCCTCAGGTTGGTTTTAAGGTCTATGTGCCCACTACTGCAAAAGCCACAGTCTGTGAACTGTAGGCATACTTCCATCAACCGGAGAAGGTTCTGGAAGGTCTTTTGAACTATCACTGGTGTCTCTGGAGAAGGCCCTTGTGCTTTGATAATCTTCTGACAATTGGCTAACAATCTCTGTGATTCCACATACAAGGCATTCTTGTTTTCTGAAAAAAGGGCAGTGCATTGATCCTCTGGATGTTTCCTTTGGCTTCCTGAAGACCGCCTTAAAATTTCCTTTAGCTCTACTACATCCCCTAATAAATGGCAGAAGTCAAATGTCGAGACAGACCATTTTTCTTTCATATCGCTCAGTTCTTTGATAGGCAATTCTGGGAGGTATCCGTCATTCTGAGAATCTCTGGGGGTCCCGTTCACATAAGTATGTGCTTGGAGGTGCCTGGTGGGATTAAAATCTGAAGGCAGTGGGTTTCTTGTTGAAGGTGGACTTGTTAAGGGTCCTTCAGAAATGCTACTTGCGAAGGGTTTGGTGCTGTCTAATTCTGCTTCATTTTCTACCCCATGGAAACAGCTTGCATAAGACAACTGGCAGCTGCATCTCTCCAGTTTCTGTGGGGTTTCCTCAGAATTCACTAAACCTGGCAGACCTGTGTCACTGAATGCCACTGCACCTCCAGTTGCATTGTCAGAAGACAGAAAGGGTAGATCTGAAGTACAGTTTTTCTCACTGGGTCTGGCAGTCTTAGGCAAAATGTCAAATGAAAGGTAGCCCTGTCCAGCTGAATTACCACTTTTGCTCTGTTCTACGTTCTCCTCCGAGGAAGCCATTAGTGAACTGGATCTTTTGTTTTTATAATCTGTAATGAGAGCATTTCCTGTGAGGTTTTTCCCCTCTGTTTTAAAGTCACCAGCAATGTCTGCAGATTGGCACAGATTATGAGATATACTCAAAGCTGATAAGTGGGCTGGGACTTGATTGATAACATCATCTTTTAAAGATAAATTATTAATGCCCAGGCCATTTTGGCTAGTAATTCCTTGGCAATCATGATCTGCTTGCTGACAGATTTTTGCATTTTCTGCTGCTGAACTGAAATTTGGCCAGCAAATTTGGCCTGATGTATCAGTTACAGTTGAAATCCCCAGAAGTTTTTCATCTCCCGATTTCTGCATAGCACCCTTATTTGACAATTGGCTGGCACTTTCTTCAAGTTTTAAGTCTCCAAGGACCTGGCTGGATTCACACAAGATGGAGTCACTTTTGACTCTCTTGCAGGGATCTAGCATAACCTGTTCCTGTTTCTCAGCTTTCTCTGCAGAATGAGAATCCAGGTCCAAGACTGGGGCAAAAGACGAAGGTTTGTCTTGGATGCTGTTTTGAGACCCTGAAGGTTTGGTCGTAGTGTGTATTATTTCCTCAATCAATACATAACTGACTCCTGTTGGAGGCGTAGTTTTGATTGTTTTCTTGTCAAGTGCTTGCTTTACGGAACACTCTGCTTTTACTTCACAATGTCCCTGAACCTGTCTAGCTATTTCTGTAAGCTTTTCTGTTTTTTCTTCACAAGTGGGATCAGGACCATCTGGCTGAAAATTAATTTCTGGTGTACTTAAATGGTGACTCTGATGGGGGGCCACATAAAAGGAATTTAAAGAGCAATCTCTTGAGTCTAAACTTCCTCCACTTGCCTGCGCAGAGGCCAGGCACAAGACTGAATTGGTTACTGATGAAGTCTTCCCCATTTCTGGTGAATCAAATGAAAAGGTTGAATTTGGGACCACCTGGGTTTTCTGTGTGGCTTCAAGAAGATTGAGAATTTGCTGGGGTTCCTTCAATAAACTCTCACCTGAGGGATTTGAAGCTCCTGAAATGGTAGCATCTTTACTGCAACCAACATTGGTTTCCAGGGCATGGGGTGAAGCTTTGGGGAAACTAACTTGGGAAGTAAAATTTGTCTCGAGGAAGGACCTTCTTTTCCTCAGTTTATGGGCACACGTTGGGTCTTTTTCTGGCCTGAATTTCACCCTTCTGCTTTGTCTTGACAGGATGTTTTCATCCAAACTGCCACAAGATGGCAACTCTGGGGAACAATGTAGGGGTAGAATTTCAGAACCTAAAAAATAAAGAAGAGGCCATCAATATGGAGAATTACTTTTTTGTCCTATTTCAAAAGTCATTTGTGAAAAGATTTATGTTGCTGCTGATATGTGTGTCTAAAGGTGCCTTCGATTCATTTCTTTCTACAAGCTAATAAAGAAACTAGGGAAATGTCAGGCATTATCTGATGGCCTTCCTCTCTCACCTTGTCACTGAAATTTAATCTATTGTAACCAGCTCAACAAAGTTGGAGATATACTTACCCATCATCCTCTTCCATCCACTTTTGTATCTTTTTATGGCACAAAGGGATGAAAAGTTGAGAGAGACTACAGAAATTCTGCTATCACAGAGTACTCGTTAGTAGTAGTAAATTTCTAGGTTTTTTTTTTACTACATTAAAACGTTCTCACACAAATATTCCACCATTTATAGTTGCATGAACACAAAAAGTAAGTACCGCGACAATTTATTTCCGTGTATTGGTTCTTTTAGCAACTAAAAGAAAAAAATCAGAGGAAATGTAATAATATGAAACACTGAACTGGAATTTTCTTTGCAATGAGTTTTGTGGAATAGCCATTAACTCTCAGTCATAGGCACCCATGCCTAAATGAAAACAAAATATTGGGCAGATATAAGGAATAATATTTTGAATATGAAAGGAAAAGCTAATAACTGGCTAGATTTCAGTAAGTGACTCAATCAGCTTTAATTATTCTAAAGGCCTCACATTGATACTATAGCACTACAAGACATCATGAGTAACAGTGTGAAATATGGAAGAGACCAACAAGGATTGCCAAGATAGCAGTCAAAATAAAAGACCTTGGGAGGTTCATACCACAAAGGAGATACTCCAGGGGTTATCTTTTAACTCACCTGCTTGTGGCTCTTTTGGAGTCATCCTTTCGGTTCCATCACAGACTTTATTATCTGAGTTAGTCCTTTCAAAGCCAGGGGGAGATCTCAAGACAAAAACAGGAGCCTGGCCCTCACTGATGTTCTCATGGTTTTCAAGCTCCTGCAAAGAGCAACTTTCAGGACTGTCACTCTGGGTATTCTTCCCTCCACTGCTGGCTGGAGAGAGGTTGGCACAGAGGCTGTAGTACTCCATGATGTTGCTTTCGGCCAGCTTGGACTCTAGAATACTCATACCGTTTTCTCTTCTGGATTCCTCTTCTGGCTGTAGAAGACCTGGACTGGATACCAGGGGTGGCAGGAGGAAAGAAAAAAAATTTTCTTGTGATGTTCCACTTTCCTCATCTCCATCTGCCTCAAAAAGCACCTTGTCATTATTGGCCAATTTTTGAAGAGCATAGTTACAAAACTGAAAAATCTCTGTCCTGCTTGCTGAGCACGCTTCTAAATCATCTTCTTCCAAGGCATCCAGAGAGTCACTTGAGCCACTGGACTTTGGCCCCCTGCTTTCTGTGTTGGCTGAATCGGAGGCTTCTGAAAGGCTATCGCTTATGTTGTACCCATTGCAAAAGCTCATTTCTTTGGCCTCCAAGGTCTTTCTTTCTTGCTCCAGCTCTTGTTGCTCTCCTTCCTCCTCAATTGGGGGACTAATACTGCTGTACTTGGGTGAATGTGTGCCTGAGAAATGGTCCAAGGAGGAATCTGGCTCAGAAAATTCTTCAGAGTCACTGCAGGTTCTAGATTCGTATCCTGCAAACACATACAGACAATTTCCTTGCTTCCTTCCAAGCAAACTTAGAACACAATTGAAATAAAAGCTCCCTAAAAAGATCCTTAAGATGACTGTACAGCTAAGAAAAAGGATTCCTCTGAACACATCCTGAATACTGTTCTCAGCAGCAGCATTTGGGTAGTCAAAGGATAATGGGCTAATATTCAAACACGTTTCAACCATAACAGGGTCTGTCTCAGTGTGTGGAGACTGTGGGGATCTGGATGGGGGAAAGTAGGCCCAGGTTCAACTATAGGAAGCCTGATAAATTTAGATTGCATGCAAAATTAGGAGGACTGTGTCTTGAATGGTATCTCTGGCACTGGTTCATGCCCCTGAAATTAGATGGATTCACATTCAAATGTGACAGAAACATCTCCCACATCCTTTCAGAGTATCTCAATGACCATTTCCAATGGGGTTTCTAAGAATCCTTTTGCTTTTGCTCCTACAAATGAAGGGGGCAATAAAGCTGTATAGAGAAGAATAAATAACAGACGGAGACTTCAAAGTGCTAAACATATGCATGTATTTCTAGCAACAGGTGCACTATTGAGTTTGGAACAGTCCTCTCCTTTACTTATTTAAGAAAACTTGCTTTTTACCTTCCTCAGCAGAGATCCGGTGCATTTGAGGTTTTCTCTCCTCCCAGATGAATATGGAGCTGCTTGAATCTACAAACATTCTGTAGTAACCACTGATGAGACAAGCCAGATCTTTGGCATTGTTGGACTCCAGTAGCAGAGTGAGCACCTTGTACAGAAGAAGGGAAACATGATGAGCTGAAATGTTCCTGACAGGGTAATACATCAAAATTGATATGAAATATATTTACCTTTATATCTTGGAGGTAGATCTTCACCATGCTTACTTTGTCAGATTCTTTAGTGAGTTCCAGTCTGCTTATGTTAGCAAATTCTGCCAGCAAGGTTATGATATTGAGTTTGCTATTAACCACTTGACTGATTCCGTATTTGGCTCCCACCAGCAAGGCAATGCATGTCTCTCTGTCCTGTAGCTTCATGGGGGGAAAGCAGCTTATGACCAAACTTAGAAAGGAACAAACTCGTGTCTGGATACAATTTCTATACAGTATAATTTGGACATGTAAAGAAACCCACACAAATGAAGTAACACAATTTGAACTTTCACAACGTTATTTTTAAATACATGCTAATCTCAAGGAGACATTTCTGATCAGTTCAGAAGGTTTTTTTTTTTAAATAGTATTCTGTATTAACCTTTTCTCATTCTTGCTTTGATTGAGAAGAAACAATAGCCACCTAGTAAAGAATTGGATCCTATAGAGAAATCTCTCTCTCTCTCTCTCTCTCTCAAATAATGGCTTACATTTGTGCTGTCTAAACAATGGTTTAGAAATGTTTAGGGTGTGTGAAATTGCCACAAATTCAGAAATATGAAGTTAAACAAATAACATCTTATGTTTTATGAATGCAGCCAAAAGTTTACAAAAGCATTACAAAAACCTAAATGGGAATTGAACAGCTCACTTTAACATAATTCAATGTTTTATGAAACTTACTGGCTATCATTTATGCTGTACTGTAGAGAGGAAAGCAGGAAATTACTCAGTTGTTTCATTTATTAACTCCAGCACTGGATGATAGCAGCAGGTCTGTTTTTTCTATATTACTGACCAGTTCAGGAAATTACTATTTCCACATAATTGCTTCTGACTGAACATTTTTGGATTATCATAGCTCATCTTAACAGTTGTGATCAAGCTGTGGGCCCCTCACAATTTATGCCTCTGAGAAATGCTCACAGCTTTTAAGGTGACTGGCAAACTAATTAATTGGCAGGAGTGTGTTAGGCTGGTCCTGGGAACAAATGGGTGGAAGAGACAAGTGGCTTCATCTCAAGGTCTCAGATGGTAGGCCTTCCTGGACTGATCTTATGTGATATCTATACACAGATACACTAATGTGGTAAAGAAATGAATTCAGAGACTCAAAATATAGACACTCGACCTTATACCATCAAACATACAGCAGCCTGTTTGCCATCTGATTTTATATGTAGCATCAGGCCTCTTTCTGAATGGTTATGATGGGTCTATTTATTTCCTTGTCAAGCAAAACAGAAATAGTGTCATGGGTGGACCTCAGGAAAAACAGGTTACTGGGTATTTCAAGGTGAGAATCAGAAAAGACTTGGCTTGACATTTCTAATACCAATATTGAATTTCAGAACTCTTAAAATAACTGGGCCTTGTGTACCACAAAGGGCATCTTTGTGCATTGTTTATTGCTATACATTAAACATTAACAGCAAAAAGTATTTCTGAAACTTGCTGCAGTCATGGACAATTGTTTCACCTTGGACCAAGGCTAAACAAAGTCTTCTTTATCCCCACCTCTATAGTTGCCAGCATAATTCGAGGTGCTAACAGTTTAAAACCCTTCTTGGTTTACAGCCTGTACATCTTCAGGATCACTCTTAGTCCCACAACTAACTATTGTCCAATAAGATAGAACTATTTCATTTTTTTATTGGTGTATAATCTGAGACATCTACATGGATACTATTTTATTTTCATCTTGCCTTTCCTCCATGAATTCAAGATGGCCCTCCCATTCCTACTGCAAAATCGCCAGATCTCCATCAGTCAGGAAAGTAAGAGGGATACCTCAAAGTAATAGCTGAACAATAGCATTACTAAGAGTGACAGCTCCCCGCTCTTGCTTCAATTTATGAATTACTATGCCATCCTTTGTTTCAGAAAAGTGCCACTCCTTCTTTCTTTCTTTAATGGTATCTATACACCGCATAGGAAGCAAGGAACTTCTTCTGATGCAAGCAGTGAGAGATGACTTAACATTGCCACACTTTAGGTTGTGTCATTGCATCAGTATTGCAATCTGTGATGTATGCATGTGTCCTGGCATTTGATCACTGAATTTTATTTTGGCTCATGTGGCAACCAGTTCAATTCTAATCAATAAACACCAAATATCTGCTTTTTTAATCCATAAGAAGTGCAAATGATGACAAGGTGTCTGAAAAGTCATTTTAAGACAGAGGCCTAGCTATTTCAAATAAAGGATTCAAACTGTTTCCTTCCATCATGACATTCCCAATGACCTTGAGAAAATCCCCAAAATCACAGAGATGACCTAGCTTTCATACTGTAACATGAAGAGTTGAATGCAATGGTGGAAAGGCTGAGACATTCACTAAAAATACTATTTTGCTGTAAAAACGAAATCTTAACTGTTGGGTCCTTGATATTTTTTGAGCTTGGATGTTTTCTTGCAGACATTTCATTACCAGGCTGCATAACACCATCAGTGGAAAGGAGAGCTGCTGTTTATATATGTATATTAAGCATCTTGTCTTGCCAATCTTTGTGTGGGTGTGGCTTCCTTTTTAATGGTTCCTTGATTAAGGTGTTATTTATCCCTTGAATGTTTATCTGGTCCTGGTTTGTTTTTTTTGCCAATGTGGGTGTTGGCTGCTGTGAACAGGATGTGTTCCAGGATCATTTTTTCCTTTCTAGGCTTTTGATTATGTCTTTTGAATAGTATGCAAATAGAGTTTGTGTGTCTGTTGGTGACTGATATGTGTGAATGTCACATTCCAGGAATTCCCCAATATTCTAAAATGTTAACAGAGTCTTAGTATAAGCTATGGTCAAGTCTCTCTATGTGTTACAAGATTAAGGCGCTGTTCATGTCTTCTTTCTGTCATTTGATGTTTGTGGTACAGTCTGCCATCTGTGTGGCCTACATAGTGGCTGTAAAAATCCTTACATTGAATGGTGTACATGACTCCTATTTTTTCTTCTTTGATTAATTCTGTTAGGTTGTAGA
Organism: Pseudonaja textilis; assembly: GCF_049901715.1. Taxonomy (NCBI): domain Eukaryota; kingdom Metazoa; phylum Chordata; class Lepidosauria; order Squamata; family Elapidae; genus Pseudonaja; species Pseudonaja textilis. Next base: position 165,508,476 of record NC_141991.1, on the reverse strand, counting down.
TATAAACAGCCAGCAGATTGTGCTGGCAGCAGAAAAATGTGAGGTAAAGAAGAGATTGCCCACATAAATTGTTTTCCCCCAACACCCCTCCTGCATCGCAGAATGGAGAAATTGAAAGGGAAGAAATTTCAAGACCAGTACTATAAGCTGTTTGAATAGCGTGCCTGTGGCTTTTAGGCCCAGACTTCCAGTGTGATTACATTGCTTTCAATATTTAGAAGACCAAGGAGTTTATTCTCTTGTGATCCCTTCCTCTCCAATATCTCTCCTTATGGGAAAAGGGGGAAGGATCAGGCAAAAGAGAGATTGCCAATGAAAATCACTTGCTTCCCCCCCCCTTCCATCTGCTCCCCCTGCAGAGGAAGAAGATTGGAGAGGAAGGGATTTCAAGAGAGTAAGTTGTTGAGTAGTGTGCCCATGGCACTCACATTGCTTTTGATGTGTACAAGACATTAGCAGGTACTCCAGTAATACAAAGGGTGGGGAGTAGTTGGAAGGCAAACAAAAACCGAAAGTGTGAAATTAATTAATCTTGTCAGTTTTAAGCTGGAAAACATAGTTGCAGTCATGTGATTTCCCACTTAGCAACCGCTTTGCTTAGCAGCAAAGTTGCTGGTCCCAAGTAGGACTACCTGTATCTACGAGAAAATTACCAATATCAGAGAGCACCGAGAAACCAATTATATATAGCCCTGAAATACATATTTTATTTTCTATTAGACATCATAAATTTACCATGAGTGTGGCATTAAAGATTTTCCCTCCATAGAGTTTCAGGTCTCCAAGAATCTGCAGGTAACACAATTGCACTTGGGCTGCTGAAAGGAGATGCTGCAATTGTGGAAAAGCAAAGTTAACACAACCAGATATTCACAATTGGTAGTCCCACAGCCTCTTATTTATTATTATACTCATACAATAAAATTTGGGGTCAATAATAATATGGCAAGCTACTACTACCATGACCTTCGTGGGACAATAGTGGGGCAAATGTTCCAGTTGTCCACCAGTATTATAGGGCATCTCTGAATCAGAAATATAGGCTATTCTTGTTTACTGACTGCCTAATTTAGCAATCATTCAACAATTACAACAGTGATGAAAAAGTAACTTTATGACCTATCTTCGTATTTATGATCTTCACAGGTCATAAAGAAAATGAAAGCTGAAGTAAGATCATAAGCTGTAGTATCACCTAGGGATTGCTTTATTTAGTGACCAAATTGCTGGTTCCAATTGTGTTCACTAAATGAGGATTATCTGTAGTCTTGGGAACAGTCAGTATTTCTGAAGGCATCACAGAGTAATACTCAGAACAGAAATATTGTGTTTCCTTTTAACTAATAATGTTATCCCAAGCATTGAATACAGTAAAATATGAGATTAGTTGATTCCCAATAAATACAAAACCATATTCAAATCACAAATTATAGGCAATTATTAACTATCTTTATAGGTATGGTCCTACTTTTTTTACCGACAGCATATGCACATCCTAAAATTCCCCATGGATCCACCATTGTGCTCTTGGAGCATGTGTTGTTATCTCATTAATTTTTCTAATGAAAATCAGAGAGATCAAATCACCTTTTTTAGTCAAGGACCAGATCATTTGTATTTATACACACAGCCACACAGCCCCCCTTTTTATACTTTACTGGCCACAAATATTTTCTAGTCTCTCCTAGTGCCAATGTCTGAAGCATCTTCTAGCGCTTCATCTCGGTCCCACTAATAAAAGAATTGATTTTATTATTATAGAAATACATTCCCTATTCTTCCTTATTCTTTCCAACAGTAAATATAAAGGTTTCCCCAGTTTTTGTCTGACTCTAGAGGGCGGTGTTCATCTCTATTTCTTAGCCGAGGGAACCAGTGTTGCCTGAAGAAGCTTCCGTGGTCAGTTGGCCAGCATGACTATCTGATGAGGCACATGGAACGCTGTTACCTTCCCACTGAAGTGGTACCTATTTATGTATTCACATTTGCATACTTTCGAACTGCTGGACGGGCAGGAGCTGGGGCAAGGATTGATGCCTACCCCGTCACATGGCGCTCGGGTCTCAAATCTGGACTGTTAGAGCTTTCCAGCTAACAAGCTCAATGTCTTTTAACCACTGAGTCATTGTGCCCGCTTGTTTTCCAACAGTATATACTGGTATTTGGGAAAGGAAAAATTAGGTTCTATAAGAGTAAATACAGGAATAAAAAGGACCTAACAAGGAAGACGATGGCAGAGTCAAGATCCATTGGAGGGTGACCTTCCCAGATATCTTAAAGCCACTTTACCTTTTGCCTCGGGTCCAGCAAGAGATGATTCCTCTTCATGTGGAAACTAATAGCTTTTTTGATGTCTTTGCCTCTCATGTTTCGGAGTAGAGTTGGAGAAATGAAATTCTCTATTCCCCAATCCTTCCTGCAGCATCAGGAAAAAACAACAACAACCCTACCCTGAAATGATCATCCAGGAGAACTTGCAGTCACCATCCTATAATCGTTACAGAAGGTTTTAGAGTACAAGACTGCAATGTAAGTTTCAGCAATTTGCTAGCCTTCAGAAGCAGAAGTGGCACTGTTCTCAACCACAGGCATCCACCTGAGGTGGGTGGCCAAGGAGAGCAAACGATGCAAACGACCCAGTAAAAAAAGACCAACCTATGTGACAGATTGTCTTTGAACTCGTTGGTTTAATGTTTTTTTTTTTAAATGCCATGTATTTTCCTTAAAAAAGTTTTAAGTGGACTTTACAACTGAGTGCCTTTTCACTTACTCAATATACTTTAGTGAGACTTTCTGTGGCTGAGCACAGGTGATTATCCGTTCCTGGATGTGCAAAGCGGCCAGCCGTAACGCGACGCTGCACTTCATCTCAACAGCGAACCTTTCCTGAAGAACATCACTACAGCTCTGAAATGGACAGGGCCGGGTTAACAAGGGGAGAGGAGAGACAAACAATTGCACCAGGCTAGATTAAACAGGATTTGCTCTAATCCTGTTACTGTAAGAAGTGATTTCTACTGTTAAGACCGTTGGGCAATTAGGATGGTTGCAAAGCCCAGTGTTTAATTAATTTCTTTTGAGTTATGTACAATTTGAGACTGGTTCGCACATGCACACGTTCGCTGGATAGAGAATTTGTAACTTCTGAATCTGGAAACCCACGTCCAGTTTTTAAGAAGAGATTGGACAGTCATTTGTCTGGAACATTATAGGGTTTCCTCAGTGGTGGGATTCAATTTTTTTTACTACCAGTGCTGTGGGTGTGGCTTGGTGGGTATGGTGTGGTAGGCCTGGTAGGGGAAGGTTACTGCAAAATCTCCATTCCCTCCCCACCCCACTAACCTGCTTTCCAGCTCTGTTCCCCTGTGCAGGACAACCAAAGAAGACTCAGCCGATCAGCTGGGACTCGGGAGGCAGAGAATAGATGGGGGCGGGGCCAGTCAGAGGTGTATTTGCCAGTTCTCCGAACAACTCAAAATTTCCACTACTTGTTCTCCAGAACTGGTCAGAACCTGCTGAATACCACCTCTGGGTTTCCTGCTTGAGTAGAGGGTTTGACTGGGAGATCTCCCGGGTCCCTTCTAACTCTTGTTATTCTGTGTTCTATCACCTATGTTGATATGAGAAATCAAGTGGGATATGACATGCACATGACAACCCAATGCAGATTTTTCAGTCCACTTTTTCTCTCTGTAATTAGGACAGAAAGAGACTGACCAAAAGATCCATGTGGTATATTTATTTTAACATTTCACATGATAGAATATGTCGGTGTGTGTTAGAGACAGGTTTATATTTGTTTTCAGACATAATATTCACCCATGGTTTATTTTTGACCATATTTTATTTAACAAAACAAAGGAAGTTTGGCAGATTATCAAAACAATATTCTTATTATTTTGCCAGTTGAGTTACTTTCTTTCCTATTTAGCTGCTTTTGACTTAGAGCATTGTGACTTATATAGCTAAGCAAAGCAGGAATAATTCTAGCAACCATAAACCACCCATAACATTCCGACTGGGACATTATGTTAAGCAATCAACATACGAACAAGTACCTACTGTAGAGTGTAAAACTGATTTATTTTCATACAGTAAGACAATACAAGCACACTATATAAAGTTGAATGTAATGTGGTTGCAGCCTCTGTGTGTATCTGAGTAGATGTAATATCTAGAAATTTCTGTGTAAGGTTCTATTCATGTTAGGGTATTGTTATATTTTTTGACAGTATAGCAATAGCAATACCACTTAGACTTATATAGTGCTTTATAGAGCTTTACAGCTCTCTCTAAGCAGTTTACAGAATCAGCATATTGCCCCCAACAATTTGGGTCTTCATTTTACCCACCTTGAGAAGGATGGAAGGCTGAGTCAACCTTGAGCCTGGTGGGATTTGAACTGCCAAATTGTAGGCAGCTGGCTACAGAAGTAGCTTGTGGTACTGCACTCTAACCACTGTGCCACAGAGGCGCCTTAAAGTATGTTAGAGAGCAGTCACTGCTGAAGAATTTCTTGGACTTTTTAGTTTGTTGTTTATTTTTTTTTTTTTCATTTATTCAGTTAAGAACAAGGCATGATATAGGGTGGAAACTGAATCCACGGAAAACTGAACATCGAAGTGAAAAGCATTTAACAAGATTCAAAGTATAGATTATCCCCAGTGAAAACTAGCTTTCTCTAAACCTGAGATGCAAATTAAGTCAATAAATGATGGTACTAGGCCCTTAAGAATGCTTTCTTTTCTTAATGACCTGTTAAATTTGTCAAGCCTCTTCCTAATCTCACAAAGAGAACTGCCCCCTTAGAAAATTATCTGTACTCTGAAACAATTATCTTTAAAACTACAGTATACTGAGCATAAATAAATTAATACAGAAACACAAAATTGTATAGTAAACCCCAATTTACTATACAATCCTCACCCCATTCTTATTTCTGCACATGTATCACATTTGGACACACAACGTGGCCTTTATTTTTTCGTGTTTGTTGCTGTAATTATAAAATGCATGTAAAAATTAAAAGTCAAAATTTCTGAAATAGATTAAATCTTGAATGGTTCCAAATATGTTCAAACAACTTGAAAAGTATTATTAGTGTTGTGTAGTGTTGTGTTATACACATCTGTATGTTCCCTATATGTAAAGGCACCAACATTATTATGGATAAATAAACTTGTTTGATACTTGGGTTTATGCTATTTATTGATGAAACCTAACCAAGTCAGAAAAGCTCATAGTGTATTCCCATATCACCTGCAAGTAGAGATATTCAAAAGCCACTGGATCTTCCTGCAAGAGATGCAATGGGTCCCTGGGGATAAAACAAACTCTGAAGAGGCATCGATAATCATGAGACTCTTTCTTCTGAACCACCTGAAACAAAGAAGAAATGATAGATAGATAGATAGATAGATAGATAGATAGATAGATAGATAGATAGATAGATAGATAGATAGATAGATACTGGTAGATCAAGGGTGTCAAACTCAATTTCATTGAGGGCCACATTAGGGCTGTGGTTGACCTCAGGAGGCCGGATGGGCGTGGCTAACTAGGCAGATATGGCCAACTGGGTGGGCATGGCCAGCTTGATGCCACTCCCGAAACTGCTCTTGTTACCTCTTTGCATTAGGTAGACTGTGCCAAAGCCATGCTGGCCCAATGTTTCCTCTTTGCATTGGTTAGATTGGGCCAAAGTGACGCAGGCCAGCCTGATGTTTCCTCTTTCAATTGGGTAGACTGGGTTGAAGTGATGCAGGCCGGCCTCTTACATTTTCTAGGATGACCCCATGGGCTAGATCCAGCCCGAGGGCCTTGTGTTTGACACCGCTGGTCTATAGCATGCTATTACTATAACAAAAGTCCTTAGAATTGGAAACCAACCTCTAGTGATTATCTGCTAAGATATTTTGATAAACAAGGTATTAAATACTTTATAGCTGCTCAGACAAGTCTGGATAATTTCCAGCAAAAAGGCAGATGGGTTTTGTTATATAAAGTTTTGAATACTGCTTCAGAATCCCATCTAACTTCTTGATCCTCTCCATGTATGGTACAAGCAGAGTAAATTGTGCAGAGTTATATATATATATAGAGAGAGAGAGTTGCCAAGGATGAGGGGTGGGATTTTGGATTACTCAAATCTTTCTAATCTATGTGGATCTCATCAAAGAAACCAAAAGGATGGAAATTCTTGTCTAAAAATTCCAAATACTCAATCATTCAGTGTCTACTATTATAACAAGGTGAGTGCTTGTCGTTCTGGAAGAAAGAATGGAAGAAATAGATCTTGTATGACAATCAGTGTATTATCTTCATCTCAAGATGATTCATTAGGGAAGCAACTTATATTAAATCCACTTCAGCATGACTTAAGTATAATTCAATGGTACTTTAAAGAAATCAAAGCAGCATCAAGTAAATATTTATGGGCTATCATTAGTAATAAGATTATACAAATTCTAAGAGGGCGTTTAAAATTTTACTTTGAATAACCAATTGATAGCTGTTAACACTGTATTGAAAAGAGTTTATGAAAATAGATTCTAGGGAAACTGATATTCTATCAAATCAAATCCTTATTATGGTTATAAACCAATACATGAAAACTGGGATTATTTCAGTAAGGCTGCTGCTATATAAACAGGTTTACAAGAGTGCAATGTTCTGAATCAATAGCCCCAGTTTTCCATCATCAGCCATATATTTTGAAGGGATACATATTTCCACTTTGGAAGGTGTGAGACGTGGTTCTATTAATGTGACTGATCTGTAAATCTCATTTCTGTGACCACTAGCCATGCTGGCCAAGCTGATAGGAGTTGATAATTGGAGTTTGTACCCTCCCTATCTATGGATTATGAAGCACAGAAGACAAAACGCCAAAGTGAGCGATTCTAAGCTCCCTGCACTGGTCAGTATCCCTGGGCAAAAGTTTATTAATTTGTCCACCACCACCAGAAATGTCCTAAAGCAGTGAAACTAACCTGTTCAATGAGCTCATCGTCATGCAGAAGATACATCTTGAGCACATTATACTGTTCTTCCAAAACCAAGGCAAAATGTTCAATGCTTCGAATGGATAGCTTTTCTTTCAAAGTAAGAACAATATCCTACCAATTACGGGTGTAAAAAAAAAATCACAATTTCAACAACATGTAGAAAGTATCTAGGTCCACACAATGATGTCCTTGGAGAGCTTAATTGTTCACAAGGATAATTGTACATGTTAGGAATGTAAGTCACCTAAGAACTATTTGGGTTGAAAATATATAAACCCAGGATAGACATTTTAAAGTATCTTTAAGAGAATCCTAAAAAGTGTAATTGGGTGTGGTTTCTCAAACGGCCATAAGATGGAGCCAGAAACCTGGATTGTTTTGGTCTTAGTCTCAGAAGAGAGCCTGAGTGAGTCTCAGTCTCTGTTTTTCCTTCTGATGGAGAGTATTGCCATTCCTCCATTTTTTTCTAATTGACTGATATTCATGGATTTGATATAAGTCTGATACTGAACTGTTTTTGATACTGGACTTTGTTATTGGATTATCCCTGGATTGAAAACTGACTGATTTACCTTGTGAATGACTTTTGGACTGCTTATTTTGAACTTTGACTAAAACCTTTATTGAAAGGAAAAAAACCTACATTTACTTACAGTGTATCTGTGTGCTGTGTGTGTATTATTCAAACACTACTCTCAAATACGTCTCCCTGTATGCGCTCATTCTCCTAATGGGGAATTACCTCAACAGTACACACGTCATAAGGTATGGCAGATCTGACCCATGATGGAGAAGCCATTCAAATGCATAAAAATTCTTTGGCACACAATCTTGGCTAGTGTAGCTTACTGACAACGAACTCCCATTGTTGACTGCAATGTAATCTGACAGCAATTTGAAAAAAGAAATACCCACGTGGATTAGAATCAAAATAGAATACAATCCAGCACAGAGATATAGAGGATTAAGATTTGTACTACTAATTTCTCTGACATTACCATACATTAGAAATATAGTCATAAAATTTGCAATGAAGGGCACTAACCATAGGCTGCGATAAAATCTGCTATTTGGATAAATGTGGATCATGTCCCAACCAAATTTATAAGCGTTAAAAAATACAGGCAGCATTGTGGATGAGGCAAGTTGGCTACTTGATTGCTTTCTTATTCTATTTTTAAGTCACTTCAGCAAACAAAAATACTGAACTATGTTGTTTGGTTCATGAGGATCCAAGAGTTTCCATCATATACCAGATTGTTACTTTACCTGCCCACAGTATGTTTTCCATTATTGTAGTAGATGCTGCAGCAATGTATTCATCTTCTGGCTTTCGTCATTGAGTTTAAAGGGCATCTCTTCTCATTTTATTCAATTTCTCTCAACAAAACATCTTGCAATATAGAGGAGAGTTTGAGAAATATTCACAGGCCCAACTCTTCAATGGCCACCATTGCCAAGTGAAAGTTCCTAATCCAACATTTAATCACAATATTATACATAAACATACCTTGACCGTTGTGTTTGCTTCAAACTTGAATGCTTTAGTCTGCCCATTTTCTAAATAGACTTTGAGAACATTGGGCATACACAGGAGAGAACTTCCCTAGACAAACACACAAATGACAGCATCCAGTGAATACTTTTGACCCTCAAATTATGTCTGAAATATGCAGCAATTTACTGAGGAACAAAAGGAGTTCTTAGCAGAAAGTAAAGTTTGCTTAATTCTGGGGATTTCCCTTACTGGCTTTCAAGGCTTAATAGGGTTTGAGAACATTTACATTTTAAAGAACATTTTGTCAGGTTGAGGTGCTGTTGTATATTTAGTTTTCAGCATTTATTTTACTGTATAGACAGATACAATTAAAAAAACAGGGAAATCTGGAAGCCAGAGGTTACAGAGCAGGAAATAAATGATGTTAAGTAAAGAATTAGCCTTCCTGTTGCTTGCCTTTCTGTTGTCTCTTGGGTGCAAGTGAGACAAATCAAAAGATTAAATTTACTTCCAGTGCTACAAAGCAGCCTCCTTGTGGGAAAGTTAAAGCATTGCCACATACTTTGGAGATAGTAAAAAGGATAATTTGTGATTTCCAGATTCCAGCCATTCTCCCAATACCTTAGTTTATTGCCTTATCCAGAATAGAGTTTATTATTCTTGTTATTGAATATTATTATTCTTTGTTATTGTTTTATACTGGCAGGATTCAATTAATTCAGCCAGTTCTCAAGTCAGCAGTCATGGTTTGTTTTGCTTGCCAGTGGGACCAGAGCCCTGAGAAATCTCTTTTACACGAGTTCCATTGGTTTAAAGACTTTGAAGAAGAGATAGGCCTTAAAGAAATATGAATAGTTGGTAATTTTTGCAATGCCAAAGGATTTTTCTTTAGCTCAACATTTTACATTGTTTTAAGATCCCCCCAAAGAAATCCTTTTTCAAAATTTCTTCATTAAGAATAATGAACTCTAGAAATAAGGACTGATTTTCTAAATGCCTTAATGTCTTCCTGGCACTTGAATAGCTCAAACAGCAATTTAAAAAAATGTAAAAGAATCTTAACACACTATAAGTTTACCCTTTAATTTTGCATAGATCTAATCAGAACAAAAAGCAAGGAATAGGGTGGAGGATTTTTTGGGGGGTCTATATCTGGTATTCTCAAGGGTCTTCCCCAGCACCAACTTTCAAGAAAGTAAAAGACTCTTTTTACCCTTTTTCTTCAAAGTCCAACTTTCACCTTCTGTAGGGTGTCACTAGAAAAAACATGTCATGCATGATCCCACTTGTTAGGGGTATAGACGTGTCATAGCATCTGAATATCTTTTACCAAAACATTTGCTACTATCGTACCAAATGTTGGTCTGTGTCATATTTCTGGACCTTTGGTTCCTTATCATTGACAGTTGATCTTAAAAGGCAGAAACTATTCTCTTCTTCAATATCTTCTGACTGAAATTCCAATCCATTTCAATTCGCTGACACCTAAGATGTCAAGGTGTAATTGATTCATCTTTTTCTGCATTGGGCTTGTGTCATGTTCCCACTGGAATTTTATCTTTGTAACTTTAGATTTTCTTTTCCTGCATGGCAACTCCCAAAGGGCTCTGCTCTAGCCATGTGACAAACACAATCAGCTCTTCTTCATTAGGATATTGGGTGCCCTTTGACCCAAGGGAGGCCCATAATTCAATACAGGTACTTCTCGACTTACAACAGTTTGTTTAATTACTATTCAAAGTTACAACAGCCCTGGAAAAAGTGACTTATGATTGTTCACACTTACAACTGTTGCAGCATCCCCATGGTCACATGATCAAAATTCGGATGCTTGGCAATTGATTCATATTTATGATGGTTACAATATCCTGTGGTCACGCGATCACCTTTTGCGATCTTCTGACAAGCAAAGTGTCAGCCTTCAAGATCTTCTGCTACTACTTTGCATCTTTTGGCTGCCATAAGTAACAGGGGGAGGAGGGGGGAATTGTCTGGGAAGAGAGCTGGAGGTGTTACATTCTTGTGTTGTGTAAATGAGGAGTGGGGGGGGGAGTATAAATTCCTGCTTTTAGGTTTCTATTTCTTGTTTAGCTTTCTTTTCTCTGCGCAGCTGCAAATCTTTATCAAAATATGCCAAGGTCAATGGACAGAGGCCTCATCACCACCTGAAGACGTCCACATGATCATATCCAGAACTTTTAATTGGAAGAATCTTTTGAACTTTGGGGGGTGGGAACAATTCCATCACTTTGTATAGGTGATCTGCGCGCCTAATTTCTCAGATTCAGAATCTTACTTGATGCTACCATTTCATTTTTCAGTAAAATAATTCTTTTCTCTAATCTATGGAGTCTTAAGTATTTCTTTCTTGGATTTTGAATGGAGCACAGACTGACACAAAGTCAATGGGGAAGCCAGATTCACTTAACAACCATTTCACTAAGATAACAACTGCTGCGATTCACTTAGAACTGTGGCAAGAAAGGTCGTAAAATGGGGCAAAATTCACTTAACAACAGAAATTTTGGTCTAATTGTGGTCAAAAGTCGAGGACTATCTGTACTATATAATCAATCACTTTATTGTGTCTATCCATGGGGTTTTCTCAGCATCATGTGGAAGTGACTCATCTTTGCATTGTCCCACACATTATGAATGAATGCTGGCATCCACTTTCAACATCTTTCTATATTGCTGCTGGCCAATAGCCATGCTTGCCTGCTTGCTTTAGCTGGGCAGCTGGGATGACCTTCAAGCCTTGGTAAGCCTACTGGGGTTATTATACTCGTGGTATATTCTCCCATTATTCTTTGTTCATTCCTCCTAGCATTACACCTCCCTTCCCATCATGAGGCAGCATAGCAGAACTGAGGGGAGACCATCATTTACATAGACAGATTCCTCAGATGACTCGTGCAGAAGATTGCCGTGGGGTGATATACAAGCCTTACCTTGGAAAAGTAAGGTTTAAAAGCATTTCATCTCATCAACAATTTATGCCTTCAGGCCAACACTGTGAAAGCACTTCTGGGATTTTTCCAAAAAAATCTTACTTCAGCTTCAGTAATATTCCATTAAAAAGGACTACTGTGATGGGCCCTCCTGCGAAGGTTGCTGTGCCATTTGGAAAAGTACTATAAAAGTATCTGGGAAAGTTATCTTCCTGCATGGATAGAGCGGATGGACTTAGAGAGATCCCTATATGTAAAACAATGCCTCCTATTATACATTCATGAGCTCATAATCCTTGACTGAGCCGAAAAATAAGGCTAGACAGCGAGCAACGTGATTATAAATGGGAGAACAATAGGTCTGGTTTGCACCCTAATGCAAAACCACTGATTTCACATTTTCCAAGAAACCCGTGTTTGGAACTGCAGTGATATTCATGCAATATTTGAATTTTTTCCACATAGCTTTCAAATTAAAAATACGCATATTAAATATTTTGAAGAAAAGTACATTGCCTCAGTGGACACGATATATGAAAATTGACTGCATTAAAGAAAACGGCAGATAAAATGTGTCTTCTAGAAACGTGTCCATGCATATTACCAGAAGATGCACGCAAAAGCAGATAGGAATATTTGTGAAAACTTCAAACTGAGGTCAACTTAATTGGAAAAAAAAGGGGGGGGGGGAAACTGAGCCAAAGCAAAATGGAAGGTTTTATTCATCTCTGCCAGGTATGACCTGTAGCAAAGTGTTCACAATTTTGTAAACAAAAAGGGAATGGGGAAAAAAATAGCGTTCTGTTAATACCCCAAGCGGATGAGCTTCTCAACTATATCTGAATTCCCAGCAACAGCAGTCAATTTAGCCAATAATGAGAGGTGCTGGAGACTATTGTTTAACAAAACTCGGAGAAATGCAGATGATCTCTACTTTTTAGATTGACAATTTTGCAGTTACATTGTTTGTCAATACCCCAGCAGGAGAAACAGTGTGCCTAAAAATATGTTCATGCACAGAAAAATTCAAGAATATCTGCAAAGGGGTTACAAAAATTTAAGATGGCTTCCGTGATTGCACAATTGAATCGTATATTTAAAAAAAAATCCCTGGACTTCAATTCATGATCATGGTTACCATTTTGACTTTTTTTGACTCTCCCATTCCCCTGTAGATGTCCCTGTTAACATTGTCATTCCATTCCATTTTCTTTTTCCAAGAATACCAAGGACCAGGGGTGGGATTCTACCAGTTCGCACCTATTCGCTAGAACCGGTTGTTAACATTCTAAGCAATTCAGAGAACCGATTGTTAGAAGAAATTACTGGCCTAATCCTGTAAGGAAGGCAGGAAGGAAACATTCTGGTGTTGCTTACAGAAACTGCCTCTCCGTTAACCCTTACTATATTCTTTGCAGGACTAGGCTTCCTGTCTCAGGAACTTCTCTGGAGTTTTTCCCCCTCCTTTGTTGGTACTTTGCTTGTGTGGAGTGACCATTCAAAGTTACAATAGCACTGAAAAAAGTGACATGACCATTTTTCACACTTACGACTGTTGCAGCATCCCCACAGTCATGAGGCCAGGCAAGGAAATGCGTGCCTCAAGGTGAGTGGTATTGAGTTGGCTACACCCAGCCAATAACATGACCACCAAGCCATGCCCACCAATTAAGCCACACCCACAGAACTGGTTGTTAACAAATTTGAATCCCACCCCTGCCAAGGACAATTTGATTTCAGTGTATTTACTGTATCAGGTTGAAACATATATTTTTAATAAGCTTTTTCCTTCTAGCAAGGAAAGAAAGATTTTTTGCTTATTTTTCATTGGCATCCTACTCGGTTCAAATGACCTTGAGCCCATGAATCTATCTGACAAAGTGCTAATGTATTTAAGTTGGAGGGGATAACAGTTGTGAAAAGGCCACGCTGTCTTCATTTCATGATCACTTTCAGCTAGTGCAGTTATCTTAATACAGCATGTAATTTGGTTTACCTGTCAAATTTGAAAGCCAACTATTCCATATGGCTTGATAATAATAGCATTCACACAAACCTGATTATGTCCATTCATGACAACCTCTTCCGCAAAACGGACTTTTACAGGATTTGTTTTTAGCCTGGCTCTTTTTTCCGCTGTAAGAAAGGATGATTTATGGCCACCCTGAAAAACAAAAGCACTGGGTTGGCAAACTGTTATACAACGTGGTAACAAATTCTGAGATCTTTTAATGCCTTCTCACAACAGAAATTGAAACAGAATCACAAGAAGAGTAAGGCCATCAAAAGTTTGCTGGACCAGAGCAACAGACCATCAAGTACAAAAGGTGGGTAATTTGGAATCTTCCCACCATTTCCTCCTTTTTTTAAAAAAAAAAAAACCTCCTGAAATTTTTTTCCCCTTGGTAATCCCTTGCTTTAGTGTGGGGGTCAGGGTGACGGAATGGAGCTGAGCATTTACTGGCCTGATGCCCTTCCTGACACCTATGGAAAGTTTGCAACAGATATTTTCTCTTTGTGCCCTGATAGACATATTTGCCACTGCCTAGGATTGACCTCTCAACCTTCCAGGTGAGAGGCCAGAGTCTTTATCTGTAGATCACCATGCTGTTCCAACTCCTAGAATATTTTATTTTATTATTTATTTTATTTTATTCTATTTTTTATTATCTATCTATCTATCTATCTATCTATCTATCTATCTATCTATCATCTATCTATCTATTATCTATCTATCTATCTATCACATTTCAGAATGACCCATCTCCCTCAGCAGACCATAACCACCAGGAACCACCAGCAAGGTTTCATGTATTTTTCTTGGGTATAAACATGTGAAAACTAGACCATAAGCCCTAAAATAGGCAGCATAGTTAAGAAAAATGGATTTCAAGTCCTCAAAAAATGTTAATGGTGGTCTCTGCCCATCAACACTGGCCCAATCTCCTTCTGCAATTTTTTTTAGAGCAGCCAGCTCTAAAGTTACAATTCCCTTTAGCCCGACTAACATAGATTGCATGAAAGAGTACAACCTGAATTCTTAGAGCAGCTTTTCTTAATAGATGATTTTTAGATGCCCAGGATCACAACTCCTAACCTTATCCTCAGGACCAATGACTTTCATTAACAACAGTCAAACAAAACACAGCTCACATTCAGCCTTTGAAGAAACTCTTCTCAACTGGGAGCACCCCTTGTAATTCTCAACAATCCCAGCTTGAAATGAATGAATGGGATGGGTTACGGCAGGGGTGTCAAACTGGTGGCCTGCGTGGGCTGGATGTGTCATGCATGACCACACCCACCCCAGCTCCTCAAAGGAAAAAAATGTTGTGAAATGTTATGTGATGGCAATGCGATGCTGTGGGTTTCACATCTGTGGGCTAGGGTAACATAAAACATCTGGAAGGTAGTCCTGTAGGAGTTAGAATGCCTGTTCATAAGAAGTGGCACATGGAAGGATCCTGCTTTTAAAGATGGAATCTCTTAATTGTCATGACTAATTGCTATCAGAGTGACAGTTATTTAGTGCAGGGGTGTCCAGCTGGCTGAGGAATTCTGGGAGTTGAAGTCCACGAGTCTTAAACTTGCCAAGGTTGGAGACCCCTGATTTAGTGGCCATCAACACTGCCTTTTAGTAGACAAAATTTTACTGTATGTTAAGTGAAGACAAGCCAGAGTAATCTGTTTTTTTGTAACGATCTGCTGAGTGAAGATGTGTATCATCTTCCACTATTCAACTCATCACCAGAGACACCCTGAATTCTTGCATTGTCTTAGTTGGGGGGGAAAACACTGGTAACTATCAACACTGCATTTATCAGTTTCTTTCATGTCTCTTCACTGCAGTGGTTTTCAGCAGCCGTAAACTAAACAAACCCGGAATTATCTGGAAACAAATTGAACTTTTGCTGCATCCCACCACAAATATGGATGAACATCTTGCGATGCCAATTCTCAATGTCTTCTCAATTTCTATCATCCCTTAATGCATGTACTTCCTGAGTTAGGGCTGATAGTAAATTTTTAATTACAATTAAATCTATTAAAAAATCAGGAGAGAAAAGGAACATCCCAGAACCATGCAATCTCTTGAATTAGCAGGTCTAAGAAATAAATGCAAATGAACAGCGAAGGGGGTCTAGTTCCAAGTAGTTGGTTTCACACATGCCCCAAACAACTCAGAACTTCTGTCAATACTGTACAACTCACCAGAGTGAACAGAAAACAAGTTTATTTTACCACCGTCAGTTTATCAACTATTTCAGAATAGGTTTGTATTTTATTACACCCACAGATACATTGACCAACCAGTTCTTCTCTTTCCACCAACCAAATATGCTCCAGCTTATGAACTTTACTTGTTAATAATACCATCCAAGATTTTCTATCTTTCAAACAACCCTTCCTTCCTTTCTCTTACTTGAAACAGCCTCCCAGAATACTTGCTAGATATCCCTACCAGTGGTGGGATTCAAATTTTTTTACTACCGGTTCTATGGGCGTGGCTTGGTGGGCATGGCAGGGGAAGGATACTGTAAAATCTCCAGCCAGAGGTGGTATTTGCCGGTTCTCCGAACTACTCACAATTTTGCTACCGGTTCTCCAGACTGGTCAGAACCTGCTGAATACCACCTCTGATCCCTACATATGCTACAAATGTCTTCTCAAAATGCATGTTTTCAGTAAAGAGTTTGGCATTAATGTCCTTCCTAATTTATTTTAACTTAATTATAACTAAGTCTTGATTCCCCTTCGCCAGCTTAGTTAGTGCTTCCTAATTTTCACATTTTGATTTCTGTTATCTCACCTGAGCCAACGTTGAGACTGCAAAGTCTCAAGGCAGTGTTATTCTCCTTGAAATGCTATGCACCCTGACTATGTTAGTTTCCCCGTAATTTCAGAGTAGGTTTTATTTTATTACCCACAGATACATCTGCACACAAAAGCAAGATTTAGGGCACTGTTTCGTGACACTTTGCATGATGAAAGCTCTCATCTCGTCTATCTGTAAGATCTTCAGCTATAAAGAATCTGGAGTGGCAAGTTGGAAGCCCTGGAGAATTGTGACAATTGGGATGGACCAGGGCCAAGCAAGCCTTCTGCAGCCAGGGCAACACTTTTTATTTATTTGATTTGTCAATCGCTTACAAGATAACAGTATAAACATGAGCAAGAATATAGGAAATAGGTACGAATAAATGAGGACAAGAGGACCAAAAGCCCAGGGTGCACTACTGAAAAAGGCAGCAGCACAATTCCCTGTATCTCCCTCCTGTATTAGGCTGTCTAGATTATTTTTTAAAAAAAAACTCAAATAAGTGTGTTCTTAGTGTACTTATTTTGCTTCTTAATTTGCAATTCTTTGCTGACTGAACACACAGAGTTGCAGTTGCATATTCTTGGGGAACAATCCTGCGCAAGATGGTCCAAATGGTTTAACTTTCTATAAGAGAGCGACTTCGTATGTCTGTATGGTGGCACTCAAGTCATTGATTGCTTGAATGGGGACTCCAGCATTATACAGGAGCCTGGAAATTATAGAATACAAATGCATTTAAATGTTAGTTTAAAATTGCTTCTGGAAGGAGATGTTGGGATGGACTGCAGTTATATTTACCTACTACAAATTCATATTTTCCTTTCCATCAATCCATTCCTTTCCTGGATGGATTTAAATGAAGACATACATACATATATTTGGACTTGTGAGAGGCAATATCTAACCAGACTTGTTTGGGCTAGAAAGCTAAGCAGGGTCAGGCCTGTATTTCAAAGGTAAACCACTGTGGTATGGGGGGTGGTGGGTGGGCAGAAAAGTTCTGTTGTGGAAGCAAAAATGATATTTTCAGAATTTGCAGATGTCGGGTGATTACAGTGCAGTGTAAGTATGTTTTTTTGTAAGCCGCTGAGATCAGTGGATAATGCACTGAAAGCTCTTGAATAAGTATGCCCAGGTACCTTTTTTAAAAAACTTTTTACTGTCTACTCTTTCCAAAATCAATTTCCCCCATCTAAACTATTTGACAACATCCTGCTCTGCACATTTGCATGTAATATATAGCTTGAACCCAATTCCAACACTCTGCTTGATGTTGCATACTGGGTGACAATAGTCCAGTGATGTCAACTTGGCCACCCTTTAAACCCTTTTACCTCACTTTTATTGGCAAGCATCTCACCATCTTTGCCCACGATGCATTAAGTCCCTTATCTGGGCATATTTTCCACCCATGGTATCTCTAAGATTACCTCCTGGAGCTTCGTATTTGTGATTCTCATTTGCATACCCATTGGGAGGCCAAACCTTACCCTCCAAGGAGTAACTCAAACACCAGTGGTACATGAGGGCAATTTACCGAGGTGCATCGCAGAACTGTAAACTGGAGAGCGCCTTGCGATTCCCTGTTAAGACAATATAATAAAACAACACAAGTTTGAATACACAGGATGGGAAACAAGGAGAACACCCCCCCCCTTCCTCCCCCCAACTAAATGGCTTTATCCAAAGACATTACTATAAAAGTCAAAAACACTGCATCATTTTCAACAAAGCTAATCCTTGACTTACAGCAGTTCATTTAATGACTGTTTGAAGTTACAATGGCACTGAAAAAAGTGACTTATGACTGTTCTTCATACTTATGACTGTTGCAGCATCCCTATTGTCACATGATCAAAATTCAGACGCTTGACAACTGGTACGATGGTTGCAGTGCCCTGGGGTCACGTGATTACCTTTTGCAACCTTCTGACAAGAAAAGCCAATGGGTGAGCCCACTTAACAATCATGTTATTAACTTAACAATTGCTGTTATTCACAAGAAAGGTCCTAAAATGGGGCAAAACACATTTAACAACAGTCTCACTTAGCAAAAGAAATGTTGGGTTCAATTCTGGTCATAAGTTGAGGATTACGTGTTCCTCTAAGGGCAGGTGATTTCCAACTCTGCCTTTCCCACCCCAGATTCCCTCAGTTCCATCCATATTTAGCTTGGAAGTAGCTATCAATCTCAATTAGAGAAAATATCTTGCCACCTCCTTCTTTCTCTATACTCTCTGTATCCAGCAGCCGTATTACCATTCACCCTGTTGTACATGCTCATAGTTTTGGATTAATCATTTGATGCCCACATATACAGTCTTTCAAATTACATCACTTTCCTTTTAATAACACTTTAAAAGTTCCTCCAGGAATACTTTGGGCCAATACCTTCCTAATCTTGCCTAAACTAAATTTGCCTAAATTAATTGATCTGATCTTACATTGCTCTATTCACATGCCCAAACCATCCCCTATTCTCATTGCTCTGGTCACATGATACTCCTTAGATTGCTATAATGTCTTCCTGTTCATTCCATAATTTAGTACAGGTTGTTTGCTCTAAATTTCAGTGTCCTTCACAAATCGACCAGCCAGTTCTTCTCTTTCCAACAACCAAATAAGCTCCAGCTTATGAACTTTAGTTTTTTAATGCCACCATCCAAGGTTCTTCTACTCTTTCAAACAGCTTCATCCTTTCTTCCTTCCTCTCCCTTACTTGAAACAGCCTCCAAGAATACAGTACCTGGATGCCCCTACATGTGCTACAAATGCCTTCTCAAAATGCATGCTTTCAGTGAAGAATTTGGTACTAATAGCCTTCCTAATTTATTATAACTGAGCCTGTAACTAATTCCCATGCAGCTTCAGCAGCTTTGTTAGTGCTTCCTAATTTTTACCATTTTGATTTCTGTTATCTCACCTGGGCCAAAGCTGAGACTGCAAACAGTCTCAAAGCAGTGTGGGAAACCTGCCTTGTTATTCTCTCCAAAGTGCTACGCATCCCGATGATATGCTACATAAACAAATACGCACATTACTGCCAAACACCACAAAGAAAAATGGATGTTCCTGTTTTCATACTACAATTCTCTGTGTTTAAAGACAAGCCAGGATCAAAGAACTGTTAAATTATTTCAGTTAGGTCAGAATGTTTTAAACGTGTTTCTCTTGAATAGCATTACTTCCTGTGAAACTGTTATCCCTGCAAGGTAGTTCAAGCAGGAACACTGGCTATATCTTTGTTGTAAGATTATAATAACATGTTTTTGCAAGACTAAAAAGTATTTCTCCCCTCTTTTCTTTTTACTCTCCAGAAAACCAGGGAGGGTCCCTTCTGAAACACTTCCTATGCCCTCCCTCCTCCGGTGGGCTGAAATATCTTCAGCAGGCTATCTACACCTCTGCCTCCTGCCTCTCAATGTTATTGCTGCATATCATTACAGGTAGTCCTCAACTTACAAAAGTTCATTTAGTGACCATTCAAAGTTACAGTGGCACTGAAAAAAGTGACTTGTAACTGTTTTTCACAGTTACGACCTTTTAAAGCATCCCCATAATCATGGGGTCAAACTTCAGGTGCTTGGCAACTGGCTCATATTTATGACAGTTTCAGGGTCCCAAGGTCACGGGATCACCTTTTGCGATCTTCTGACAAGCTGAGTCAACGCTAAAGCCAGATTCGTGTAACAGCCAGGGTTACTAACTTAACATCTGCAGTTTTTCACTTAACAACTGTGGCTACCTCGTAAAGTGAGGCAAAACTCATTTAACAAACGTCTCACTTAATAACAGAAATTTGGGGCTCAATTATGGTCGTAAGTCAAGGACTACCTATACCAAAAATACCTCACATGCTTTTGAGTATAGCATACCAGCTTCAAAATAGGGTATGGTTTTCTGGGGTGCTCAGCTGAAGAGAGGAGAGAAAGCGAAGCTCTTGCAAGCTAACATGGCATGAAAGTCAGCCGCTGATGTGAAGTTTAGCCATCTGCCCCCCCTTTGCCCTGGGGGAGACTCCCCATACTGCACCTTAAAAGAGCAGCTGCTTGTTCACTGGTAAGGTCTTCCATTGCGTCATTGTTTATTGCAAGGATGCGATCCCCTGGCAGAAGCTTCCCATCAGCAGTGCTGCCTGCAAAACATCAGCCTTGTCAGGGAGACACTTGGCATTTCCTGTTTACAACATCGCCCCCAAACAAACAAATGCATGTGTGCTCGTATGAGAGTGTGCAGGTAAAGAAACTGAAGCCATGTAAGATGACCTGGCATTGCTTGCCTACAATTTGGAAATCTGAATCCAAATTATTGAAAGGTTCTTAATGGGCGCCCTTCGACGAGCCCACACTGCCCTTGTCAGCAGCACTTCCTTTCTAGCAGAACTAATGGCAGAAAGGACAGTCTCCTTCTCAACATAACCTGCCACAACGTTCTGTCCTTCCAAATGCTGTTTTGTTCTCCACTCCTGACTGATGCAAGGCACTCAGGGGCTGGCAATACTGGTATCTGCTTAGATTGACATCCCAGCAAGATCTGACTACCAGCTTCCCTCCGGCAGGCTGAAAGGAACCGTGGTTGGAGTGCAGTACTGCAGGCTACTTCTGCTGACTGCTGACTGCCAGCAGTTTGGCAATTCGATTCTCACCAGGCTCAAGGTTGACTCGGTCTTCCATCCTTCCGAGGTTGGTAAAATGAGGACCCAGATTGTTGCGGGCAATAATATGCTGACTCTTAGAGAGGGTTGTTAAGCACTATGAAGCGGTATATAAATCTAAATGCTGTTGCTATTGTGCCCAATTCTCTATTCTTTCAAAAATTCCAGAGCCTGGACTCAGCCAGTTTTTTCTATCTGACTATGTATATTAGCTTGGGATCAAGACAATGTCAGAGATCAGCATATTTTTAAGGCATCTGTCTTTTCAAAACCACAGCTTTGTATTTCTCCAGACAATTTTCAACATCAGGAAAATGTGAGAAGGGAAAACTGTTTTCTACCTGCAGCAACTGATGTGATCAAGAGGGGGAACTTATGAGAAACTTCAATGCCATAATGTCCATGTAGCACATCTTTTTGAACATCCACTGTGAGTTTGACATGACTTGCAGGTTGCCTACTGCCATCGGATGATCTATCACTCACTGATGCTCTCCCTCTGCAAATTTAGGGTGGAAAAAAAAAGCCAGTTTAAAAAAAAAAGATCCAGTGCTTCCGATTTCCTGAAATCTCAGCTTTTGCTTTGGAGATATTTTTACATCAGTACATACCTAGTGAGGAAAACAAACATAAGCCAGTAAACAAGAAAGATGCTCTGATATATATTGTGGCTGGAATGTTTATTGTCAAATGTATGAGGTGGAAAGTAACAATCTGATAAATATTTTAAATAGTACTGGGCAGATCCAGAAAAGATACCCATAAAGCTGAAAAGTAATACTGATGCTCAATCTATAGAGAGAGAGAACTTGACTAATATGTGTGGGTTGGCCTCAGTTAATCCTTTTTTTGGTCATTTCTGTTTCTCCATTATTCTGTTATTACTCTATTTCCCTTTTCTGTTTTGAATGTTTGTCATATTAAATATTACTGCATCCCATTTCTATTTCATTGTTTTCATGTTTCTGCAAATTGTAAGGCAGCAAGAATGGGTAGGTGAATTGGGCAGCCCTATGGATTTAATGAATAAATAAATGTTAGCATGCACATTTAAACATGAAGGCTATATCTGGATCTTACAATTTAGCCGGATGTCCATATATTCAGCAAAGAGGGTATGCATGGACAGTTCTTGCTACATAAGGTCACTTGATATGAGTGGAATAGTAACACAATGGAGTTCCTAACGAAGTGGAAAATCCATGTGGACATGAAGTGAACATGAATAGGCTTGATGTTATGTACCAGTGCTGAAATGTTGACTTGCTTTGAAGATAACAATTCCACAGTTTGGAACAACTCTGTAAAAATTTGAGCTTCATCTATCTCAGTCAAAAAAGAATTACAGTAAATATTGTATAGAAATAAACCAAGCTTAAGATAGCATTTACAGTGATAGTGTCTCGTAAGTCCAAATTAAACCAGGATGGAACCATTGCTGCCTTCATGATATCTATCACAGAAAAGCCACAAATTTCCAAAGTCATACAAAAAAAGCAAAGGGTTCAGAAAATTGGCAACATTTATATTAAGGCAAAATTAAGGCATTTTATTTTTAACAGATTTGTTCTGCAGTGCAACAAACAGGTAATATTTATTAGTGATTTTCTTTCAATGATACTTTCAATGATATTTCCTGAGTGCCATGATGTTCAAAGTTTGAAATGACATTTAAGTATTTAGTGTTTCAGCAAGCATGATGAAGTGACCTTTCCAATCCTGAGAAAGTTGGTCTTGAGTTCCTTGGAAATTACTGAGGATTTTTCATTAAAAAAGAGGGATAATTCTGCATCTGTTTCCCTCTAGCATAGCTTGCCTACCGATTCCTCAACCTAAAGTCATTCCCTGCAATGCGCATCTGGCAAAAAAAAAAAATCATTACAGGAGGTTCATTCCAGACCACAGGATGATAATTCACTCTCACAGGTAGCCAGACGTGGTAAGCCTAAATCCAAGCTTTTTTTCCCTGTGCTAAAGTTTTGTTCTGCAATAAATTGTCTAAAAAAATATTGGTGAGACTTGATAAAAAGTAACCTATTTTGTGCTATTGTGCCCAAAGTGGAGATGGAGGTCACAACCATGCAACAAATGTTTCTTTTAATGTGTATTGTGATGTATGGGTAAGTTGTCAAATGTGTGGTGGTGTATGATATATGTATTAGTTTTTCTGCAGAGAGAATATCATCCTGCTACCTGACTTTCCCATACTTGCTAAAGGCTGAAAGGGCAGGCAGATATTAACAAAAGCCACAAGAATGGCAGTGGGGTCATTTTGTTTTACTAAAACCCAAATTTGCAACCCTCCAACATCTGGAGAAGCTAACAAAGGTAAGAATGATACCCAGAGACTCATGACTGGGTCCTGAATAGAAATTTGGTCTGGGAAGCAAATCTCCATGGGAGAATCTGGCAATTTTCGCACTATTTTCAAATTGACCTTTGTAAACAATACACACACACACACACACACACACACACACACTCCTCCCTGCAGCTCCTTGCCTTCTCTCCTCTCAAAATTGCCCTTTCAGTTGTTTGATAATGGCAGTATTTCCCACCAACCTTCAGTGGGAAATCAAATCAAAGAGGCATGTTAAGCCTCCACAAATTCTGGACATTGTTAGCTTAAAAAAAAAAAGTGGGAAATGCAGTTCAATTTCCATCTTGTGCCCTCTGGTGATGCAGTTACTTCATTGCCCTGCTCTTTTTGGCTCCTGGTGCCAGAAAATAATTTTTTAAAAAATAACAAGGTAGCTGCAAAATGGGGGTCAGGAACTCTCACTCCCTGATGTTAGCTCAATAAATCCACCATAATAGTTGGTTAGCAAGGATGCCAATCATCCTAACTCTAAATTTCTTCCTCCCCTCCAGCTTAAATTTATATATGGTTTTTCTTTTGCAGACTGCTGTGAAACAAGGTTACAAATAACTTTTATTTCTGCTTTATTTTTCTCTTTTGGCTTTAATTATTTTAATACTGGTATCCCACCCTACATTTATAGCTAAGGCTTTGCCCTGGCACTAGAAACTAATGCCAACTTTGATATGTTTTCTCTGCACCTGAGATGGCACTGTGAGCATACTGATATGTTACAACAGTTGCAGTTTTGGAACTACCTTCAGGAGTAATCATATACAGAGTACATACTAAAGTCCAAAAGTTTGCTGTGGTATTTTACTTGTCCTAGGAGAGAGAAGGATCAACTTAAGCAACATAAGCCTTCCTCACTGCAAAACAGCTTTGGGTGGCAAGACCAGATGTAAGCAAAATGTAAGCTACTGAACAGCATCTCACACCCAATGAAAACACTTTACATTAAAATACATACCTGGCTGAATTATCTCGTGATCGACGCAGCCATTTTGCTACCATCTGCTCTATCCTGCGTGCTTTGCGTGTTTCTAGATCTTCCATTTACCTATGGCAGAGAAAAAACAAGTTATGTATTTATTTACTAAATTTATTGAGTTATTCACAGCCGACTCCCAGCAAATATTTTCCTCCTCCTCTTCCTCTTCCAAGGAGCCCTCCAATTTAAATGGATGGATTAGAGTCTCTTCAAATACTCATGTTTAAATTACTTAGAAAAGCACATCCAAAATGCTATTAAGGAACATACAGTAATTTATTAGACGTAACAGTATAATAACAGAGTCATATAGAAAAAAGTCCTCTTGAGTTAATATTTTCAGATAACTTTGCAGTCTAAATATGTATGTTTTTCTTAAAGCAAAACAGTGGGTAAAATTTCTATTTATTAAAAAATATTTGTATTAATTTCATGAAATGTGTCTTTTCATCAACACAATTGAGATCTCTTACACTGTATGAATATAATTAGTTTAGATACGATAGATTTAGATAGATTTGACGCAGATAAGAAACTTCAAATTGTGTTTAAAGTGTTTAAAATATGGGTATAAGAGAAGAACTGGGGCAAAGGAAGGGGAACAAATATTTTTTCTAAGAAATATCTCAGCTTAAAGAACCATTATATTTATAAAATATGGGAACTGAACTGCAGTCTTCACATCAACATCCCCATATCTGGTACCATCCAGATGTGTTGAACTTCAACTTTCATAAATTTTCAGCCGGCATGACATCTGCACAAAATCGACTGAAAAGTCACTATCACACAAGGAGGACCCTTCATTGGAGAAAATTCATGGATTTATGAATGACGCTGAAATATAATTTTATCATATTTTATCTCTATCTTAAATGATTGTATTTTATTCCATTTTCATCTTAGACTGTATTTTATTCCAATTTAATTTTAAATTGTATTTTATCCAATTCCATTTCAAATTACTTTTACCAAATTTCAGCCATAATTCGTTTCTGGAACTCTGCACTTTGATATGGCCCAAGGGCTAATCAATCAATCAATCAATCAATAAAATTGATTTATGAAAAACATGGAAGCCACCTGAAATTGGGTCTGGCTATATGTTTTTTAATTCAATCTTACTGATTCAGACTAGCAAAATGTCTTCAGAGTCTAGGGCAGAAAATGTGTTTTTCAGCCCGACTTCTGATTTGATCCTCCAGGAACTGAAAACCCACAGAAGCACGTGCTTTGCTGGGTGTTCCATAATTCCCTTGGCAGGAGCAATGCTTCTGAAAAAAAAGTTTCTGGGATTATTATACAGTCTTTCTCTCAAGCTGTTCTGACCCAACCTGGTTCCAAGAGAGCAAACACAAGACAAAGGCAGCAGCCCCCACCTTTTAAGGTTTAATCCACGAATTCTGCTCAAAGGCTGCTTCCAACTAATTAGCTCCGACAAGAAAGAACCTTGCCAAGTTGTTTGTCAAGGCTGCCAAAAACCTAGAGATAAGAACTAGTTTACAAGAGTTTTCAAATACTAACTACGATGTCCACAAGGCTGAGTTTCAGAGCGTCTTTGCCTTCTGCAAAAAACGCTTCTTCAAACCTGGCTTTTATCCTCTTGAGGGAGGGGCCATTACCTTGCAGCCTTACTTCCGAGTCACCTGTGCTGCTGCAACTGCTCTCTCCTACGATCAATCCTGCGTGCACGCGCACTTGGCAAAGGCTCCTCGGGAACCTCCTCATCGCTGCTGCCAGCCCCCACAATCTCTGAAGGCAGCAGTCCACTCCCTAATGGTCCTGGCCCCTCATCTGAGCCCTCGCTCTCCTCCACTGTCCGCACCTGCTGCCAGCTAACCACAACACAAGCACACTACCTGTATATTAATATTTATCAGCTAGATATATTTTGGTTCAGATCTCACTTCAGTGCAATGTCATTGCCTGATCTTAGGGACTAAAGAGATGGCATTCACTTGTAGTTTTGTTAAACCCCTGTACAAACAGGCAGGAACATCCTGGAGTCAACTACTTCCTATTACTCAGAAATTCCTTTTAGTACAACACTAATTAATACAAAGTGCATTGGATTGCATAACTTCCTTCTGTTTGTCCCTTCTTTACAGGAATCTTTAAAAGTGAGATAATGCATTTATAGAGAGCCTGCTTGGCCTAGTGGCTGAGGTGCTGGACTAGCAGTAGGGACATCTATGTTTAACAGATTTAACAGATTAGCAAAGTTGGAAGGGGCCTTGTAGGTCATCTAGTCCAACCCCCCGCCAAGCAGGACACCCAGCACCTTTTCTGTTCTTCTCTTAGCTTGTTGTATGATTTTGGATCTGAGCCAATGAAGAAGGCAATTGTAAACCACTTCCAAAAAATACAGCATTTGCCAAGAAAATGCCAGGGACTTATCTATTAGTCACTGGGAGCTGACACTTATTCTTTCATCTCTAATATGTATCACTATATAATAGATGCATAAGTACAGATATTACTTATGAGATAGATGGGAATGTTCACTGCTTAATTGAACATTTCAGGTTAAAGACAGTACAGGTCCTTTAAACTCATTATCTTTTCTATGCTATTTTCAGATTCATTTGTTTAATGTTGTTTAAATAAACAAACAACAATTACTACTTAGTACATCTACAGAAAGCCACTCTGGTGTTGTAGGTAAGGAATCAGGATAGAAACCAGGAGACTGTAAGTTCTAGTACTGCCATGGTCACAAAGCCAGCCGGGTGACCTTGGGTTAGCCATTTTCTCTCAGCCATAGGAAGTAGGCAATGGCAAGACACTTTGGAAAAATATATATTATATTATTGGGAGAAATGGACACTAAGTGCCATAACACAATCCTTAGTAGTGAGGCGCAGTACCTTGCAACCATGCAATAAGCCAGAAAACATCAGCAATGTCAGGCAATAGCAAAGAAACACACACACACACACACAAATCTTTGAAGAGCCATGTTGGTATACTGGTTAAGGCACCAGGGTAGAAACTAGGAGACCGTGACTTCTATCTGTTCCTAAAATTTCTATCTTGTGGGTTGAGGATAAATCTGTACCTAATCAATAATTTCTACATTACACGTATTGAAATTGCAAAAGCCACAACTCTTCTACCCATTTCAATTCACATTTATGGAGGAAGGTAGCCTTCTAAGCACTTTGAAATTCTATCAGTCCCCCAAATTGTAATGAATACACTAGAACGAATACCAATCCAGAAGGTTTACTGCAATGAAGGCACCATTTTCAATAGAGATTAGGCAATTTATGGAACCAGCCTATGTTTTCCATTGAAATAATAAAAAGCACAACTGTTCTAAATCAGCGTTGCATCAGACTGTTAAAAGCTGCTGTATAATAGCATCTTTTGACAATAACTCTTCTAAGAATACTTTGATCCTATCTAGGAGTCTCAACCCTTGGATTTTAGGCTTCAAATCTCAGATCCGTCATGGCATTACATCTGAAATCAAAACCCAGACATACGCTGTTCCTTCTCTATCTGGAAGAAGATGGTCTTCTGAGTTAGCCATATATGCTACAACCCAGGCCCTTTTAAGTTCCCATCAAGTTCATTTGTAGCTCTAAGAAAGGAGTTTTAAAAGTACTAATTCGATATTTGTACAGAACTTTCATGAAAATTTTGCAAAGAACAGGAACATAGTGGCAAATGATTGTGGGACAAAATGTTCTCTTTCTCCATAAATATTATATACGCCAAATCTTTTTTCAGGAAGATGCACTCTTTCTGGGATGTTTTGCAAAAGAGAACAAATGTGGGGTCAATGCAGATCTCTCTCTGTTTCTTGTCTCCCTCTCTCCCCCTCCCCTCATGCCCCAGTTCAGGACATAATGGAATGGAAACAACCCAATTGTTGCTTTGGAAACTCTAATTAGAAAAGTTGTTTGAATAGAGGGTAGTTTAAAAATGCTAGTCATGACCTTGCCAAAAAAACAGCTGTCATTAAGCAAGCAGAAAAGACAACATTCAAGTCTGATTCACAGAGCTAAGTTCATCAAGATATTATTTTTCTAAA
Source organism: Pseudonaja textilis (assembly GCF_049901715.1). Taxonomy (NCBI): domain Eukaryota; kingdom Metazoa; phylum Chordata; class Lepidosauria; order Squamata; family Elapidae; genus Pseudonaja; species Pseudonaja textilis. The sequence continues at coordinate 165,480,155 of NC_141991.1, read as the reverse complement.
AAAAACCTTGAAACACATGGGGGTTTAACCAAATTTTCACTCAACAAGTCATTAGAAATCAAGGTGGATGCCTGATCCAGATTGACTCCGCTGACGGAATAGTGGAAATTCCTCTGAGACAATCTCTATTCGCTAGGTGTTCGACAGACATGTGAAACTACAGCTCCCATAATCCTCCTGCCAGTGTGCCCTGCTTTTCACATTTCTAATAACTAATATTATTGAATACCAATCCTGGTCTTGGTCCTATCACCATTTGGAACAAGAATAGTAGGCATGAGGGACAGGGTCTTTCGATGAAGTACATTGGTACCCATGGGGGATCTTTTTGAAGCATGCCCTTCCAATGGAATTATTGAAAAAATACCCATCCAAATAAGCTTACTGAGATAAATTAAATTCTACAATAGAGATCATGTATTTTATGGAACAGATTAGCTTCTATCCATTATCGTACAGTCAAATGAAGTATACATCATTTGTAAGGTGTTATTTTTTTTTTAAATGACAATTCAGTTCAGTTATGCATTGCCATTCTGGTGTTTTAATGACTCAGCTAAGATTTTAGCAATTAACTCTGACTCCCCTGTAGAATATTGCTTTATTTCATCAGTGAAATGTATTTGTTTACAATGAAAGTTCATCAGACCAATAAGGGCCCATTTAGAAGGGAAAGAGAAACACGATGAAGGTATAAATAATATGGACATAACCATTAGTATGACTATAATTACTGAAACCAAGGATACTGTTGCTGAGCACAGGACTCTCGTGAAATATCCCCCAAGGCATTTTATACTGAATGGAAATTCAGGACATGGAGCAACCATATCAACGTTCTTATTCCTAAGTTTCTCAGTGACTGCAGAAAATCAAGCCACGAGGCAATGGAACCACTGGGCAAATCGAAGCCGAAAAATCCAGCAGCCACAATTGATTTAGGCAGGGGACTTTCACTAAACCCTTTCTGGTCATTCTTACCCTGGTGTTGTAATCCTAACGGATGGGAAAGAAAACCAGGCTGAACTTGTCATGGATGACAATGAAACCAGAGTGCCTGTTGGGTGCAGCACTGACACGCTGCTCCTATGGAAATCAATCAATATTAGTGGTTATGGAGAGGATACCTGATCTTCCTGTTTGGATACTGTTAACGGCAGGCTGCTTGTTTTTGCTGTGATTTTATAACCAATATATTTCTTGGACTTATGGTTTCATGAGGCATTGAACCCACTGCGTTTTAACTGGGGTTTTATTTTGTGATAAATTAACCCGCTCTGCCTTTCAACCAAAGCAAGTGCTCAAGGCCACTAATAATAGCAGCATTATCTTTTCCTATAATAACATTGAAACCCTCTGAATGTAATAGCTGAGCTAGATTATCTATCAGTGAGAACAACAACAGTGAAGGCAGCCTTTGAGTAAGTTAGAGATCAATAATGCACAGCACAAAAGTTACCCAAGGCTTGAAAAGAATATGTTGAAGAATATTTGCTAATCTAACAGAGGCAAAACTTTCAAAACAAAGGCCCAAGCTAAAAAACACTGAACACGGGCCTAATCCAACAAGAACTTTCTCCCACAGGGTGATTAGATTATCATCTGTGTTTTGCCTCTAATTCTATTGCTGACACTCTCCCACATGTTCTGTCCAAACATTACAGAGGTTACCCATGATATATTTGTCTTCAGAACTATGGAGAAGTTGCTCTTTCATGCACAGATTTATATCTACCTTTAGGCTTAATGACATCCTTTTAGGATGGCAGAAAGGTAAAGAGACGCTTGGAAGTGGAGTATCCTGTCCATGCAATTTTTGGGGGGCAATGGTATGCATCATTTATCCTTGCCTTCTTCTGGGTTGCTTTTCAACTTTTGCATCTTACTTGGACCTGTATCATTTTTTGATGCTCTCTCAAAGAAAGGGAATTTAGAGCTGGTCATGGGGAGATATGAGTGAGCCATTAAGGAGGGATTTGGAAAAGAGATTTTCCAATCCTGAGACAGAGGGAAGTATGAGAAGGAAATTCAAAACAAACCTGCCTTGATTTGGTTCACTATAAGATGGGACCGAGAAAAACATTGAATAGGATTCAAGATTTTGAGATTCTACCGGAGTACAATAAACAGCACTCTTGAATCTCTGCAGTGCCATCACTTTGCTTGGAAGGACCAAACTTCCTGCTAGCTTCCAAACACTGTCAAGGACATCTGGATGCTGATAGGCTGGGTAAAATCCCAAAGAAGGAGCTAGAGCCAAAGCAGTACCCATTAAATGGATGCTCAGAGTGAAATAATAGTTGAATGTCCTTTCCGCACTTCTCTAGTGTTGCTGAACAATTCTATTTTGGCTAGAGATTAAGAGGCTATTTATCAATTGTTTTCAAGGAGCATATAACACCACTCTTCCCAGACTGATTGCCTTAAAGCTGTGATAAGGAGGCCACACTTCTATTAATGGAATATATGTGAAGGCACCAGCTTTTTCCTGGGAGAAGTCCCAGGAAAGGTTGGCACCAGTGGCACCTTTCAAATCTAGAACAAGGCACGATAGTTCAGTCACTGCAGCTTTTAAAACATGCAAAAAACACATAATGCGGTTGAATAAGTAAGTACAGGATGTTAAGCTCTTGGGAGTATTTATACCAAGCCTGTCAATCACAGAAGCTGATCTGTACACTCCTATTTCCCTCATGACTGTAGAAAGTGATGAGTAGTGACGGGCAGAGAAATTAACTTGTACTTTATTCCAGTGCTTATTTCAATTTGATTAACAACAATATATGTGGCAGAATTTTGAGGAGACAATTGGAATGAAATCCTCATTGCCGGAGTGTGATATTCTTACACTTATTTAATTGTAAAGTGGGCCAATATTGTGTATCTCCTATCACTGATTCTATAATTATCTCTTCTGGAGTTTGCAACCCTCTGGGCTTTCCATACTCAGTTAAATCCCAATGGAAGGCAAGGTGAGATAACTTTGCTGCTGTATTATCACCAAGGGATGCTTAATAAATTTGTCCAAGAATTTTTTGGAGAAATGGAGGAAAGGATCCACCCATTTTCTCTATCTCCAAATTGGGGGTGGGGGGAGTTTGAATAGGCAATTTGAGCAGGGACTCAATAAAAACCACCAGAGCATGAATTTGATTTATGTCTGTACAAAAAGTTGTAACCCGGGGTTAAGCCGCTTTCTAAAAAGAAGTTTTATGTCTTTATGTTATGTATTTTGTTTGTTTATTGAGAATTAATAAGAACATAAGAATTAATAAGAATTGGATAAGAACATATGAAACAGTAATAAATATGAAATATAGTAATATGAAATAGATGAAAGTATAAGTTTAATGAATAAAATTGAACAGAAGTAAAGGAAGAAACAGTGAGAAGTTGGAAAAAGAGTAATAAGATATGAAGTTGAATACATAAGATGCATATTAAATTGTGTTTGTATGGAAATGTGATAATTTAGAATTATGTTATACTTAAATAAGATGTTTTATTTGTTTTGTTAAGTAGTTCTTAGAAAAGATGTTCTATGTTCTTACGTTTTATGTTTTGTTTGTCTGTGTATTGTCTTTGAAAATTAATAAAATTTGTTAAAAAAAAAAAAACACCAGAGAAAAATGACAACATTGTAGCTTAGTTCCAGATTTCAGTGTTTTCAAATCAACTTTCAGAAGCCTCAGGAGTTTCAAACTTGGCAGAAGATTTCATTTCCATGTTTATATTGCAGAGCCAATTGCATAATACCTAGACAAGAAAGGGAGGGAAGGAGGGGAAGGAGGAGGCATTTCTTTGGAATGGCAAGCTAGAAATTCCTGCCTACTTCTTGAAATTAAAGTCCTTCTAGCTGTATATTTATTAGGTATGTAAAGGCAGCCTTTCCGCGGAATCTGTTTGAACTTTAGGGTGGCATGAAAAACATAACCCCAGCACACAGCAAGCACTTTTTATGCATGCTCTTTCTCCCTTCTCTTTGACAATGGATGAATCTCCATCCCTGTTATCTTTGTGCTTTGCTCCTTTTTTCTCTTTTTTGCTATTAATTAAAAAGCAACAAAAAGTGAATAACCACATACGCTCACTGTATAAATACAAACAACACCCTTCAAAAAAGCAGCTGCAGAACATTTTGGAAACAAGCAAGAGAGAAAAAGTGTGTGGGGGAGGCAGTGAATGACTCTGTAGCAACTTCCGTCTTACAGGAGAAGATAATACTTGTATGACCTTATCGCCATTAAGTATGACAGCTGACCGTTTTCTAGGCTTTCTTTGGGTTGTTGGATGGAACATTTCACATCTCAAAACAGTAGGCTTGTCTAGCCAGTGTTCTGATAGGGAATTCCTGGACACACAGGGCAAGGGGGTTGGATTAGTTCAGGGGTGCTAAGATCTCGCCCACGGGGCCCATCCTGGAAACAACAAAGGACCGGCCCGCGGTGCTCCTGCCAGCAAAAATAGAACTCGGAAGTACCGCGCACGTCCTCCTTGAGCTCAGTTTTCACTGGCAGAGGGTTGCAAGAGGCCGTTGTGACCGAAAACAGAGCCTTGATGAGTGATGTTGACCTGGCCATGCCCACCCTGGCCACCCTCCCTGACCCGAGGTCAAACACAACCCTGATGCGGCCCTCAGTGAAATCGAGTTTGACATCCCTGGATTAGATGATCTTCAAAATCCCTTTTCAGTCCATCCCTTATGTTTGATGATATCGTATAGAACAGGGGTCTCCAAACTTGGTGACTTTAAAACATGTGGACTTCAACTCCCAGAATTCCTCAGCCAGCTTTGCTCGCTGAAGAATTCTGGGAGTTGAAGTCCACAAGTCTTAAAGTCACCAAGGTTGGAGACCCCTGCTATAGAATACAAGGAGACTTTTTCACATTATAACTTTCTAACTGTCCAGAAGGCTTTCTGTTAGTCTGGCTTCCCTTTGTATTTTGGGAGTCTGGTTGGTACTTTTCTAAACAAAACAAAAAACAACAACCTCTGGAGTGTTTGTAGGTCTTCCACTTTGGTTATACTTCTATGGAATTCTTGAATATCTGATATTTATTTGTGTATTTATTTATATTGATTTATATGGTCACCCATTAATGCAGCCCTGGTCTGCTAACAAGCACAATAAATAAAACACAATATAAATTTATTTATATATAAATAAATAAAAACAATATAACTATATTAAATATATATATAAATAGAAGCCCAGCTAAAATATAAAGTCTCTGCAGTGCAGATGATACTCTACTGTACTAAACAATATGGGATTAGTCTCCTGATTGAATCTGAATTTCTGAATTGAATTGAGTTGTCAATTTCAGGTCAAATTGATCACCTCTCAATTATGGCATTTTACCTACGCACCAAAAAGCTTTTTCCCCTTGCAAATCTGCTTTGCAAAAGCAGCAACGAAGTTTGCCATGGGCTGAGCTTTGCAAACAGACTCTTGGAAATAAATGTACCATCACTTTGAGTGAATCTGGGCGCAAGATGCTGTTGCATAATTTTTCATTGTCTGTCAGGTGCCCTTTCGCTCCTGTTTAACCGGGAGGTCTAAAAACAAGCATCTATTATAAAAAGATTGTAAGGCTATTACGTGCTTCCCCTGCTAGGATTCTTTAACTAGTTATCTATTAATTTCTCACACTGAACTACCAGCAAGTTGCACGGACAATCAAAGAATTCTATTAAGTGATGGATGAGAGTGTTATGATTTCTTCAAGCACAATGTGTAAGGTTCTTAATGTGCACACACAGGATTTTTCATTTGGATTTTTTTTAAAGCAAAGAGAAGAAAGCAACAGTGATAGTGATGTTGAGCCAGACAGAAGGGCATGAAGAGTTCAAAAATCTGCACCTGAATTTTGGCATTTTCAATCACACCGGTGAAGCCAAATGACCATTACACTTCCTACTCTTCCTCCCTTCCTTTTCCCCACTTTATTATTATTATTTTTAATAAATAACTCAAGGCAGACCACATACATAATACTCCTTCCAACTCCTATTTTCCCCACAAACAACCTGACAGGGTTGAGCCCAATATTTTACAACACTGGACTGAAACAGAACGACTGGCTCAAGACAATCCAGTTGGATTTCATGCCTAAAACTCACAGTCTCTTGGCTTTTAGACCCACAACCACTTCATCAGACTGGCCCCTTCCCCTCTTCTTCATTCTGAAGATCTATCTTAACAGCTACATGATCGGCAAGAGTAGCTCAATTTCCCCCCACTATGCACACAGTCATATCATCTGAACTTGGAACAAAATTAACAAATAGAACAATCAAAGATAAATTCATCTCTGCCTAATCTCATCAATCAACTCTGTTTAGGAAAAAATGAGGTAAGAAATGGTATTCTGATGTAGAAAACACATTCATATTCTGGTAAAAAGAGACAATGGCTCAGCTCCTTTGAGATGTCTCTGAGGCCAAAGCTAGATTACAGCACACAATCCTAGCAAATTGCTGAATCAAGTGCATTCTCCTGTGGTGAGAGCTCAGCATTTCAGAGAATATTGATCATTCTATTGTAATCTTTCCAAAGCTCTTATGGTTAAAAGATAGGATAGCTTATGCTTGTTTGTTTGTTTTTCTCCCCCAGGATGTAGCTACTTAAAGTTAGAGAAGCACAACGTTGCTGTGAGAATAACCATTTGTAAAGTGTTTCCTCTAACAGAAAGTTTGAATGTCCCAAGTCAACCAGAACAATGAGGTCCAGACTCCTTGACGAGGATATAAATCTGTGTATACCTGGAGGGGGCAGATATAAAAAGAAAGGGAGAAGGACAACAGCCAAACATTGATCTTCCCAAGAAGAGTTATACAAAAATAAACCGAGGGCAGTAATGAAAGAAGTGCATGACTGTTACAAGGCACTATATTACAGCATGATATGACATTCTATTGTTTTTTGGTGGTTGTCCAGAATTTTGCAGCCCAGTCTGGCACCCCCTCATCAGATTTAGGTGTTGAAGGAAGAGAACAGGCTACTCTTTGCCACCCCGAAAGATAGTTTCCTAGACTTTGTGGACTGAAGCAAGTAAACAATGCTGCTCAAATTGTATGCTTAATCATATAGGTCTGCTCCCAGCGTGCCTACCCAATTGATTTTAGTGGGTCTGAAACCTGTTTAAATAAGCAAATCCAATAAATCTTAGTAATCTCCGAAGGCACAGTTGGAGCTGTGGAAAAATCAAGTTTGCAATTAAAATTGGAGGAGGAAAAAAAAGAGGAGGAAACAAATATATTGATTCCAACAGTTTGCCAAAACTTACGTGTTTGTTCTTAATGCCAGCTTTAATCCAGCCAAACCACTCATATGTTTTGCATTTTAGGAACTCCCAGTTCAGTTTATAGCTCTGGGCATCACCTGTTGCTGAACAGAGGAGACGTCAACCCATTTGCCTTTCAACCTGTGGCAAAAGAAAAGCACAAAGTGAGGGTTCAGGCAGGATTTTCCAGTAGCGCATAGTCTGAGGATGATCCCTTCCCTTCATGCTTTGTGGACTTAGCTGTTTTTGTAAGGCAGGACATGGACAGCTATGACAACATAATAAATACCTTGCCATGTTCGCTTCCTGTTTCTAAGTGGCTATTAGCATTTCTAGAAGCACCTCTGGAAATTCACAAGCAGGACATGAGATAGATCTTTCCATCTCTAGAATTTGGTATCTGGAAGTCTATTCATTCTGGATTTCACGATTCCATGTAGCAATGATGGTGGTCAGTAGTCAGGTGCAAGCAACCAGAGCCATGTGTAGAATTCAAGCTACTTCATTATATTCTGCCTGTTATACAGGAATCCCCCAGATTGCTTGCCTTCTCTTGGGAACAGATATGGTGCATGGGGATGGGTGGGGGGGTAGAAGGGTGCCAGTCCTGAATCTCTTGCAAATTCACAATTCAAGGCTAATCCTCATTTGAATCTTCCTCCCTGCCTGGTGGGCATTTCCCAACAGTAGTTAATGAATGTGTCTGTTGATTTCTTCAAAGCCAGTTGGGGACTTAGCCAATTCCCATTCCCCTGGATTGGCAACTGGTGGGGCAGGCCATGATAGTTGACATGCCTGGCAGGTCCTGACCTTAGTGGTTATGTCTATGTCTGTGCCTGGCCACTAGACATAATGCCTTGCCAGTGCCTTCATTCTGGCAATACCTGGATGTCCTTCATGTAAACTATCAATTATCCCAGGCCTCAACCTGCTAGGGACAATGACATGGCAACCCCATAATAAACACCCCTGCTGGGTGAAAATCTCATGCTGCCTGGCTCTAAAAGGTAAGAATTTGGTGTCTAATTTTCCTTCGGGCCAACCCCTTCTCACCCAGTCCAAAACCTGTAATATTACCTGGTCTCTCAATGAACATTGAGCAATATCTGATGCAGTCAGAGGTAACTGTTGATCATCTAATGAGAACACAGTTAATGATGGTGCGGGCTCAATTACAGGGGTTGGTAAGGGACAACGGCTTAAAGCGTCCGCATGACTAAGGTGTTTCCCAGCCCTGTGTATTAATGCATATGACTAGGAAGCAAGGAATATTGTCCACCTAGTCATTCTTGGAGACAATACTGTAGGACTTGAATGATCCCCAAAGTGCCTAATAAAGATTTGTGATTGGTCACAAGCTGAAAATAGTGACCGTAGAGGAACTCATGAATTTTTTTGACAGAAGCGACTGCTGCTAGGGCTTCCTTATCGATCTGTGCATAATTCCTCTCAGTACTTGATAAAGTCCTGGAGAAATATGCTATCAGTACTTCCAGGCCATTTGGCAATTTGTGTGCCAGCACTGTGCCTATCTGAAAAGAGGATGCTTCGCAGCATAGTACCAAAGGTAAAATCCCTGTCAAATTGTATTTACACACTATCGGATGACAGCAGAGCTTTAACAACATTGATGGAAAAGTCCTCTTTGGGCCCCCATGTCCAAAAAGCATTTGCATCCAATAATCTGTGCAACCGCTCCGCCACTGAAGCCTTATGAGGGAGAAAAGAGCTATAGAAATTTAGGAGCCCCCCAAAAGCCTGCAGCTCAGTCTTGTTGGATGGTGTAGGGGCATCCTTAATAGCTCTTACCTTTGATTCAATGGGATGAATACCTTTAGCATCTATGTGATATCCCAAAATATCTACCTGGTTGACTGCAAATTTGTATTTGTTTTTCTTCAATTTCGAGCCTGCTTGTTTGAAACACGTAATGACCTCTGAGGCATTTGAAAAGTTCCTCTTTGTTGCATGCAGAAATAAGAATGTCATCAAAGTAGGGTATTACCCCCAGAATGCCTTGAAGTAGTCTCTCTATAAGGCATTGGAATAACCCTGGTGCTACTGAAACTCCAAACTGTAATCTTGTACATTTGAAAGCACCATGATGGGTGACAATAGTCTGTGCCTCCGCTGTAAGGTTGTCAACCAGTAACTGTTGATAGACTTGGGACATATCTAGTTTTGCAAAAATAATCCCCTTTCCCAGTGAGTGCAACAGATGTTGAATTATTGGCACTGGGTAAGCATTGGTTTGCAAGGGCTTATTTATGGTACTTTTATAATCAGCGCAAATCCTGATAGAACCATCACGCTTCAAGGGTGTCACAATAGGGGTTTCCCATTTTGCAAAATCTGTGGGTTCTAGAACCCCTTGGGCTATTAGTTTTTTCCAATTCTGCATCAACTTTAGGTCTTAATGCAAAAGGAACTCTTCTAGGTTTTAACCTGATGGGTGCTATATTAGGGTCCAAGGTAAATGAGATTGGAGTTCCTACATATTGATCTAATTCGTCACTAAATACCTCTTTAAAGTCATTTAATAAGGCTTATAAATCCTGATCCTTAATGGAATGTATTCCAGATACTGTAAGTCCCAAAGATCTAAACCAGTCTAACCCTAATAGGCTTGGTAGGGTGCCTTCTACTATTGTGAGAGGAAATAGTCCCTCAAAATTTTGAAATTGGATACTAAATTTTCCTGTGCCAATTACTGGAATAGAGCGCCCTTGGTAGTCTTTTAGGGACAGTTTGCATGGCTGGAGACGTTTCTTTGTGATGGCAGGAACTAACCTTTTTAAAGTGCTCCAGGATACAATGGAGAGTGATGAGCTAGTATCAACTTCCATTGGACACTGCTTTCCTTCTAAGGAGACAGTTGCATGAATTTTGTTAGTGTAAATCTGGTTAGAAAAATTGTTAGGTAACTTAGAATTGTAAGAAGCCCTAGTAATAGTAAAACATTCTTCTTTTTGCTTTTGTGATCTAACTTGAGGCTGGTAATGTGGATTAAAGTTTTTTCCAGATTTGCAAACCCTAGTTATGTTTCCCTTTCTTCGGCATTTTAAACAAATTATGTTTCTAAATTTGCATGCGGATCTTAAATGATTACCACAGTAACTCAGGCAGGTTGTTTGTGGTTGCATAGGTTTGTTATCAGGAATCCAATTCTTTCGCTGTGGTGGGGGCTGCCCTCTGAGACGATTTACATCTTCATCAGTTTCAGAAATTTTGTCAGGGAAACTGTCATCGTAATGCATGGCAGCACTTGGTTTGGTTGTAGCATTGCTATAAGAGCCTTGTATCTCAGCAGCAGAGATAATTGACATTTCTGCTGTTTGAGACTCCTCAACAACCATCTTAAGGGCTAAATCGCCCCTGGCAAGCAAGTGTCTTTGAAGCCTGAGATCTCATACACCACATACTAATTAATCAAGCAATTGATCCTCAAGATTCTGGAACTCGCAATGTAGTGCCGCTGTTAGTGTTTGGGGACAAACCCCCAAGCAGAATGCACAGCAGCAGTCAAGCCAGGCAGCCAAATGAGAGAGAGGCTGGGCCCAAGAGTATACACACACTGGAGACAAAAACACTGTTTGTAGTTTTAAATAGTTATTTAATTCATTCAGAGTTTAAGCAGTGTCATTCAGTCCATATGTCATTTATCCAATATATCCATCCAGTAACTTAGTTCATTAAACTAGTCAATACAATGTCTTTATCTGCTTGTAAATCTTCTCCTTCCGATACCTTTCTCTCGAAGACAACGCTGAGTATGCACAGGATATCAGCTCACCAAGTAAACAGTCCTTTTGTACAGCACAGTAGCCAACAAGCATTAACAAGCAGATGTCCCAAACAGGGGTAAACAGCAGGCAGCAGAGATCAGAGAAACCAGGAACCAGTAACCAGGAAGTGTTACGTTTCTCTCACTGCCTTTTAATTGCTGCTTGCAACCGCACCCTTAATTATCTAATTACATTGCAGTTTGGTGCTTAAAGCTACAAACACTTAAACTTAGGTTTATATATTTATTCACCCAAACCTAGTTGGTGTATCAATATACCCAACATTCTCCCCTTTTGGGTGAGATAAATATATAATACCCTTACAATCTAAACCCATACTTTTCACAACTCTCTAGGTGCTTAATGGCACCTTGGGCTTTAGTAAAATTATCAGCTATATTGTCCTCCGACATGCAGTACTCCAGCTGTATCATTTTACTCTGTACAGATTGTCTAACGTTTAGATACCTTAAATCTGTATGCTTGCTCCTAGTTTTTACTGCAATATTTGTGGCCATTTGAATTGCTGCCTGATTATCTTCATGTACAATTATAGGATAATTTACAGTTATACCCATATCATTCAACATTTGTTTATACATAATCAATTCATAGCGATAAACAGGAGAATTCTGCCTCCATAGTAGACAAACTTATATGCTGTTGTCTTATTGACTTCCAACCTATTAATGTCTTACCCAGCATTATGGCTGTTCCTGAAGTCGACTTTCTTGTGTCTCTTTCTGATGCAAAACTAGCATCTGCATAAGCACTCAGTATGAGATCACCTTTTGGTTCTAGATACAGTGCATGGTGTAATGTTCCTTTAAGATATCTTAAGATTCTCTTCAATGCATTCCAATGACATTGAAGCGGATCATTATTATGTCGTGCCAGTTGATTAATACTATAAGCAATATCTGGCCTTGACCAATTGCTAATATATGATAAGCTACCAATCAAAGATTGATATATTGCCTTATCAAACTTGGAACTTTGAGTATCCATTTTGCAAATATCCTGACTCATTGGAGTCTTTGCTGGCTTACAAAGTTCCATCTTATAATCTATTAGCAATTTAGATATCTTATCCTCCTGAGATATCTTAAAACCTTTCTGTGTTTTCACTATATTCAAACCTAGATATTTCTTTATCTTCCCCTAATTGCTTGATTTTTATTTTCTTACCTAATGATGCTACTATTTTATTTGCTTCATCATTAGTCTCAGTAATCAAGGCAATATCATCAGTGAACAATAATAATAATGATATTTTACCATTTGTCTCCCTTTTAAATAGACATGGATCGGCTAAACCAGCTTTAAACCCTATATTGTTTAGTTCCTTTACAATATACTGGTTCCATTCATAGCCCGATTGTTTAAGACCATAGAGGCTCTTCTTTAACAACCAACAATCATTATTATTTTCACCTTTCAATCCAATAGGCCTTTTCATATATACAGTATGTCTTAGTGGAGCGTGCAAGTAAGCAGTTTCCACATCTAAATGGTTAACTATATATTTCTTGCTTGCTGCCCACACTAAAGCTGCCCTTAATGTTGCTGCTTTAAGACTAGGTGCAAATACTTCATCATAGTCATTGGCACTTTGTCTAAAACCTTGGGCTACTAATCTTGCCTTATGGATTATATTTCCATCCTTGTCAGTTTTTATCTTAAAAATCCATTTGCAGCCAATGGGTTTTATATCAACAGGTAATCTCACATTTTCATATACCTTCATATCCTTCAAGGATTTCAATTCCTTATTCATTGCTGCATACCAATTTTCCTTCTCTTTAGAAGGATACCTTTTTATCTCATCCACAGTATTTGGAACTCTATTTACCTGGCACACTGTGTTAGCCTGGTATCTATCAGGCGGTCTAGATATTCGTGTAGTTCTTCTGGGAATTACAGGGCTTGTATGAGGACTTTTTTGAATTACTACCTGTTCATGTTCCTCATCTTGCTCAGCTATTGGTTCTATTTCTTCTTCTATGGGCACAATTTCTTCCTGTATTTCTCTCTTTACCTTATTTTTAAAGTTACAGGGATAATTAATGGGATTTCTATAGGATTCAATAATCACTTCTTTATTGTTATCCTGTTCTAACTTATCCCATCCTACGTGCTCTAGAAATTGGGCATTAGCACTACATAACACCTTAGATGTGCCTTTCTCCCAAAATCTATATGCCCTATGGTTAGCTTGGTAACCAACGAAGAAAAATTGTTTAGCTCTGTGTTGCCCTTTACGCCTGAGTTGTGTAGGGATATGCACCCATGCTGGTGCACCAAATGTGTGCAGGTAACTCAGATCAGGCTTCCTGCCATGCCACATGGTGAATGGTATTTCACCAGTAGTTGAGTTAACAACGTTGTTCAATATGTTATTAGCACACATTGCAGCCTCCCCCCACACAAAATCAGGTAATCCAGAATCAGTTAACATTGTTCTAACCATTGCCTGTAGTGTTTGGCCTCTTCTCTCTATAAATGTGTTGTGTTGTGGTCTGTATGGTGCAGATTTCTTGTGCTCTATTCCAGCTACCTTTAATCTATTCTGGAATTTGCTGTTAACAAATTCCGTACCATTATCTGTCACCAAGGTTATCAGTTGCCGTTTGGTCTTTCTTTCTGCAAACTTTAACCAGTTGAAGAAATGTTGATATGTTTCAGTTTTGCTTTTCATTAAGTAGCAAAACCCATATCTAGAGTAATGGTCCATAATGCTCAGTATATATCGAGCACCCCCCATACTGGGTCTCTTTGGACCTATAATGTCTGCAAATACTACTTCTAAAGGTTCTTTAGTTTTGAAACCATTTAGCCTATTTGCAGGCAATATTTTACTCTTATCTTCACAGCAGACATTACAACGCAAATATTTATCACAGGGTTTTAACCTTATTCCTTCAGATAACTCTACTGTACGTTTTAGCATTTTAAAATTTACATGCCCCAAACGCCTATGCAATAAATGGATACATTCATTATGAGGCTTTATATTGTTAAATACAGTCTGTGCCTCCCCTTTCTTACTATCATGTAAGACATACAATGCTCCATTTAAAGCTGCAGTTACCCTTTTGTTATCTTTATCAAGTATGCACTTATTATCCTTAAATGTAACTACATAACCTAGTTTATCCAATACTCTTACAGAAAGTAAGTTCATCTTTAACTGTGGTACATACAACATTTTTATATTCTGGTTTAAGCATGGACAATATGCAATACCTTCACCCTTGGCCTTGAGGTGCCAGCCATTCGCGAGTGATATATGCTGAGAGCTTGTAGACATTTTTATAAATTTTGTCTTATCTCTCGTGATGCAGTGGGATGCACCACTGTCCACCACCCATAAATCATTCTTCACATCACAGTTGCTAAACATGGCTAGTTCAAAGGATTTCTTTGGCTTCTTTACATTCTGGCGTTTTCCTTTTCTGCAGAATCTTGCCAAATGTCCTCTGCCTCCACAATTAAAACACTTTTTAATTGTGTATGCCATCGAAGATAAATTCTCTTCTTCCGGGTGCATTACTTTACATAGCTGGTTTCTTTCAAGCTTTGAAGATAATTTCTCTTCTTTCTTAGGTTTATCTTCTCTCAGCTGGTCACGTTCAAACCTTCTTCTGGCTTCTTCTAATAGCCTGCCGGTAATCTCAGTTACTGATAAACTGTCTTTTGGCAATACTTCTAAAGCTGTCACAAAATCATCATAGCTTCGATCCAATGAAGACAGTATGATGTATACTTGTTGTAACTCATTAAATATAAGCTCTTTTTCTTGTAATTCCTGAAAAATGCTTTTCATACAGTTTAAATGAGTTAACATGTCTCCATTCTTCTCAAGATGTGTTCTAAACAGCTTCCGTGTAAGATTGATATGAGCTCCTACACTGTCTCGAACATAAATCTTCTTGAGATTCTCCCAACAGTTAGCAGCATTTTCCTCTCCACGGATATGGATGAGTTGCTGGTCTGAGAGAGTTAGTCCTATGATGCATAAAGCCTGCTCATTCTTACGTTCATAGTCTTGTATCTTTTTGGCATCCTCTTCATCATTAGGATCTAAGTTAGATACATCTGGTGGGTTTGTTATTATGTCCCACAGACCTTCTCTTCGCAGAAGTAAACTACATTTCATTGACCATGAAACATAGTTTGTTCCATCTAGTCTGGATATCATGGACAGACTTGGCAAATTTACTTGTGCCATTGCTCTTCAGATAAATAACTATTCAACAAACAGTTTGTTTTTACAGTAATGTGCAACTCACACCAAATATCACTGCTATATCCTGGTTAGTTAGACTGTGCTCACTGCTGGGCCCATAACCAATGTTAGTGTTTGGGGACAAACCCCCAAGCAGAATGCACAGCAGCAGTCAAGCCAGGCAGCCAAATGAGAGAGAGGCTGGGCCCAAGAGTATACACACACTGGAGACAAAAACACTGTTTGTAGTTTTAAATAGTTATTTAATTCATTCAGAGTTTAAGCAGTGTCATTCAGTCCATATGTCATTTATCCAATATATCCATCCAGTAACTTAGTTCATTAAACTAGTCAATACAATGTCTTTATCTGCTTGTAAATCTTCTCCTTCCGATACCTTTCTCTCGAAGACAACGCTGAGTATGCACAGGATATCAGCTCACCAAGTAAACAGTCCTTTTGTACAGCACAGTAGCCAACAAGCATTAACAAGCAGACGTCCCAAACAGGGGTAAACAGCAGGCAGCAGAGATCAGAGAAACCAGGAACCAGTAATCAGGAAGTGTTACGTTTCTCTCACTGCCTTTTAATTGCTGCTTGCAACCGCACCCTTAATTATCTAATTACATTGCAGTTTGGTGCTTAAAGCTACAAACACTTAAACTTAGGTTTATATATTTATTCACCCAAACCTAGTTGGTGTATCAATATACCCAACAGCCGCTTTTTGGAGGGCGGCCATGTAGGTACTGAAAGTCTCTCCCTCAGCCTGTACTTGTCTCCTGAATGCGTGCCGCCTCACAATCCTAGATGGTTTAGGCGAATAATGATTACTTAAAAGTTCTTGTAAATCTTCCCAGGATACCGCTTGAATAGTCTGAGGTACCAACAGCGCTGTGGCGGTATCAAAAACTGCGGCCCCATAAAAGCTTAGGAAATACGCTTTTTTCCTATGGTTTGAAATCTCAGACAAATCAGCAGCATCTAGGAAACAGTCAAAACGATTAATGTAAGATTCCCAAGTTTCTGACAATGGGTAGAAACACGGGAATGTCGGAGCAGTCGACATCTTGTCTATCCTGAGGTAACAAAAAGCAACAGCAACAGCTCCGGCTCTGTCCTTCCTCAGCTTTCAGACTGGCATCCCATCCTTGTCACCAATTTTGTAGTCTTTTCTAAGAATGAGCTGAGGCAAGCATTAACGAATGATCAGTGTTTATTGTAACAAAGAAACAGGTTACCCGAGTCAGCCGATATATTGCCAAGCTGGCCAGCTGACAGATAACAGCTGATGCCATCTGATAGCTCCCTTTTATAGTTCACTGTCAGGCTGCTCAGCCAATAGGAACACACAAAACTCCTGCTTAAAATGTGGACCAACAATGGAACTTCCATAGAACACAATACTTCTACTTGGTACCACTACAGGCATAAATGATGAATCCCTAACATCCTTAATTTTTATTCTACTTATTCTCACAGCTGTACTCTCCTCTCTATGTCTTTATTCTTCTTCTTGTAGGGATATTTTTATATCTCTCAATCAGAAGTTATAATGCAGTAGATATATAGGGCTTATTGGAGAATTTTATAACCAGCTATGATCCAAAACTCAGAAAGAAGAACTTAATGGGTTGTTAGACTGTCTAATCAGTTATTGCTTAATAACAGGCCTAAAACCTATCTGGTGGAAGGATCCAGATAATTGCTTCAAGTAGGAGCTTTTGAGCTGATTCAACTTTACTTTCTCCAGCACCTTCATCAAAAAGGGAAGGTTAAATACCTGGCAAAAGTTAGCCTGATCAAGATAGGGTTTCTTCAAGAGACAGCATATCACCATTTCTTCCAAGGCTACTATGTCTCCTCTCAAAGAAGCATTCAGCACCTCTTGACTTTAGCTACTCGTACTCAGCCAAAGAAGCCATGAAGGGCCTGGATCTAGCCACATGTGATGGAAATATTATTACAGAAAATTCTATGCTGTTAGTCTGTCTCCACAAGGTTGAATGACAGTGTCACAAGATGTTATCCCAGATCACATTAGACTCCATTTAAAAGGTGTCTGAGGAATATAAGTAATTTACTATATTATGGTAAATCTTTATAAGGAATTAAAGAGAATAAATTGGGGTAGTGTATAAGGCAAAGAGGGTGGCAAACTCAAACTGACAATTAAAGGGGACAACTTTTGGATTACTAGAATTAGGATGGAACCTATTGAACAATGAATGGAATAATAGTATGTGATAAAATTGCAAATGTGACAGATAAAAGTAAATATGTGTAATGAATATAGAAATGAAATAAGAAATTTAGATAATATTGTAAAACAAGATATGAGAATATTTAAAGAAAAATGAAAAAGTTATGATATGAATTGGAATTGATAAAACAAGTATAATGAATATAAGAATATTTGAGAATATTTAAAGGAAAATGGAGTAAGTAATAATGTAATATGAACTGAATATGAAAGATGAATATGTAATTTATGGTCATGTTTGTATTGAAATGTAAAACCTGGAACCACATTGTTCACCAAAAGAGATGTTTTTAAAAATATAAAAATACAAAAATTTATTGGGGAAAAAAAGACTGTAAATCATTTTATTTGCAAAGACTCTAGCAAACATGTCACAGAGACCAGCAGAAGCATTGCCCTGGACCGGGTGGGATTCAAATTTTTAATAACCAGTTCTGTGGGCGTGGCTTAGGTGGTGGGCATGGCTTGGTAGTCATGTGACTGGGTGGACATGGCTTGGTGGTCATGTTATTGGCTGGGTCTGGCCAACTCAACATCACTCACATTGAGGCACGCATCTCCTCACCTGGCCTCTCATGACTGTGGGGATGCTGCAACAGTCGTAAGTGTGAAAAATGGACACAAGTCACTTTTTTCAGTGCCATTGTAACTTTGAATGGTCACTCCACACAAGCAAAGTACCAGCAAAGGAGGGGGAAAAAAACTCCAGAGAAGTTCCTGAGACAGGAAGTCTAGTCCTGCCAAGAATGTAATAAGGGTTAACAGAGAGGCAGTTTCTGTAAGCAACACCAGAATGTTTCCTTCCTGCCTTCCTTACAGGATTAGGTCAGTAATTTTTCTAACAACCAGTTCTCCGAACTGCTTAGAATGTTAACAACCGGTTCTAGCTTTGAATAGGTGCGAACTGGTAGAATCCCACCCCTGCCCTTGACCATTCTTTCCCGAAAGGATCAAGACATCTTGGCCACTGGGCATAATTATCCTTTTAATTTTCCAATAGGGTGCATAGTCACTATCTTTCCCAAACCACAACTTTCCCCTTCTCAAACATTCTTGCTGAATCTTCCTTTTGTAAACAAAATTGGGATCAGTGTCAAACGAAGTGTAGTTGTATTTTTATACAAGATGACCCTTCCCCCTCCCATGATCAAATAATGTTATGGATTGTGGTCTTCCAATTGGTCAACTTCTCCAATATATCTCACTTGTTTCAATGGATCAAATAATTTCTGTTTCTACAAGGGTCAAACACCACTAAATAAAGCAAAATTGGCATCAACTCTCTAAATTATGCTAATTGACCAGGATATTCAAATTTGGCATTTAAACAAATTATGTTTCTAAATTTGCATGCGGATCTTAAATGATTACCACAGTAACTCAGGCAGGTTGTTTGTGGTTGCATAGGTTTGTTATCAGGAATCCAATTCTTTCGCTGTGGTGGGGGCTGCCCTCTGAGGTGATTTACATCTTCATCGGTTTCAGAAATTTTGTCAGGGAAACTGTCATCGTAATGCATGGCAGCACTTGGTTTGGTTGTAGCATTGCTATAAGAGCCTTGTATCTCAGCAGCAGAGATAATTGACATTTCTGCTGTTTGAGACTCCTCAACAGCCATCTCAAGGGTTAAATCGCCCCTAGCAAGCAAGTGTCTTTGAAGCCTGAGATCTCATACACCACATACTAATTAATCAAGCAATTGATTCTCAAGATTCTGGAACTCGCAATGTAGTGCTGCTTTTCGGAGGGTGGCCATGTAGATACTGAAAGTCTCTCCCTCAGCCTGTACTTGTCTCCTGAATGCGTGCCGCCTCACAATCCTAGATGGTTTAGGCGAGTAATGATTACTTAAAAGTTCTTGTAAATCTTCCCAGGATACCGCTTGAACAGTCTGAGGTACCAACAGTGCTGTGGCGGTATCAAAAACTGCGGCTCCATAAAAGCTTAGGAAATACGCTTTTTTCCTATGGTTTGAAATCTCAGACAAATCAGCAGCATCTAGGAAACAGTCAAAACGATTAATGTAAGCTTCCCAAGTTTCGGACAATGGGTAGAAACATGGGAATGTCGGAGCAGTCGACATCTTGTCTATCCTGAGGTAACAAAAAGCAACAGCACTACCTCCGGCTCTGTCCTTCCTCAGCTTTCAGACTGGCATCCCACCCTTGTCACCAATTTTGTAGTCTTTTCTAAGAATGAGCTGAGGCAAGCATTAACGAATGATCAGTGTTTATTGTAACAAAGAAACAGGTTACCCGCGTCAGCCGATATACTGCCAAGCTGGCCAGCTGACAGATAACAGCTGATGCCATCTGATAGCTCCCTTTTATAGTTCACTGTCAGGCTGCTCAGCCAATAGGAACACACAAAACTCCTGCTTAAAATGCGGACCAACAATGGAACTTCCATAGAACATAATACTTCTACTTGGTACCACTACAGGCATAAATGATGAATCCCTAACATCCTTAATTTTATTCTACTTATTCTCACAGTTGTACTCTCCCTCCTATGTCTTTTATTCTTCTTCTTGTAGGGATATTTTTATATCTCTCAATCAGAAGTTATAATGCAGTAGATATATAGGGCTTATTGGAGAATTTTATAACCAGCTATGATCCAAAACTCAGAAAGAAGAATTTAATGGGTTGTTAGACTGTCTAATCAGTTATTGCTTAATAACAGGCCTAAAACCTATCTGGTGGAAGGGATCCAGATAATTGCTTCAAGTAGGAGCTTTTGAGCTGATTCAACTTTACTTTCTCCAGCACCTTCCTCAAAAAGGGAAGGTTAAATACCTGGCAAAAGTTAGCCTGATCAAGATAGGGTTTCTTCAAGAGACAGCATATCACCATTTCTTCCAAGGCTACTATGTCTCCTCTCAAAGAAGCATTCAGCACCTCTTGACTTTAGCTACTTGTACTCAGCCAAAGAAGCCATGAAGGGCCTGGATCTAGCCACATGTGATGGAAATATTATTACAGAAGATTCTATGCTGTTAGTCTGTCTCCACAAGGTTGAATGACAGTGTCACAAGATGTTATCCCAGATCACATTAGACTCCATTTAAAAGGTGTCTGAGGAATATAAGTAATTTACTATATTATGGTAAATCTTTATAAGGAATTAAAGAGAATAAATTGGAGTAGTGTATAAGGCAAAGAGGGTGGCAAACTCAAACTGACAATTAAAGGGGACAACTTTTGGATTACTAGAATTAGGATGGAACCTATTGAACAATGAATGGAATAATAGTATGTGATAAAATTGCAAATGTGACAGATAAAAGTAAATATGTGTAATGAATATAGAAATGAAATAAGAAATTTAGATAATATTGTAAAACAAGATATGAGAATATTTAAAGAAAAATGAAAAAAGTTATGATATGAATTGGAATTGGATAAAACAAGTATAATGAATATAAGAATATTTGAGAATATTTAAAGGAAAATGGAGTAAGTAATAATGTAATATGAAACTGAATATGAAAGATGAATATGTAATTATGGTCATGTTTGTATTGAAATGTAAAAACCTGGAACCACATTGTTCACCAAAAGAGATGTTTTTTAAAATATAAAAATACAAAATTTATTGGGGGAAAAAAAGAATGTAAGTCATTTTATTTGCAAAGAATCTAGCAAACATGTCACAGAGACCAGCAGAAGCATTGCCCTTGACCGGGGTGGGATTCAAATTTTTTAATAACTGGTTCTGTGGACGTGGCTTAGGTGGTGGGCGTGGCTTGGTAGTCATGTGACTGGGTGGACATGGCTTGGTGGTCATGTTATTGGCTGGGTCTGGCCAACTCAACATCACTCACATCGAGGCACGCATCTCCTCGCCTGGCCTCTCATGACTGTGGGGATGCTGCAACAGTCGTAAGTGTGAAAAATGGACACAAGTCACTTTTTTCAGTGCCATTGTAACTTTGAATGGTCACTCCACACAAGCAAAGTACCAGCAAAGGAGGGGGGAAAAAAACTCCAGAGAAGTTCCTGAGACAGGAAGTCTAGTCCTGCCAAGAATGTAATAAGGGTTAACGGAGAGGCAGTTTCTGTAAGCAACACCAGAATGTTTCCTTCCTGCCTTCCTTACAGGATTAGGCCAGTAATTTCTTCTAACAACCGGTTCTCCAAACTGCTTAGAATGTTAACAACCGGTTCTAGCGAATAGGTGCGAACTGGTAGAATCCCACCCCTGCCCTTGACCATTCCTTCTCGAAAGGATCAAGTCATCCTGGCCACTGGGCATAATTATCCTTTTAATTTTCCAATAGGGTGCATAGTCACTATCTTTCCAAAACCACAACTTTCCCCTTCTCAAACATTCTTGTTGAATCTTCCTTTTGTAAACAAAATTGGGATCAGTGTCAAATGAAGTGTAGTTGTATTTTTAATACAAGATGACCCTTCCCCCTCCCATGATCAAATAATGTAATGGATTGGGGTCTTCCAATTGGTCAACTTCTCAATATATCTCACTTGTTTCAATGGATGGTTAGTTTCTGTTTCAAGGCCAAACACCACTAAATAAAGCAAAAATAAACAGCCTAAATTTGCTAATTGACCGGGATATCAATTAATCAATGAAAAACTGATCTACTGCTAATTAACTTGGATCAATTTCCTTCCTGTTCTATTTAGGTGGACTACTCTATGAGAGGGAAGAATCGCAAGGAAGTCACTGCTGTACAGGGGAATGATCTAGAAAACACAATTGCTTAGATCAATGTTAGGCGTACCGCATAGTAGAATCAGGAGGATTGTGATATACAAGCATTGGTTTCAAAAAACAAAACAAAATCCAATCAAACATCAGTTCTATGATATTGAGTTCCTCAGGTGTACATTTTCATGAGAAACAATTGGGGTTTCTCTCAAAGAATTGAAAAGCCATTTTCCTGCTGTATCAGGCTCTTGATCTCTCTTCAGAAACAAATAATCCTTAAAAGCCAGAGCTTGCAAAACAGTTCTAAATGAACAAAAATTCTAAAAGTGCAGCTGGCGAGCTTAAAAGCTTTTGTTCAAGAGATGCACTGCCTGCAATAATTACCATCCAGAGGCACATGGTGCTTTTCCATCAACTTTAGGACATGAGCTACAAGAGCTGTGAAATCCCATTTGAGCTGATCCCTTGCATTAGCCACAGTTGTTAGAAATTCATCATGTGTCACTTGGAAAGCAACCTGAGGCAATCCAGCTGCAACCAGTAGCTTCCTTGGCTTCCAAAGTCATCTTTCCACTGAAATGAAAAAATGGGGCAAGAAATCACAAAACATCAAAGAGTTTGTGACTTTGATAAATCGCACACAATTCTGCTGGAGTGTTTTTTCTTTTCTGAAAATATTTTCCATGTGCGTAAACTGCAATTCCTTTCGGAATATAAATTAATCTAGGAATAATATTCATTTTGAGAGTGTTCATCTATCCTCAAAGAGTGAGAGTTAATGACTCCCATCTATGAATATCTGAAGAAACCTCTCTCTCTATTTTATTTATATTACACGTTGCTAATTCGGTTGTCTTTTTGATATACAGATACCTAAATATTAAATTGATTCAGTAAGAATACAGAATTGATATTCCTTAAATGGATGTGTAAGCCAATTTTCACCTATCAGCATCAATTTCAATTCAGACTGGCTAACAGAATAGATGCTAAAGGCACCTATCTTTTGCATTAACACAGGAATAATAGTATGAGGTTTAGAAACAAACAAAAGAATGTTGTCAGAAAATAAAATCAACTGTGTTCAACTGAATTATACATTACTCTGTAGAGCTCTCTGTGTCATCTAGTAGCACAAGCCAAGACTTCCTTGCAGATATTAAAAAGCAAGGGTGGAAGTGGGAAAATAAAGAGGAAATAAGGGTAAGAAAAAAACTTGCCTCTACTTTACATGCAGGCAACTCACATAATATCTTAATTCATATTAAGATACTAATATTTTCAGAAAATATTTTTTTGTTTAGAAAATTTCTATGGGGTTCTTTCAATTTCCAGAATATCTTTATAGAAAATGCAATTATCAGTTAATGAGGGAGGCTTTGATGTTCTGAATCTGGAGTTATATCATCTTGCTTCCTATTGTCAGCAGAGCAGATATGAATGCAATTTGTAACGATTAGAACAAGGGTGCTATGCGCAGTAACTAATATATAAAGTTTGGGATGAAGCAACCATGTTTCTTCCCCTCTCCCTCCATGTTTCCTCTCCTTCTATAAATATCTGATAAACATGTTTCCTTCCAGAACATTATAAAACACCACAGATTTCATTGCAGGCAGTGGGCTATATCCGCACCATCAGTTTAAAACTCTATCAGAATATTTTCCTAGCAATAGCAATAGCACAGTGCTTTACAGCCCTCTCTAAGCGGTTTATAGAGTCAGCCTTTTGCCCCCAACAATCTGGGTCCTCATTTTACTGACCCCGGAAGGATAGAAGGCTGAGTCAGCCTTGAGCTGGTGAGAATCGAACTGCTGGCAGTTGGCAGAATTATACTGCAATACTTCATTCTAGCCACTGCGCCACCATGGCTCGTTCTCTTAACATACTTTTTCACATTAATGGTATTTTTGTAGACAGGATGCTTGATCTAGACAGTGTCTTATTTAAAGATTGCATGCATATATTGCTCACTTGCAGGGAAAAACAGAATACCAGCTAATTTTTAAAAGATCCCAGGTTTTGAAGGGACTCATGATAGAAAGGCTGAAAAGATTAAAATGTAAGCCCATTTTGGCTTACATTGAGAGGCTGTAAGAGCAAACAGAAATGTCACCTTCTTATCTCTAACTGAAATGGAGGCTCTGGGCACAACCCTTCTTAATTCTGCGTAATTCAATCTCATCAAAGGTGAATGGTTCTAATTTTCAAATTCTGCCCTTCTAAATCCTTATCATATTAGAGGTAAGCCTGTAAGAGGTGGGCTTCAAAGAAGTATCTCTTCTCAACTAAAGACAGAAGAGTGCCTTAGAAAAAGTTCCCCCTGCGCTACGTCCTGACTTATTCATGCTAACAATAAGATGGATGCCCTTGTCCTGCCCAAGAGCTGCACGTTGAATTTCTGGCATCTACAGACTTTATACAACTTTTTCCTACTATGTGCATTTTCCAAGTACTACTTAGTAAATCTAACACGTAAATCAGGAACCATCTAGACTAGTAACTTCCATAGGCTGTGAGGCTGCTTTATACAGAGATATCATATGTGGCTAATCCTGGGCACATTTGATTGTGCAATATGCATTTAAATCAACTCCAGCCTGAAGAAGATCATAGTATGTTGCAAAACCCAAAAGGGTTCATTGATTGTTCTACAGAACAAATCAGGGTTGGGTTTCTACCAGTTCTGTCCACCTCTGTAGAATCGGTAGCTCTGAAGAGCAGCAGACATAGAACCAGTTGAGGCACAGCTGTAGTTAAAAAACAAGAAAAGAGGGCTGTTTCAAAGGCTGCTCTCGGCACGCAGTGTGCTAATGACGATTTACAGGCACGTGGCTCACAGCGTGCAGGGAAGCACATCATAAATCACCGAACCTCATAAACCACCGAACCGGTAGTTAACCCTGTCGTATCCCACCCCTGGAACAAATCTCTGCTAGTGCAAAACTAGTTCTGTCCAGCAGCTTTGAGAAAACTGACCTGAGCTTCCAACTACTAAGATTTACAAGAGTTTGATCAGAACTTGCTTATATTACCAGGGGCAAGACCAGCAAAGTACCAGGCTGCTTACCTACCTTCCCTCCTTCCTTCCTCCTTCTTTCCCTCCCTCTCTCCCTCCTAGAGCCAGATGGAGTGGTGTTTTTTTTCTCATAGAACTCTGCATTATTTTGGACTTGAAAGGAAAAAGTGCTTTGGGTCACCTGGGGGTAGGTGTAGCACTGGTCAGCAACTCTTTCAACTGCATGCATCTTTTTCTGGGCTTGTGTGGTAGCTAGCCAAACTATCTTGGGAAAATAGGCAGTGTACGTGTGCTGCATAACCAAATTGAAAAGACCCATTTTGACAAGACTCTGGCCCTCATATTTATAAATGTTTTCTGAATCAACCCAGGTCATGATCTTTCCCATGTACCATAGGCTAGTACTTGTTGCAGAAATGTTCCTCTGGTTTTAGCAGACCATCTAATTTAGCTGCACCTGTGCAGAAGTGAAACTTGGAAAGTGTCTAAGAACAAAACCAGGCCAACCTTTGAAGAGCAGGGGAGGTGATGATTTGTTAATACTGGCAAGGAGCCTCTTTTGTGTGTAAGGCATTGTGCCAGTGGTAGTTTTCCAAAAAGCAACCAGCACTCATTAAGCAAACAGCCTGACAGTGAAACACAATGTCCACTGTGTTAGAACAGGAACAGAATGCAAATATCTTGAAACTCTGAGCAATGGAAGAAGCACCAAGAAAGTTGTAGGTTGTTCATGACCAAAAGGAGTGATTATTGCAGACTGAAGTTCCTCCTGGTCTTCTTTGCTATGTTGTGTTTAGTCCTTACATCTGTTTGTGTGATAAACGAATTATTTATATCATTGTAATTATCAGATCATTATTCCTTTACAGATCCAAGGCCATTTTGCAACATGTAATCCTTTTTCATTTACTGATACCTGGCAGAAAGCAGATAGAGACCCTCCTGCTTCCCATTATTCATTCAAGGCTTCACCCATTTTATGAACACTTTCTGCATCTTATGTGTACCCTTACAGTAATCTAGTCAGTTTCAATCTCCAGAGTCCAGGTTTGATTTTCCCACAAATAAAATGAAGAGCACCTCTATCTTGAAACACACTGGACACTGCAATACACAAAAGTCTCCATTTCTTGAAATGACCATCACCAAAGCAGCCAGGGGAAAAATAGTTTTTTAAAAGTTAAGATAATGGTAAATGCATGAGATGAATGTTCCAGGAATTAGATAATGATAGCTATATGATGGCTGTAACAACACCTATACAAATCTTTCCACTACCGATTATTTCCAAACATTTATACATTTTCTGAACAGTGGCAAGCTTTAGAATGCTTTTAAAGCATAAGTCCACAGATTTTATGAATGGCTAAATATCAGCAGAGTAAAAAGCAGTGAGTGTTGCAGAAATCTGCCTATATTTAAGGAACTTTACAAGGTGTGGGTGAACAACCAAAGTATGTATCCCCTGTAAATGAATGTGGGTCACTTAAGTATAAATTGTGGGGAATGGAATGGACAGCTAAAGTAAAACATAAGGAATAAGGGAAGATGCCTGGTTAACCTACCTCTTAAGCAGTTAACTCCATAGCAAATAAGCTATTTATATTTTATTTTTCTCCCATCTCATTTTTATTAACCCTATGCAGTTAAGTCCCCTTCCACTTTCCAGATGCAGTTTTTAAATGTCAAGACATCGTGGTTCCTTTTTTTTTTAAAGGAAGTTCAGTTTACGTTTCAGTGTAAGCCCATTAAGGGATGAACAAATTTTGATGCCAGGGATTCCCAACACTACTGGTCTGACACGTATGTCTATAATTTGGAGATTATGAATAATCAGAAAATGACAGAGTTGAAGAGAATTATCATCATAAACTTTGCAGGATCCAGTACAAGTCCTAAAACGCAGAAGATAAAACTTCTGGTCTCAGTGACTGACTCAGATTGGATCCTGAAACATTATCCTGGGACATGTATATTCACCTTCATTATATCATTAACTTTCCCCACTGCTGAGCTGAGATGTTCTCACCTGTCCACTAGCTGGGAGAAAACTATACCACCACGACCTTAAATCTTCCTGCTCTCCCTGTCTAGCTCTTTGTTTCCTCTGATCCATGTGTCACGTAACCTCCTTCCAAAGCAATAGGTCCCAAAGCCTAACACATTTGTACACTTTGAGGCTGCCCTTGGATAGTGTCAGGAAAAGAATGCTTGTACACCAGTATAACTAACAATAACCTAAGCTGTTTCTTCCCAGGATAGGATGAGATGAAGGTACCAACATGAAAGCTCGTTGCCAGGATATGCTTATGCTGTGGTTAGATTTAAGTAGGGAAAGGTCAGCAATATAGGTTACAGGGATGCTGACTTCGGCCTAGACCAGTGGTGGCTAATTTTTTGGGGCTCCTGTGCCAAAAATTTTGTGCATGTTTGCGCACCCGCAATCACATGCCAGCTCCTTGAAGGCACCCCCCAAGCCCCCTGTGCATGCGCGTGCACCTCACAGCTGATTTTCGGCCCATTTGAGACCTTTTTCAGCCTCCCAGAGGCTTGAGGGAAGCCTCTACAGCCTTTGCAGGCCGAAAAATGGGCCCGTTTCGTCACTTCTGGTATTTCCGGAAGTACAGGAAGTGATGAAAATGGCCTAATTTTCGGGCTACAGAGGCTGCAGAGGCTTCCCTCAAGGCCAAAAAAGGCCTCAAATGGGCCGAAAATCAGCTGTGAGGTGCGTGCATGCGCAGTGAGGTAAGTTTTCCTGGGCTTTTGTGCCCACACAAATTCCTCTGCGTGCCACCTGTGGCATGCAGGCCATAGGTTCGCCATCACGGACCTAGACAAAATAGTCCTAATTAGATAAAACCATTTCTTCTGTCCATATGATGTTCTGAGTTTTACTGGGTTGTAATGTGACTGTAGATAATCTGCAGTGTTTGACTTCTTACTACACATGCTGTTGTTATCACACAGGTGACCACTTGCCTATGAAGGCAGCATGGGGGGATGGCAGTACCATTTAACAGCAATTCTTTGGACCCGTTCAATCTTTACTCCTGTGATCTTTCCATGGGTGGCTTCTGAACCAAGATATTTCCATTGTGCAATTATCTTGCAGATGATTCTGTCTTCTATGAATGATCTTTGTTTTCTACCATTTTGTTTTTAAGAAGACACAAACTCATTAAGGAGGGGAAAGTAGGATTGTTGTATGGTTACCTTTTTGCTTGGTAATGTTAACAAACCTGCCTGAAAGCAACCTATAGCTATCAGCTGTGATGGAAAATTATTTTAGCACAACTCGTGAAGCTATGTTCATTTCACAGGGTCACAGAATCTCCTATCCTATTGGCATCTCTTTTCAAACTGTGCCTTTCTCTTACCTTCTAAACTGAGTGGACATTAATTATTCCCTTTTTAATGAACAAGGTGGTCCCGCTTGCCTTAATTCCACATTGATTTTTCATTTCTTCTTCCTCAAGTACTTTCTACATCTTCATCCAAGAAAAGCAACCTTTCTGGAACAACAACTTTTTCTCCAAGTACAGTCTTTGATAATTACAAATCTCCTTAATAGGATTAGAATCTGTATTTTTGCGTCAGTTACTTATCTAATCATTATTATTTTTTCTGCCTTGGCCTAAATGTGGTTATTTTGGTACCCAAGAACAATTCACTTTTATGAAATTTGGACGGAACAACAGGTGGGAGAAGTTCCTTTTGAAAACTTGGTTTCCAAACAAAGTGCAAGATGGAACCAGGTTCACCTGGACACAAGTTATGGTTCTGCACAGGACAAGAAGGAAGTGTCATACTAGAGAAGCAGGAACCTCTGCATTATTATTTTAATTATGGATAATTGGTGGTGCTTCATCGTAGGAGAATGTCATTTAGCCCAACAACTTTGCAATCCAGGAACTTCTGATATCATACAGCTCACTGCCCTGGGAATATTACATCTGTCTTCTGGCAATATTACATTTGTCCTCTTGAGAGCTCCACTGATGTAATAGTTTCAGTAACTAAAGCAAAGCAACTTCATATCCAATCTGAATGAGAGAAAGAATGACTATAGTAGTTTTCAGTGGGTGGTTATTAGAAAAACTTGTTGAAAGCCCTTTATATCATATGCTAAGTCTGAGACTTCCCCATTCCTTTCAGCTGTCACAAGAAGATACTGGGCAGTGCCAAAAAATGGAGAAGCCAGTAAATAGAAAGGCAGTGTGCTAGATAGAAAGAGCTGGAGTTGATCTCAAGGAGCTACTATCAAACGGGAGCTGCTGATATTGCAACTGGGTTAATTTCTCCTACAAAGTTCAGGGTGATATCCTGTAATCCTGGTAGTATGGAAATGAACTGGCCTGTTCCTGCCAGGGTAAGTGAAGAATTCTGCTTTAGACAAGCCTCTTGCAATATACGCCCCAGATATCTTTAGGTATCAAACAGTTACTTCAGTCAGCTAAGGCAGGACTAGAACTCACCGTCCCCTGGTGATTGGTCCAAAGTCATCCAGCCAGCTTTCATGACTACGGTGGGATTTGAACACATGGTCTCCTGCTTTCTAGCCTGGCGCCTTAACCACTCACCCCCACACCTTGTTCACTCCATTTGTAACAGCAAATTTTCTGATGAGAGAGACAAGGATATAATATTCACTTATATGCTTTATTTAATAGATTAAATTGGATAACCAGTATAGTGTAGTGATTAGGAGAGGGGGCTACGATTAGGGAGACTTTGGTTCCACCCTCAGCCATGGAAGTTTACTTTAGGCTCTTTCTCAGTCCAATTTATCTCACAGGATTGTTGTAATAGGGGAAAAAAAATAGCAGAAGAGAAGGAGGGAGGGAAAGAAGGAGGGAGCTCCTGAAGCGGGGAGGAGGGAGCTCCTGAATGAAAGACTAGATATAAATCTAGCAAACAAACGAATAGGCTTGCAGTTACTTGCAACAAATGCAGATGTGCTTTTAGCACATTGTCAGCAGCCTCAACTCCTTAGACCAAACATGGCTTTTCTGCAGATTGTACTACAGCTGAGAACAGATGTATGATTCCAGAAAAAAGACCCAGTTGCTTCAAAGCCAGGGCAAGCTGCCCAAGTCAATTAGTTTTTTTAAAGAAAGAAATGGGTCTAAAAACTTTAATATAGCTTTTTTTTTTTTAAGGTTCCATAGCTCAGAATGGAGGGATCACCAACCTGCCTTTCATTCAACACTAGAACAAAGCAGAAGCTTATTTATGTCTTGCGCAGCAATTCGGCTGACAATGGTTTGTATCTTTAGTATTTAGTATTTTTTTAGTATTTATTTGATTTGTCAATTGCTTAGAAGATACAGGTATAAGAATAAACATAGTTTTGAATACATGAGATAGATACTTATAAGAAAAATAAAAAGAAACAATAGGACAGGGACGGTAGGCACGATTGATGCGCTTATGCACACCCCATTAATTATAAACCAAGAGCTACACGCGGAGCATGCAATAGTGAAATTTTTAAAAAGTAAAAGCTAAAACTCTCTAGAAGTGGGGTCTTTTCCGGCCTTCTGTTCCTAGCAATCTTTACAAACCGAATGGCTTGTTGTTGTTGCTGACAATCCTGTGGAAAAACAAAAACACCAGACACTTGCAGGGATCTGGTTTATTTCAGAACACAAGCATGGGAGATAATAGGAATATTGATGCTGAGGTCATGTTACCAAGAAGACCAGAATATAATTCTAAAACGGAAAAGCTGGTACGTGAGGGCTAGGATGGACAGAATCAATAGGCTGCCTTCTTAAGGGTTTTTGGTTCTAAAAATACACCTAGGTGAAGTGGGAGAGAGATGGCAGTTTCTCAGGAAGGGGATCTGGGAAAAGAGTGAATAGACGCGTTTTCTGTTCTCTGACCATCTATCCATCGTTCACTGCGGCAGCCAACACAAGAAAATTTAAATCACTCTGAGACCCAACCTGGATTTTGTTGTCTGCCACAACAACGAAGTAGCACCAAAAGCCACAGAATAAAGCACAGCTATAGAATACAGCTTGAAAAGTTATTTTCTAATCCTAAAATCTGCAAAACTATTCTTGAAATGCATTGAAAGCTACTAGCAATCAGGGGGCTGCAACTTAGATATACTGTATAGCTGAGTCCCAGTTCCATATAGTTTTTTTAAATTTTATATTTCATTAATTCTTCTGGATGGGGAGTTCAGGATAAGACTTATACAGGTAGTCCTCGACTTATGACCACAATTGAGCTCAATATTTCTGTTGGTAAGTGAGACATTTGCTAAGTGGGTTTTGCCCCATTTTATGACTTTTATTGTCCCAGCTGTTAAGTGAGTCACCGCAGTTATTAAATTAGTAACGAAGCTGTTGAATCTGGCGTTCCCCCATTCTGACTCTGCTTGTCTGAAGGTCACAAAAGATGATCACATGACCCTATGATATAGCAACTGCAGAGGTGGGTATTCAGCAGGTTCTGACCAGTTCTGGAGAACTGGTAGCAGAAATTTTGAGTAGTTCAGAGAACTGGCAAATACCACCTCTGACTGATCCCACCCCCATCTCTTCTCTGCCTCCCAAGTCCCTGCTGATAGGCTGGGTCATCTTTTGTTGCCCTGCACAGGAGAATGGAGCTGGAAAGCAGGTTAGTGGGGTGGGGAAGGAATGGGGATTTTGCAGTAACCTTCCCCTGCCACCCCCACCAAGCCACGCCCACAGAACCGGTAGTAAAATTTTTTGAATCCTACCACTGAGCAACTGTCATAAATATGAACCAGTTGTCAATCATATGAATTTTGGTCATGTGACCATGGAGATGCTGCAATGGTTGTAAGTGTGAAAAGCAGTCAAAAAAGTCACTTTTTCCTGTGCCATTGTAACTTTGAACAGTCACTAAATGGACTGTTGTAAATCGAGGATTACCTGTACTGTACAAGGAGGGAAAGACAAGCTGTTAGTGAGTGTATGGTGGGAATTGAGATTTCAGTGACAAGAAAAATAATCCATGCTGCGTGTACATCCAAAAGGCCTGGGTGAAGCTGGGGAGGATTTTTGCCCAAAAGGTTGAACATCAAGAACAATTAAAGTGCTTCATAATAAAGATTGCTCTTCTTGGGTAGCTGGTTACTGGGCCACTCAACCCACAGCAATCCTGCAAGTAAAGATTTTTGTCTGACAATCTGGTGGGCACAGAAATGCCTCCTCAATTTAATTTGTGTATCAAGTAGCTGTAAATACATTGGAACAACAATCGGTCTCAAATGAATAACTCCTAGGCCTGGGTTGCTTCATACCAAAGTTGGAGATCATTGAATTAATCGATCTTTGAGCCCTGTATGGAATACAGACACCCCCAGAGAGTTGGGGAGAGCTAGTTATGAAATCTGAACACTGCAGTTAAACAAAGTTTGAGAAATTATCCTGCCAGTTCATCAACCTCGCTGCCCACTGTGATTATTCCTAACACTGCCCGTCCTGCAAAAGTCTCTGGGAGTGAATTTGCAAACATTCCAAGCAATGCACAATCCCTGGCAAACGAAAGTGGGTGAAAATGCTGGAGGGCTGAAACAGAACACAAAGGGATTGTTGTCCCAGCCTTGGCAAGAATTTCTCCTATATCTACTCCTTCCCCAATCCAGATTTAGTAGCCAGACTGTCTGATGGATATAGCAAGGACTTAATCAGCCTCCATCAAGAATACTAAGGGCTGTACTGACTACAGTGGAAGGTTTTTTTTAAAATCAAGTATCCTTGCTGTCCACTCTTGACATTTTAGTATAGGTAGTCCTTGACTTACAACCACAATTGAGTCCAGAATTTATGTTGCTAAGAAATTTGTTGGCTCCATTTTACGACTTTTCTTGCCACATTCGTTAAGTGAATCACTGCAATTGTTAAGTTAGTAACATGGTGAATCTGGCTTCCCCATTGACTTTGTTTCTTAGAAGGTCGCAAAAGGTGATCACATGACCCCAGAGCACTGCAACCGTCATAAATATGAATCAGTTCCCAAGCATATGAATGTAAATCACCTTACCATGGGTATGCTGCAGTTGGTCATAAGTGTGAAAAAATGATCATAAGTCACTTTTCCCCCAGTGCCATTGTAATTTTGAACAAATGAATTGTTGTAAATTGATGACCACCTGTAGTAGCAAGGAAGAGAACAAACTATCTGTTGACCAGTCAAAGGTACAAACTCAAGATACCTAGGACTTACATCAAATGTGGCAATCCTACAGCTTTCTAGTCATGGCCCTCAGTACAGTATGGCCAAATATTACAAAGATACCCCATAAACTATCTTATTTCTTAAACAGGGTTTGTAGATAAAGCTAAATTACACATGTTGCTGCAGATAAATGAAGTGTGTCTGAACCTCTTCAACTTCAAGTTATAGACTAGAGGTCCCCAAACTTGGCAACTTTAAGACTTGTGGACTTCAACTCCCAGAATTCTGGGAGTTGAAGTCCACAAGTCTTAAAGTTGCCAAGTTTGAGGACCCCTGGTGTAGACACTTGAAAGTCAGAAATTGAATTATAAATAGATTCCTATGAATGTGAGCCTAATTAGTACTTGAATAAAATACTTGGAGAAGGCAATGGTAAACTAATTCCCTATTGTCGCCAAGCAAATGAAATAGGCATGCCATCCAGAACAAAGGTTGACTCACAAGAGAGTTTACTTTTTAGGTTTTTTTAAAAAAATCAGATTGTAAATTTGTCTTTTTGCATGGACATGAATCATGTCAGCTGCCCCTTGTTTTTCCATGTCACCAGTGAATAGGTGCACTTTTAGTTCTGCAGCAAACATTTATCTTATCAAGTTGCCACATATGGACAGACATACCAGATTAAAAAAAAAAATCCTGCGTAAAGTGTCTTGTTGGTTACTGGTAACAACCAAGCAAAACTCTCTTTTTTATTTCGTTTCCTTCTGCTTTTTGCATGAAGTGCTATAGCTCTTTTCTTTCAATCCCATCTATAAAGGGGGCATGTATAAGCGCACCAGCGTGCCTACCGTCCCTGTTTTACTGTCCCCATTTATCTGTATTTACTTCCTTTGTTCATGTTTATGTTCATACCTATACTTGTTATCTTGTACATGTTTGACACATAAATAAAATAAATACAATATTTCTTGTTAGCAGAGATATATTAGTCATTTGGAAGACCTTAAATCACTTCTAATCTTGAGTCACTGGTCAAGAATCAATATGGCCAAACAAGGGCAACCCCTTGGATCAGAGATGTGTGAGACAGACAAGCAAGAGATAGACTACACAACTCTTTCTTTCTTTCTTTCTTTCTTTCTTTCTTTCTTTCTTTCTTTCTTTCTTTCTTTCTTTCTTTCTTTCTTTCTTTCTTTCTTTCTTTCTCTTTCCTTCCTTCCTTTCCTTTCCTTTCCTTTCTCCTTTCACTTTTTGCTATCTCTCCCTCCTTCCTTCCTTCCTTCCTTCCTTCCTTCCTTTTTATTTATTTATTATGCTATTTATTTATTAAATTTATATGCTGCCCATCTCACTATCAAGCAGCTTCTGGGCAGCTTACAATATCATGAGGACAGACAGTTTCATGCTGCAGGACAAGTCAGGAGCTCCTATGTGTGGACAATGGTAGAAAGCCATTGGTGAGTGGTCATGAGAAAGTTCCACCTACTCAACTCCACCCAGATGTTGAAAAGCCCAGCAAGAAGTTTTAAATTAAATATTGTGATAGTGACCATAGTTTCCTGTCCGTGGCAGCTCCATCATAGAGGAGCCTCACTGTTAAAAGGGATGGGACGGTCATCAGGCAAAAGACAGGAGCCAAAGAGACAGTTGCAGATTTTCAAACTGCTCACCTAGTGCTGTAGGATCTCAGTTTATGGAAGAACTGATGATACAAGCTACTATGTAAGACAAGGAAGGGAGGAGGAAGTTCCTTGAACACTAAATGGACTGGGTGTGGGAAGATATAAACAGGAAAAAGAAAATTGTTGAGTGATAATGATGAAGAATAAGCAGAATGGGAAGGTTTGCAAGTGATTTATAAGACATTAAAAATGCATGTGTAATACATAGAATCAAACTAATATATATTATGCATATTTTTCCTGGAAAAGAAAAAAATGTGTGAAGAGGATTGAAAAAAAAGAAAACTATAGGCATTCAATCAGAACTTTTTTTCACTCAAGACTTCTACAGTTGAAAATTATATCTGCCCTGGAATATGCTCTTTAACAGCCCACCTGAGAGTATAGGAGCTTAATCTGGATTAGTGTCCTAACATCTACCTTCTACAAAATAAAAATGGCTAGATTTTCAATCCACCAATTTCCCAAGTTTGTTAGTTTCACAGAAACTGATAGGAGAAGTTGAAGTCTTCTATCCTGAACCTGCATTTCATACCAGATCCTGATTCTTGGTTTCCATCGATACCATCAAGTTAGGTGTCCTGAAAGCAGCTTCTGAATACAAAAAGACCAGACAATGGAAGAATCTGAAATAAGCCCATCAAGTCTTCTTTACTAGAAAATGAGTAGGTTTGAATGTATTTATCAGTGCTTCCTCCTTTTCTCCCTCAGCTCTCTTCAAATAACGTGGACAGCAACTACAGATAATCTGGAAGGCCCATAGGGAGAAAGCTAAGCAAATGGGAGGAAATTGCATCTGGAGTAATTACCGATTGCATTAATGCTATCAAATCTGACATAAGGCAGGGTGCCCCGTCCTTTAATAGCTGTAAGAAACATTCAGCAGATCTGGATGTCAATTCTTTTTTCTGTTGTTTTGGATGTGGTATTCCCCCAGTATCCTGAATTTAGTTCTTCCTCAGAAAAATTTCACAGGTGGAGTTGGTATTAAAAGCACAGAACCAGGTGCATCCAGATTGGATAGCTCTTCCTATATATTTTGGTGTTGAAACTGAGGCACAGTTGTAAACTATGAATTAGTCCTACCTATGAGCAATATTTAGAGCTCACAGCTGATAGAACTGGTTCAAGGGAAGGGTAATTTGGCAAAAAAAAAACCAAAACCATACCGATGTATTCTTCAAAAATTTAAGGAAGCAACAGACAATTATTATTGTAATGGTGATGATGAAAAAGGTGCTTCTCAGGACAAACAATGGTAATTATTAGTCATTTTCTTTTGGCAATTTGTATTTCAGCAGTACATGAGAATAAAAAGAGCTTTTTAAAAATGCATAGGCCTATTTAGTGGGATGCTTGAGCAGGCTCATACCAGTTTATGAGGTCAATTATTAGACTTTTTTCTTTTGAGAGCCGGTTGAGAACCGAATCATACTACTTAGCACACTGATCAACTGTGCTTGGCAGCTAGTGACACAGTATGGTGGTGGCAATGGAAGTAAGCAGAACTAATTGTTAAACATTTAACACACTCCTGGCTCTACCTATTAATGGTGGCCCCCTGATTAATCAAGTAAAGCTTTAGTTAATTCATCAGCAGATAAGGAAATGGACTCACTAATAAGACAGTGATATAAGAACTGGAAACAAGCTTTCCTAAGATCCAATTTGCTGAAAATATTGTGACATATACAGGCTTATAAATTTGCTTTGAAAATTGAAGCCAACACAGAGGTAAGCCACAAAGAATATTTCATCCAGTTAATGCCGTCCTTGACAAAAACATAACTTTGATCAATAATTCTTGAAATAAAACTACTGTTATATTGTTCATCATCTTTCAGCCAAAGCACTCTTGGTGGTTAGGGTAAATGATGGAGATGTTCAACTGATTATAGCAGCAAATAAAGATCAATCTGCTTTTTTGGCTTACCTTAATTGCCCTTATTTCATCATAAAGCAATGTTGGTACAGATGAGGAACTTACATAAAGATGGAGAGATCTTATAAAAATCCTTAGTTCAAAACTCTACTCAAATCCCTCACTATAAACTAATTATTCTTCCTTAAAAGTCTCATGATGAAATGAAATAGGGTTATCAGTGCAATAATCTTTCAGGTAAAAATATGGGGATGGAGGGAGGAAAATAATTTGTATAACAGTGTCTATCAAGCCTTCTACCTTCTGGAAAACTTTGATGGATAAAATTCTATCCAACAATTTGTGCGTGTTTATGAGTGTGTGTATATTTTATAGATAGAAACACCATAAGACCTAGATTTGAGAAACTAGAACTCGAATACTAGCTTGGCTACATTCATTATGTGAGCATAAGGATTCTCTTTTGCAGTTTGATTCTAACTTGATTCAGATAGATAGAAACCAAGTTTCTTCACTGGGGCCCTCTTCTCCATCGGTAAATTTAAAATAATGCTACTATCCCATGTACCAATTGATGGTCTATAGAAGAGATTCCAGATGTTGTTTCTAAGCATCACTACTTGATACTCTTATTCAAGAAAAGCTATACTTGCAATTCCATCTTTAATGAAATGAGTAGCTTTATCTTATAGTCCTTTAAGTATTCTGAAAAAAACAACAACCAGAGAGCTATTGGCAAACTGCCTAGTAAGAGTCATTTCAGGAAACAGTTGCATTCCTTAGCACCCAGTCAATGACCCTATAATTAGTCCTTGAGCCACATACACCTTTCCTTTCTTGTACAAAGCATCAGCTAGTGTAGCTTTAAAATTATAAACTCATAAGAACAATATAGAGCAATCAACCAATCTGACAGAATGAACCAAACTGTGTGGGCATAAAATGGACTTCAACGAAAGCCTCTAGGAATAAAATGGACATCACCAATGAGAAATACCAATAAAGTGGAAAGAGTAGAATATTTAAATTGGTGAGGCATTATATGATCGGACCCAACCTCTAAAAGCATCTTCTTTCTAGGATGTACATCCCAACCTAAAGGTAACAGAAATAATTGTTATAATTAGGGAATGGCAGGAGAGTATCAAAGGTGATCCCCAGGCTATTTGGAGCCTAAGTCATGTTAATTGCTAACCACCAAGACTCTGTGCCATAACCAGAAGCATATTGGCAACCAACACAGATGTTGCAGAATACAGAATAACAGAATTGAAAATAACCTTGGAGGTCTTCTAGTCCAAACCCCTACTCAAGCAGGAGACCATATATCACTCCACTCTCCAACCTCTTAAAAACTTCCAGGGTTGGAGCACCCACAAGTTCCAGAGGACGGTTGTTTCAGTGATTGTTCTCACTGAGAGGACATTTCTCCTTAATTCTAAGTTGGACCTCTCTTTGTTAAGCTTCCATCCATTACCGCTTACCTTGTCCTCGGCTGTTTTGGAGAATAGGTTGACCCCCTTCCTCTCTGAAACAACCTCTCAAATATTGGAAGACTGCTATCATGTCACTCCTCACCCTTTTCTTAATTAGACGAGACATTCTCGTTTCCCACAACTGCTCATCCAACCCATCTGTAGGTTGCACATAGTATGGCTTAAAGGTCCAGTAGCATCAACTTCCTTGAATGTTATCAACCAGCAAGGATCTCAGAAATCTTCCTGCTTGAGTCCTAAATGACATGATTAAATTAAGATTTCTGGGTGCTTCATTCCCTGGTTTACAGCAGCAGGCACGGATGGCTTACTGAGAACTGAATCTGTACATGTGGGTGGGGTGAGAGTCACAGGACTGTGGTAAACCAAACAATGGTGTGTGTGTTTTGTGCTGCATATTGTTTCAGTGCAGCTAATATAATTTGTGAATTATGATTTGTGCCTTAGCATGAAGAGGGAGCTCAGCCAAGGGTGGCTATGAAAGAAAATTGTGGTTCAGCAAATTGTAGCTTAGCACAATGTCTGAACTCAGTCACTGGGGAACTTGCATTTGTGAAATGCAAACTGTGATAGCTTTTCAACTCATTGTTTGTTGCTGCAGTCCCCCAGAGAGCAAGATACATCCACAAACGGAAGGGACTTGAGCTTCTGGAGATCATCTGTGCCAAGCAGGGAGGGCAACCTTGCTTATCTACATTCCTGATTTAGAGAGATTCAGATTTCTCCAGCACCATAAGGCTATATTACAAAAGCCATTAGGCCAATGGGGTATTATCATTATATTCCAGAGTGCAAAATGGGCTCCTTTCTGTAAGAAAATAATCCCACACCCTTTCTCATCACTGCTCATCACGAATCCAACAATATTTATTCTTTCCATCATTATGACCGAGAACACGGCCAGAACAATCACGATCAAATTATCTCTTTTTTTTTATGGCAAGTTACTAGGATTCGGCAGGTGGAGATGTGCTGCTTCTTGAAAAAGACACTATGCTTAATAATCTGTTCCTATCTCTTTGATAGCAACAATGACATAGAGGAACTAAGCAAGTGAAAAAGCTCTTGCAATAACACTTTATAGTCATGGCAGAGAAAGCTTCATATGTTAAGTTTCTGCATGTCAAGTTGTTGATATAGAAATAAATTGCGGGGGTGGGGGTGGGAGAAAGAGAGAGTGGGTGGACAGAAAACCTATGACCATTTAGGTCCCGGGCTTGAATTAACATTGGCAGTGTTACAAAACCAAAATTATGCTCTTTCTGACCCCAGCCTTATATGAATGACACAACGATACAATGGCTGTCTCTCTCTATATAACATCCCTAATTAAATAAAAGGCAGGATATTAAATCCGACTATTATTAAACATCTGAACTTTAAAAAAAAGAGCAGTAGCTGATGTATGCTTCTTTAAGAAAGGATAATCATAGCTTTTAAATAATTGATGTTATGATTCCCAGTTGGCAGGCTGACACAACAAAAGTACAGTACTGTATGGGCAACTCTGCACATGGATTTCTATTCTGGCAAAGTGCAAGATTGGAGGTCAGAATGTGAAGGTTCAAAAAAGGGGGGCAGAATTCGTTTTTGATCAGAGGATCAAAAGGGAGATTCAGATTGGTACAATTTCACTTATCTTCTGTTTATCAATGCACTCCAAGAAACAGATCATAATTAATCCATCAAAAAGAATGGGGACAGAAATTAAAAAAAATAAAATCCCCTGATCTTTGCAGCTTGGCTCTGAGAAACCTTTTTGGAAACTCTAGCAAAATGTTACTGCCAATCAAGATAGAAGGCTGGGAATTTTATTTATTCAACTATATGTGTTAATTGTATTAATCTTATGACTCAGGGCAGTTGACAACAAAAGAGAAATAAGACAAAAACAAACAGCATAAAGCAACATAAAATAATTATGTAAATGTAAGAATGGGCATCCTCAGCAGATAACAGGAGCCAAAGCTGGCTGGACTGGGGGAATTTTAATGATCTTCTAGAATATCAGAAAGAAGGAATTATTCAAGCTTTTGGGGATAAAATGCTTCTTAATACAGAAGTTGACACAGTAAATTAGCTGCCCTGTTCAAATGCTTTGGTTTTCAAAAAAAGGAGGGACTTGCAGTTGATTCTTTTGAAATGTCTGAATCAGAAGTTAACTTTGGCAAAGAATGTATTCAGTTCATGTCCCACATTCATTCAGGAGCTCAGGCTGGTATACTTTTGCTCCCCCAAAACAGTCCAAAATAGGATAGAGAAAAAAACTAACTGGGCCAAGATCACCCAGTGAACTTCTGTAACTAAGGGAGGCCAAAAAAAAATCTGGATTCCCTACTCCACATCTAACATCTTAAGAATCGTATCACCCTGAGACTGTCAATGGGAGGACTGAAGTTAAACTGAGTTGGAGAAGCCAGGCAGAGGGGAAAAAAAGGGAACCAATAATGTGATATACTGTATTTACACCTTCAAAAAACTCAAGAGGGGATAAGAAGCGACCTTAAGGGCTTATACAAACTGGATTTAATACCCATTCAAAGGTAGGCAAACAGCAAAGTCTACCAAACTCTAAGATAAGTAGAGAGATGCATGTCACATCACCCTAGCCTATTGGCTCAGAAAGAGGAAGCCACTTGAAGTTTATCATCCTTCCTTCTAGAAGGGAAACTCTGTGTCTGACTGTTCACAGAAACTGAGCCACGCACTTCATCAAGTTACTCAACCGCACGCAGCCCTCATAGTGGGATATATTTTCCCTGCGAAAAGTGGGGTGAGGCTATTATATATTTACATTTATTTTATTTATTTACAAGAGTTATTGGCCATCCATCTTACCATAGGGTAACCCTTGGAGGCTTTTACGGTTACGTATATACAGGTAAAACATAAAAACAAAAGATGCTTTTTTTCAAGAGGTAACTGGTTTTTCTTCTGCGGACCTTTCACTTCTCATCCAAGAAGCTTCTTCAGCTCTGACTGAGAATCTCCACAGACAAAAACTATGGTCTTCACCTGACCTAATTCCCCCTCACCCGCCAAAAAACCCCCCTGCCTTTATGGAAAGAGCCATGCACCGGTTGACTGACATTTTTATATCAGCACATGTACCCGCTAATAGCATTACTTCTCTGAGGAAACCTAACCTGCTCCCAAGGGAAGGCAGGATGCCGAACTACAAAACTTTGAACAGAATATACGATTGTCCATGGAGATTTTCAGTCATCCAGGTCACGGTTGTCATTCCCCACCATCCAGTCAGAGCTGAAGAAGTTCCTTGGATGCGAAGCGAAACGACTTAAAAGAAAAGCGAGAAAGTCCAGTTGGAAAAAAACAAAAACACTTTTGGAAGAACATAAGGATGGTTTCAATCCACACTGAGGGACGAAGCAAACAGGACCCGCTCCCGGGCAAGGCAGGATGCCGGGCTACAAAACTTTGGACAGAACATACGGTGGTTTCAATCCACATTGAGAGGCTAAGACTTTGGATGGAGGGTGGGGGAGACTTTGTCACCTTCCTCCGGCTCTTACCAACCTGACCTCCAGCTGCCCGCTCAGCGGCGGCCAGGAGCTTCCAGGAGGAAAGGCTGCCCGCGGCGCTCGCCTGTCCTTCGGGAGACCCAGAGATGCCTCCCCGCCCCGCTCGCTTTGGATTGTCAATCGGGCAGCGGGCTGAGTTTTTAGTCCCAGGCGCCCTTTACCTTCGCGTAAGCTCCCTTCAGAGCGAGGCTTCCAGCGGACCGTACGAACCCAAAGCTCCAGCTGAGAAGACGCGTCGGACGGTCGAACCCAGCGCGCTTACCTGCCGGCTCTTTTCCAGGGGCGAACTTTTCTTCGCCTTGCGCGCTCGCGGAACCGAGCGGGAATTACGGTACCCGAGATGTCCTTTCTGCTTGCGCGGCAGCGGCGGCGCAAGCCGAGCTTCTCTGCCTCTGCCTCGCCGGGCAGCAGCAGGTGCCGGCCGCGCGCTGAAAGAGGCGGCGTTAATTCTACAATAACCCCGCCCCTTTGCTTCGCCTGCCCAGAGCCTCTGGCTCCCCCCGCCCCGCCCCGCTCGGCAAAAGGCGGGGCTTGAACGCAACCCTAGTTGAAAGCCACGCCCCCTATCCTTGGAAGCTCCGCCCTAACGCTGTATATGGTGTATAGACGCGGCGGTGTTTTCTGCAAACGTCACGAGGGCCGGGGGTGGGGGGCGGCTATTCGTATGACTCCGTCAAGAAATTAAGTTTGCCTTTCTTGACGGAGTAATTCGACAGCGCCTCATGATGGAGCTAATTCAGCATATTAGAGCAGTAACTTAACGGGTTAAAACAAAATGACCCAAGGACGAAGTCATCAAATGATATTTTTTTTGTTCCTTTGGAATTATTAATTTACACGTTTAAGATTCGTGAAGTTATTCTTCAAGTGTTCCTTACAATGGCCAGTAGAACAGCATGTACCTGCAATGTAAAAGCCTTAATTATGATTATTAACGCAGATATGGATAAGGAAACACCAAAGAGCATAGGTTATTGCAGAAAGGTGATTCTACAGTTAAAATAATATTTAATTGAGCAACCTGGGCTGCTTTTGTCACAACTACTCAGGTAGCCTCCTATTACCAATGTGCTCCAGATCAGTGGTAGCCAACCAGTGAGCTGGGGACCACTGCTGGTCTGCGAGAAAATTTTGGTGGTCCGCAGAGAAATGTCACCCCCAAAGCACACACCCCCAAAGCAATTAATCCAGGCTGCAGTGGGAACACAAGGCTTGCATTGCTTGCATTGCAAACAATACGAAGTAGTGAGGGGAGGGAGGAAAGGGCGGAGGGGGGAACTTGCCCCACTCACCCCATGCGCCTGGCCTGGCCATCCGGCTGCTTTTTTCCTTTTCTTTCTTCTGCTTTTGGCTTCATGCAAGGAAAGCAGCAAAAGTTTTTCTTTCTCTCCCCCAAACTCCGCCAGAAATGAGTTTTTGGGAGAGTGCAAGGCATCCTGCTCCAAGAGGCTGCACCGGTGCAACAAGTCTCACAAAGACTCATTTCTGGCAGAATTTGGGGGAGAGAAAAAAAAAAGACTTCTGCTGCTTTCCTTGCATGAAGCCAAAAGTCTCTCTCTCTCACTCACTCACTGAGAACTGAGCTGGAGATGATATCCTGTGATCCCAAGTAAAGAATAATCGCTCAGTAGGAAAATGAAGTGGGGAATTTTCCTGCAGAATTTTTGGGATTTTCCCAGGGTCTCTGGTCCGCGGGATTTAAAATTATGAGTTTGGTGGTCCCTGAGGTCCAAAAGGTTGGTGACCCCTGCTCCAGATGGACTGAGGCTACACTTCTGAATGTTGATGTTGAATGTCAGATCAGACCCATGACTAGATCTGTCTTTTTCAACCTTGGCAATGTTAAGATGTGTCAGCTGAGGAATTCTGGGAATTACAGTCCACACATCCTAAAATTGTCACGGTTGAAAAACATTGGACTAGATTTTAAATGACAGCTTTGATTTAGGATGCATATAGCTAGTATAGAAACTATGGCTAAATAAAACAAAGCAAGACAGAGAACTTTTATCTCTTGGATGCTATCCAATGGCCATCAGGATTATTGAAGCCCAGATCTTGAAGCCTTCAACATATTCTGAAGGACAGGAGGGAGAAGGGAGGGTGTAGTCTATCAGCATTCCATCCATCTCCAGGTTACCAGTTTGTTTAAACGTCCACTTTGTTAGGGTTATTCAGATCCTTGTTACTTAGATCAATTATCTTCTATTTCCGTTTGCATTTTTCAATCTGCTTTCCAAGTCAATGATCATAGAAAGCC
Organism: Pseudonaja textilis; assembly: GCF_049901715.1. Classification (NCBI taxonomy): domain Eukaryota; kingdom Metazoa; phylum Chordata; class Lepidosauria; order Squamata; family Elapidae; genus Pseudonaja; species Pseudonaja textilis. The sequence continues at coordinate 165,435,880 of NC_141991.1, read as the reverse complement.
AGGGAGGTGATCTTGAAGTATGCAAGAACTGGTACCTAGGCAAACAGATTGAAACATTCCTTAAGTCCAAGAGAAGCCAGGTAGTGTTCAGTAGAGACTCAGACAAATGCCTCCCTGATTCATTGAGGTATAACAGGGGAAGTACATTCCCAGCAGTCTTGCAAGATTCTGTTAGTATAGCCTATTTCAATAAAGTGTCATTTTGGTCTTCCTGTAGAGTTGTTTTTCTGGTCTGCTCTACCTACTGGCACTGACAATAGGAGAACTTTCCTGGATGCTTCACTTGTATTTCTTGGTGTGTTTTATCATTTCTTGATTTTTTTCACCCTCTTGACACCAAATAGCAATAGCACTTAGACTTATATAATGCTTCACAGTGCTTTACAGCCCTCTCTGAAAGTTTACAGAATCAGCATATTGCTCCCTAAAATCTGGGTCATTTTATCAACTTCGGAAGGATGGAAAGCTGAGTCCACCTTGAGCCTGCAATACTGTATTATAACCACTGCGCCATTAGAGCAATAAGGTATATGTCCCTCTCTCTTACTTACATCTTGACTACAAGTAGGGGTAATCATCACCATGCATCATTTAGGAATGTTGCCCTGAATGTATTAATGGGGAATAGAGTCCATGAACCAAGAGGAACTTTATTTTTTTAATGAATATTCATAAGATCGTAGTCTACATATCACTTTCACATTAAAAGAATTTCCCTAGGCTTGGATGAAAAACTGCTAACGCTCATAGGTAAAAATTTCCTTACTTTCGTAGGGATTTCAAAATGCATTTGTTCCAAAAATTTAGTTCCAAAAATTCCAAAATCCAGCATTAGTCCTGTTCTGTACAGACATTTGCATACTCGAAATCCGGCAGCCCGGATTGGCCAAAGCGCACGGCCACCGGATTGGCTGAGTGCGCGGCACTGATTGGTTGTTCGGAATCGACCGCGATTGGCTGAGCCGATCGCGGGCGATTCAAACGACACCGATTACGCAGCGCTCGGCGGAAAATGCTTTTAAGCCGCGCTTCTTCCCCACTGACCCCACTTCTGTTTTTCCCGAATAAATGAGCTGAACCAAGTCACATGCCTCGCGTCCTTTGTTCGTATGAGAGATACGACACTGGCGACGAGGATGGGATTTTAAAACAAGTCCCACACCGCACGTGGCCCACGGAACCGCAACCGGCAGCATGGCCAGCGGCAACGTGCCACCCGCTCCCTTCAACCAAGCTACGGAGGACTGGGAATCATACATAGACAGATTCCTCATGTTCTTGGAGAGTAGCAACCTCAAGGACGCGAATGGGCAGAGAAAACGAGCCGTCTTCCTCACGCACTGCGGGCCCGCAGTGTTTAAAATGGCAAAAGCCCTCGCCAAGCCTCTCGACGTGAAGGCCATGGACTGGGCCGATCTCGAACCGCTGCTGAGGAGCCACTACGCGCCCGCCATGCCCACCCTCATCCGCCGGCACGAGTTCTACCGCCGCGACCAGAAGCAAGGCGAGAGTGTCAGCGACTTTGTGGCTGACCTCAGGGACCTCGGGGGCCTGTGCGGGTTCACCGATCTCGATGAAGCCCTGCGGGACCGCGTCGTCCTCGGCCTCAGGGACCCCGTCCTACAGAGTCGGATCATGGCAAAGGGCGACATCTCCCTCGCCGACGCCCTTGCCGAAGCCACCGCAGCAGAGGCGACCCGGAAATCAGCGGCCCAATTGCGGCAAGCCAGCACCACGGAGCGGCCCGCCACGGCCGAGACGACTGCGACCCCTGAGAATTGGCCCGGAATCAACCACCGAGCGGCTGCATCCACGCACCATGGCGACCTCGAGTCCCCCTCCGAATCGGAAGACGACGAGGAAGACGTCCACCGGCTGCAGACGGGGCGCGACCGGCGCGAACCACGGAACCGAAAATCAAAGTTCCAGTGCGCCGGCTGCGGCGGCGAGCACCCGCGGTCGGAATGCCGGTTCTTCGATGCGATATGCCGGCATTGCGACAAGCGGGGCCACATCGCCAAGGTCTGCCGTTTCAAACGAAACCACAGCCCCCGAAACCGAGACGGCAGCCTGAGGATACGCGACAACACCAGACGCGACAACACCCCCCCCAGGAACCGCGACCGAGATCTCGAGAGCCGGTGGAGCCGGGAAGCAAGGAGCCGCCGTTTCAGCGAAAACCGCCAGTGCGAGGAAACGCACCAGACGATCGTCGTCGGCCATTCCTCCAACTGGGATGGCCGAAAAGTCCACGTGGAGGTCGCCATCGAAGACCGCCCATGCAAGATGGAAGTGGACTCCGGGTCCTACCTATCCATGGTCACGTGGCGGGAGATTAAGTGGCTAGTACCCTCCATGAAATGGCACGAGCTGGAGAGCCAGAAGCTCATCCTCAAGGACTACCAGGGGAACCGCATCCCCGTGGTAGGGACCGGGCATTTCAAGGGCGCATTCAAAGGGCGCACCGAAATACTTCCCCTGACCATCGTCGAACGAGACCGCCCCAGCCTCCTGGGACTCCAATGGTTCGCACCGTTGGGAATAGAAGTGACCGGCACCAACCACGTCGCCGAGGCAGACTGGGAGGAACAGCTCGTGCCCGAGTTCCAAGAGGTCTTCGACGGAGACCTAGGCAAGTACCGAGGGCCCCCAATAACTTTCAGCCTTGACCCCACCATTGCTCCCATCCGCCTCAAACCCCGGCGAGTGCCTTTTGCCCTCCGTCCCAAGATCGATGAGCAATTAAATAAGCTCATCGAGCAGGGAGTCCTCGAGCCAATGGACCATTCCCGGTGGGAGACCCCTATAGTCACCCCGATAAAACCAGATGGGTCGGTGAGAATCTGCGGGGACTATAAGGCCACCCTGAACCGCGCGCTCCAACAAAACGCCTACCCCGTCCCAGTAGTGCAGCACCTCCTACACTCACTGGGGGGGGGGGGCAGGGTTTTCGCCAAACTTGACCTGGCCCAAGCCTACCAGCAACTGCCGGTTGACGAGGCAACCGCAGAAGCACAGACAATAGTCACACACCGAGGGGCATTCCGCTGCAAGAGACTCCAGTTCGGAGTCAGCGTAGCCCCGGGGGTGTTTCAAAGCCTAATGGAGAGGCTACTCCGGGGCATAAGAGGGGTAGTACCCTATTTTGACGACGTGCTGGTAGCCGCGACCGACCAGAAACAACTGGAAGGCCGCCTAAGGGAGGTACTGCAAAGATTCCAAAGTGCAGGGCTAAAAGTTAAGAGGGAGAAATGCCAACTGCACACGGCACGAGTGGAATTCCTAGGATACCTCCTAGACCAGCACGGAATCCACCCCACCGAGGGCAAAATCAAAGCTGTCAATGAAGCCCCGAGACCCAGAAACAAAAGTGAGTTACAAGCGTTCCTGGGGTTGATTAATTTCTATAATGTTTTCCTGCTCCAAAAGGCAACCGTGGCGGAGCCGTTGCATAGGCTGCTCGACAAGGCAGCCACCTGGACATGGGGAAGACGAGAAGAGGACACGTTCAACAAAACCAAGGACCTTCTCACATCGGACGCTGTCCTCATCCAGTACAGCGAGACACTCCCCATCACGGTAACTTGCGACGCATCACCTTTCGGCGTAGGAGCCGTCCTCAGCCACACCCTCGCCGACGGAAAAGAAGCCCCATCGCCTTTTTCTCAAGGACTCTCTCAAAACCCGAAAGAAACTACAGCCAATTGGACAAAGAGGCTCTAGCAATCGTCGCAGCCGTAAAGAAATTCCACGAATACCTTTACGGCAGGGCTTTCTCCATAATCACGGATCACAAACCGTTGCTGGGAATACTGGCGGGGGACCGGGCCACCCCAATCATCCTCTCCCCAAGGATGACAAGGTGGTCCGAATTCCTCGCCGCCTACAATTACCGGCTAGTCCACCGACCCGGTAAGTCAATTCCACACGCGGACGCTCTAAGCCGCACGCCATTACCGACCCTGGACGCTGACCCAGCACCCACCACATCCACCCTTAGCATCGAGACCTTACCCAACCTACCCCTAACCGCGTCAGACATTGCCCTAGCAACCAATAAAGACAGACGTCTGGCGCAGGTTCTAAGATGGGTGGGAAAAGGGTGGCCGGAAAAGGACGTGGACGACGAATTCAGAGCTTTCCGGAGTCGACAAACAGAACTATCCACGCAAAAAGGCTGTTTACTGTGGGGGGACAGAGTCATAATTCCAGAGAGACTGCAGAAAAAAGTCCTGAGCATGCTGCACGAAGGGCACCCTGGCATCGTTAGGACAAAAGCCCTGGCCAGAAGTCACGCCTGGTGGCCAGGGATGGACAAAGAGATCGAAGCCTGGGTGGCCTCCTGCAGGCAGTGCCAAGAATCAAGACCAAACCCTCCCGCCGCCCGGTCCTAGAATGGGAAACCCCCAGGGGGCCATGGTCCCGGATCCACATAGATTTCGCGGACCAACCAGAGGACACACTTTCCTGGTAACCGTGAGCGCTTACTCCAACTGGCTGGAGGTAAGCAACATGAAGACAACCACCACAGAAGCCGTCATCAGAGAACTCAGTAAGCTTTTCTCAACCCACGGCCTTCCCGATGTCATCGTCTCAGACAACGGCCCCCAGTTCACCGCGCTACCCTTCGAAAAATTCTTGGCGGAATGAGGGATCCGGCACGCGTTAACGGCGCCAGCGCACCCGGCGGCGAAGGAAGCGGAAAATGGTCCAATTCACGAAGAAGACCATTCAAAAGATCGAAACCGGGACATACAAGACAAGATAAACTGGATGCTGCTGATCCAGCACATAACCCCGAACACAACAACAAACAGGAGCCCAGCGGAGCTACTGATGGGGAGGAAACTGCGATCACCGCTCGACCGCCTGCACCCCACATACAACCCAGAGAAGCCCCCTGACTCCACCAGCAAATGCAGAACATTCGCACCAGGAGGCAGGGTGTACGCAAAAAACCTTACCGGGGACCCCCTCTGGGTGCCGGCAACAATAACCCAAGCAACGGGCCCACACTCGTACCGCCTTCAAACAACCGACGGACGAGCGTGGAAATGTCACATCGACCAACTGAGATCAAGAACCACCGCGGGAAATACAACCGACACGCAAACATCAGACACAGAGGAGAACCGGCAAGACACCAACCAAGAGGGGAGGGAAGGCCCCAAAGAACAAGAAGGACAAAACCACCCCAAAAGAAACCAGCAGTACTCACCATCTGAAGAACCGGAGAGCGACCCACTCGAAGCCTCACCTGGAAGGAGCAGCCGAGCCAGCTCAACCGGCCCGGGAAGCCCGAGCGGGAGCAGCCTAGACAGCTCAACCAGCCTGGGAAGTCTGAGCGGGAGCAGCGAAGCCAGCGGCTCGACCAACCCGGGAGACCAGGAGGGAGCTGCGGCGAGAGGCCTGACTCATCCTTCCAGGCGGTTCCATCAACGAGGCGGAGAGCGACAGGATTCCCAACCGAACCGGCCGACAGCCAGGAAACAACTGACCTGCGCAGGTCCAGTCGGAAAGTACGTCACGTAGGACCAAACCAAGAGGAGGGTGTTCTGTACAGACATTTGCATACTCGAAATCCGGCAGCCCGGATTGGCCAAAGCGCACGGCCACCGGATTGGCTGAGTGCGCGGCACTGATTGGTCGTTCGGAATCGACCGCGATTGGCTGAGCCGATCGCGGGCGATTCAAACGACACCGATTGGCCGCAGCGCTCGGCGGAAAATGCTTTTAAGCCGCGCTTCTTCCCCACTGACCCCACTTGTGTTTTTCCCGAATAAATGAGCTGAACCAAGTCACATGCCTCGCGTCCTTTGTTCGTATGAGAGATACGACAAGTCCTGGGCTACAGGACTAATCACAGAATTTAAAAAAATCATTTTATCCACCGAATTCAATCCCATACTTGGTGCAGAAATCCAAATTAAAGTTTCCTTGGCAGGCAGCAGATATGTTTAGTTTCTTTGTGTATATAGCAAAGAGGAACTCATCACTCATCAGTTTCTGAGTAATCAGTTCCTTTATGAAACTTTTGTTATTGTTATTAGGAAGTTTTTCATAACTTTCAAACACAGTCTGCCTTCCTATAACTTTGAGGCCTTTATTCTGTATCTTAGACTAGGAAACAATAGTAAACAGATTTTTAATATATTCTTTGGGTTCTTAAAACATAGATAGATAGATAGATAGATAGATAGATAGATAGATAGATAGATAGATAGATAGATAATCACTGCAACCGTCATAAATGTGAGTCAGCTGTCAAGCATTCAAATGTAAATCACATGATCATGGGGATGCTACAACAGTCATAAGTATGAAAAATGGTCATAAGTCACTTTTTTCAGTACTGTAGTAACTTCGAACAACCATTACACAAACTGCTGTAAATTGTACCTTAACAACTACATGAAACTGGCTCTCATACAGTTTGATGCGCTATGTAAAATGAATTAGGTAAACAAATAAACATTCTGCATTCAAATGCAGAATTTTTTTAATTCCACAACCTGAATGATCAAACAATTTGCAATTTCATAGGATTGTTAAGAGTGTGCATCGTGCCTGAAAAATAGCTTCATTGTTTACTTTGTAGAAATATTGGAATCAGAAAAGATAATCAAATATCACTTTGTCCAACCTCTTGTTGATACAAGAAAACCATTGTTAGTGCACATTCTACCTCTGGCTTTTCAGTAAAAGAAACATATCATCTTTCAGGGCAAATTGTTCTGTTGATTCATACTGTTAGGAACATTTTTCCTAGTATTTTGTTTAATGCTGTAATTAGGTGGGCTGGGCAATACCAGAACCTCCCTAGCAATGTTTAACTACACCAAGCAAGATCCACCACAGATCAGGTTACCTCCAAGATACCATATTGTCCAGATGCTCCAGGAGAATAATAGGGTCAATGGCATCCAGCAGAGCACTTCTCCTAGTAACACTTGCCAGCTCCCAGCAAGCCTTACCATTATTGTATTGTCTCAGAAACCAGACTGAGAAGGATCCAGATGATTAGCATCCTCAATGAAAGATTGAATTAAAACAGTTCATTATCCCAGAAAGCCTGGATGAGGAACCTTATTTTAAACAAAAAGAGAGAGAACATTTTGTATTCTCAGTGTAATAGGCTTCTATGATATCCTAGGTTTATTTACACAACTCTCTGGTAAAGAAGCATTTCTAATCTCTGGCACATGACTCAGCCATCTTCCCCCCTAATAATTCTTACCAGATTTCACCAAGTAATTTATTCACATCTAGGTTGGTATGATTAAAGAGGAACGTGGTGACAAAATACAATAAAACCAACCATCCTTCAAAACAGAAGCAGTTGATGCCATCACGATCCAGAATCTGTCTTCAGGTGAGATGGATGTTGAATGGAAGTAGGCCATTTTGCATTTGTGAGGCTTCCCTCACAATTCTGATATCCAGAATATAACAGCACCTCTACCTTTTGAAACAATTGTCTTGGAGAACACCATGTTGGCAATGGTGGTAAAATGAAGGAGAAATATTACATCAAATAAATAACCCGGTCCCTAAATATACTTTCTCAGGGAAACTGAATTACCACCAGTGGAGAACACACACAGCATGGGACTGAATCGTTGGTGTTTTGTGAATTTGCTCCTCTTCCTGAAGACATTTCATAACCAGACTGTGAAGTATCAGTTCATGGGACAATGGAGTTTATATGACTGTTATATGTTGTAACTTGCCACTCAGGCATTGATCATCTAAAGACTTGAGTACTACAATGCAGTCTACATGGGACTGCCCTTGAAGATTACCCAGAAGCTTCAAATGGCTCAGGATTCATTGCTGTGGGCAATAATGGGCATGCTTTGCTAAGCCTATGTAACACCTCTACTTTGCGAGCTCCAGTGGCTTTTGGATGTGATTCAAAATATTGGTCATTACTTATATAAGCTGTTTGCGGCCTAGGATCTGATTACATGAGAGACTGCCAGCCTGGCTCCCATAATATCTGCCTGGTTAATACAATCTGGCAAGGTTGGCGTGTTCTGGGTTCCTTCAATTAAACAAAATGTTCTTGAAGTACCCTTGGAGTACAGCTGTAGCAGTGCTTTGTCCTCTGGAGTAAGGTTCCCCCACAAGATTCTGCTAACTTTCTATTTAAGCTTTCATTGCTCTAGAGACAGTTCAGAAACCCATTTCTCTCAGAAATACAGTGCCTAAAAACAATCACATCTCAATCATCTATCCAACTGACATATCAATCGGAATGACAAGATCACTAGATGTAAAAGTTGAAAGACCTGAATGTTCTTGATTCACCAGGGATCTATTAGTCTTCTTGGCAGCACCATATTAATCACTGCTTTATCTTGCAGTGCTTCCAAAATCTTAAATATTTAAATGCTAACAAGTAATGATTTGATTACTTTTGCATTGCTAACAGAAACCAAATGGAGCAAAACAAAACAAACAAACGAACAACCTTTTAAATGAACTGTGGTAAGTCAAGGACTACATGTATGGTGTCACAGTATGTAAGAAAACAATAATTCAAATAAAATATAACCTTTTAACAGTACTTCTCCCTATTAGATATACTTTTAAAAAAATGCATTTCCCAAGCAACAATAAATACAATAATAACATCTTTGCATTATTTCATACCATGCTTCTATCAAAGTTTTCCAGTTCAGTTCTCCCAGTTTATAAGGTTGCAGGTTGGGCCAGTCTTTCTCTCTCAGCACTAGTAAGAAGCTACTTCTGAAAATCTTGCCAAAAAACCTGCAATTTATCCAAGCAACTGTTAAGACTTACCTATCTATCTATCTATCTATCTATCTATCTATCATCTTATCTATCTTTCAACTATCTATCTATCTATCTATCTATCTATCTATCTATCTATCTATCTATCTATCTATCTATCTATCTATCTATCTATCTATCTATCTATCTATCTATCTATCTATCTATCTATCTATCTATCTATCTATCTATCTATCTATCTATCTATCTATCTATCTATCTATCTATCTATCTATCATCTATTGTATTCTACAAAAGTTCTATTTGTTGGTCCGCATTTTGAGTGGGAGTTTTGTTTGTTGGTCCACATTTTGGGCAGAAGTTTTGTTTCTTCCAATATTGGTGAAGAGGATGTGATTCCTTCCTGAAAGCTGAGGAAGAACAGAGCTGGAGGTATTGTGTTGTTTTTTTTAATCTCATGATAGACAAGATGTCAACTGCTCCGACATTTCCATGTTTTCACCCAGCAGGCCTTAAATTGAAGGAAAAGAAATGCAAATTTGCAGTCAACCAAGTAGATTTTTTGGGATATCACATAGATGCTAAAGGTATTCATCCCATTGAGTCAAAGGTAAGAGCTATTAAGGATGCCCCTATACCATCCAACTGCAAGCATTTGGGGGGGCTCCTGAATTTCTATAGCTCTTTTCTTCCGCATAAGGCTTCTGTGGCAGAACCGTTACATAGATTATTGGATGCAAAGGCTTCCTGGTCATGGAGGCCGAAAGAAGAATTCTCTTTCAATGCTGTCAAACCTCTGTTGTCATCTGACATTGTGTTAATACAGTTTGACAGGGATTTACCATTGGTACTATGCTGTGATGCATCCCCTTTTGGGATAGGCACAGTGCTGGCACACAAATTGCCAAATGACCTGGAAGCACCGAAAGCATATTTCTCCAGGACTTTATCAAGTACTGAGAGGAATTATGCACAGATCAATAAGGAAGTCCTAGCAGCAGCCGCTTCCATCAAAAAATTTCATGAGTTCCTCTATGGTCACCATTTTCAGCTTGTGACCGATCACAAACCTTTATTAGGCATTTTGTCTGGAGATCGTCCAAGTCCTACAGAGAATGACTAGGTGGACAATATTCCTTGCTTCCTACTCATATAAATTAATATACAGAGCTGGGAAACACCGTAGTCATGTGGACGCTTTAAGCCGTTGTCCCTTACCAACCCCTGTAATTGACCCCGCACCATCATTAACTGTGTTCTCATTAGATGATCAACAGTTACCTCTGACTGCAGCAGATATTGCTCAATGTTCATTGAGAGACCAGGTAATATTACAGGTTTTGGACTGGGTGAGAAGGGGTTGGCCCGAAGGAAAATTAGACACCAAATTCTTACCTTTTAGAGCCAGGCAGCATGAGATGTCCACCCAGCAGGGGTGTTTATTATGGGGTTACTGTGTCATTGTCCCTAGCAGGTTGAGGTCTGGGATAATTGATAGTTTATATGAAGGATATCTGGGTATTGCCAGAATGAAGGCACTGGCAAGGAGTTATGTCTGGTGGCCAGGCATAGATGCAGACATAACTACTAAGGTCAGGACCTGCCAGGTGTGTCAACTATTGTGGCCTGCCCCACCAGCTGCCAACCCAAGGGAATGGGAATCAGCTAAGTCCCATGGGCACGAGTCAACATAGATTTGGCTGCATATTCTTAATTGTAGTGGACTCTTATTCCAAATGGTTTGAGCTGTCCCTCATGCATTCTACTACTTCAACAGCTGTCATAAAAACATTAGACTGTTTGTTTGCAACTCATGGTTTTCCAGATGTTCTTGTTTCGGACAATGGTCCACAATTTGCATCAGCTAGTTTTGAATTGTTTCTAGCTAAGAAGGGGGTCTAGCATGCTCTGACAGCCCCTTATCACCCGGCAGAGAATGGGCAAGCTGAAAGGGCTGTAAGGGCTGCCAAGGAGGTTTTAGGCAGACTTGAGAAGATTGGTACTCAAAATTAGCCACTTATTTACTATCACAATGTATCACCCCTAGCTCAGTGACAAATCATTCTCCAGCAGAGCTGCTGATGGGAAGGCAGCTTAGGAATAATTTAGATAGGCTCCATCCAATGACCCTGTCTATGCTAGGAATTTGGGGGGTAATCCCCTCTGGTTGCCCAGCCAAGTGGTGGCTGTAACGGGCCCCAGGTGTTATAAAATTGGGTTACAGGATGGCAGAATATGGCAATGCCATATCGACCAATTGAGAGGTTGTTGGGACTCATCCCAGAGTAACTCAGAGGGGAACGAACAAACAGAGGGAATGTTTTGTGGGTATGACGCACTGGAGTACGAGACACCGTTGAGTGATGTGAGTGCTGGCACAAACTTACCCGATGATGAGTTTCTGAGAGAGTCCAACTCATCTTTGGCGAGAAGTCCAGCACTACCACCTCCAGAGCATTTGGTGACAGCCGGTCCATTCCAACCAGATGCGCAGGTTGGGGCAAGAGAAGACGCCCCGCCTATTTAAACGATTACGTATGCTCCTAGCTGGGGGAAAAGAGTATTGGGTTCTACAGAAGTTCTATTTCTTGGTTCACATTTTGAGCGGGAGTTTTGTTTGTTCCAACTGGCTGAGCAGCCTGATAGCGAACTATAAAAGGGAGTTGTCAAACAGCATCAGCTGTTATCCGTCAGCTGGCCAATTCGGCAGCATATTGGAAGACTCAGGTAACCTGTTTGTTACAATAAACATTGTTTCATTCGTCAATGCCTGCCCCATTCTTAGAAAGAATTTAATACTATCTATCTATCTATCTATCTATCTATCTATCTATCTATCTATCTATCTATCTATCTATCATCTATCTATCTATCTATCTATCTATCTATCTATCTATCTATCTATCTATCTATCTCTTTATCTAGCTAACTAGATACCACCTAGCTATCTACACACCATAATTAACATGCAACCTAAGAGGACAAAGAAGAAAATTTTAAATTGTCCCCAAAACATCTATTAAAATTTTTACCTGTTTATCCAAAAGGAAGATGACTTTTAATTTAAAATTTGATCCTTGATTATAATAAATTGAAATAGAATTTAAGTAGCACAACCTCTGCAGCAGGGATGACAAATTCGATTTCATTGGCTACATCAGGGTTGTGTTTGACCTTGGATGGCTGTGTGTGCGTGTGTGTGCGTGTGTGTGTGTTTGGCTGGGTGTGGGCATGGCCATGGTGGGTGTTTGACATAGGCTCAAGATGCATTTTTCCCTTTTCTTTCTTTCCACAGATCTTTACTATAACCATTTCCCTATTTCTTCTACCAGATATTACTGGCAAACATTTAATACTTATTCTTCATACTCCACTAAACTTTTTATTTCTAAATTTATACCCCATTGTTTAATAGCAAATTGCTTTTCCAGGCAGATTAGCTATTAATACTATTTTTTTTTTATTATTCAACTAATAATAAAAAATACAATAGCATAAATAATATAATACAAGATCTAATAGCAGAAGTAAATTTCCAGGCTAGTAAACAGAAATGGCTGTTAATTATAGATTATTGATTGTAGATTAAATGGACCTACAGTATGTAAAATCTGGCATTAAACTGTAGTATTAACATAGGATGTTGCTTGTTTTCTATTCAGATCAGGCACTTACTTGAGGCCACAGAATCGTAATCCAGTCCAATCCGGTCCTCCTACAGCATTCTGCCAGCCAAAAACGGGCCCCATGGAGGCCCCACACAGCCCATTTTCGGCTGGAGGCCGGGAAGGCCAAAAATGGGCCATTTAGGGGCCTCGTGGGGCCTCTGCACAGTCCATTTTCAGTCAGCAGACTGCTGCAGGAGGTCATGGAGGCCAAAAACAGGCCGTGGGCAGCCCATTTTGGCCAGCAGAGGTACCACAGGCCGGTCCTTTGATATTTCCAGGGTGGCCCTGCAGGACAGATTTAAGCACCCTGCGGGCTGGATTTGGCCCATAGGCCTTGAGTTTGACACCCCTGCTCCACAGGAAAGAGGAGCAACATACCAACAGAAATTTACATTGATTGTTTTGTTAATCCAAACCTGCTGGTTCCTCGAATCCAATCCTGGGAACTTTTCTTTCCCTAAGTAATACATGCAGGTGGAAAATGCTGTGTTTATGAATGTGTATACATATTCATCAACAAAAGCTATATTTCAGAAAAGCCAAAATAAAATAATAAAATAACCAAGGATTAAAATTTCTTCACTGTAAAACCATCCCATTGATAAAAATAATTGATCCTTAGAAAAATGATCAGAAAAGATATCTGGACAGGAAACACAACAAAAGATTGAACTGCATAGTTTCCAAATAATCCATGTTCTTCAGCAAGAATGTCTACAGTCATTTGGACATCTCATTATTTCTCTTCTCTTCAACATTTGCTTCGATTCTTCTCAGTTCATATAGGATATCTCACTGCATGCAATTCAGAAATAATTATTCTGGAGAAAAAGACTTGTATTGCGTATGGAGTTTAGTAATATAATCATCATTTTATTTCTCTGTTCTCTTCTTGTTGAAGCTCAGAAAAATTTAGAAAAGGATTTTGAAAACTATGAAAGAAAAGCATTAATAGTAAAAGAAACTATTTGAAGGTCAATAAAAATTAGAATTAGGTTAATTCAAAATAAAGCCATCTAGGAGGCATCCAGGTTGCACTGAACTGCAATTTTTATTAAGAGAGAACATTAATAAAGATATGGAACATAAAAATATAAAGTACAAAAATTGTGTAGGTATGTTGATGGAAAAAAGTCTAAATCCATAATAGTGATAGCTTTATTACACCAACTGAACAAAATCACAGCAAAACATGATAAAGAAAAACATGGCTGGTTTTATAGCTGTTTTACATTGTTTATATTTTATATTGGGGGTGTCAAACTCAAGGCCTGGGGGCCAGATCCAGCCCTCAGAGTGCTTATATCTGGCCCGCAGAGCCACCGTGGAAACAGCAAAGGACCAGCCCTTGGCACCTCTGAATATGGAGCTCGGGACGGCTGCCCTCCCAAGCTGTTTTCGCTGGCCGACGGTTGCAGCTGTAAACAGAGATCAGGAACCCATTTACCTTGGCAGAGTGCTTAGGCCACCACAGGCGCCCCCCCAACACAAGTGATATCATGCTGGCCACACACACCCTGCCCCCCCCCGGTCAAACACAACCCTGATGTGGCCTTCAATGAAATTGAGTTTGACACCCCTGTATTAGATGATATGGTGGGCAGCTTTTAGACTTCCAAACTGGATCTTACAATCTACAAAACAGGTTTAGATATATTGCAAAACAGTTTGTCCAAACCCTGTTAGAAAGAAGGAAACAAATGCCCATGAAATCACCGTTTCTGAAAATAGAAATTAAGCTCATTTTTCTCCCATCCCATTATGGTACATACAATTGTAGGATGGTAGAAAATGTATGAGAAATTGATAGTCTTTGCAACATCAATGTTAGATATAATTTATTACTCTAGATAACAAAGGTGAGTTAACAATAATTAGTCAAGTGTGGCTCCTTGTTTGAAAAATGTAATGTGCCCCAATTCTAGCCACAGAAAATGTCTAGAATAAGACAGACATTCTAGCAATCAATGAGGTGTTTCCAGAGATTATATCCGAAAGTTTCTTCAGTTCACCTAGCCCAGGGGTGTTAAACACAAGGCCCAGTCCTGGAAAACACAAGGCGGGGATGTCCTGGAAAATGTAAGAGGCTGGCCTGTGGCACTTCAGCCCGGTCTACCCAATGCAAAGAGGAAATATCGGGACAGCATGGCTTCAGCCCATCTACCTAGTGCAAAGAGGAAACATGCCAGCAGTTTGGGGAGTGGCATCAAGCTGGCCGTACCCCGCCAGCTAGCTCCCCACCCAAGTCAACCACAGCCCTAATGTGGTCCTCACTGAAACTGAGTTTGACAACCCTAACTGAGGCCATCAGACACTTTGATTTTTTTGAGTTTTTGGAAAGGAAAGCAAAATGTCCAAAGATCCCACCTTTATCCTTATCTCTTAGTATCATCTCCTTTCATCTTAGCAGTAATTGTCACAGCTCTATGAGCTGTCTGTAGAAGCTCTCTGCTCCTCCACTATCTTCTCCCAAAGGCCTAACTTTCTGGTTCTGTAGCACTTCTAATTTTTTGCCAACCGAATGAGTGGGAATGAATTATACATAAACATTAATTGCCAATGTATGAATACTGCTTCCTAGATCTTCCTTTCTCTATTTCAATGCGCACCTGATGTTCTTAGCAGTGACAAAGCACTTTTAGGATACCACATAAATTTCAAAGAGACCCTAAAGCAGTGAGAAGACAAACTTTGCAGTTTGCACAGCTAGATACCCAACGTGTACATGTTGCATTCAACTCCCAAATCTCATCCTGGGAAAGCTAGAGAAGAGTTATATCATGTGCTTCTCCTTCCCATACTCACGTAAAACATAGAATCAGCAGTAACCTGACTTTTAACATCAGAGTGTAGACACAAATTCTGAGTCTTTCTTCATTAACTCTTTGTAGAACCATTAGAATGGCCTAGGAATCCCAGTTTTATCTCTTGTCCTCATAGCTTTACTTCTTCCCTGCTATTTTCTATGTCTCAAACCATGTAACAGTGTAACCAGAGTTAGGAGAAGGAAATTCTACGTTGATTGTCTTTCAACTGCTCAGGCAAGAGCTTGGTTTCATTAATGATTGCTTGTAGTGTAAAGCTCTTTGTCAGAAACCACTGACTCTTGTATCAATCAACTGCCCAATTTGTTTTTTACAATAATTTTTATTAAATACATTTTAAGAGAATAAAAGCAATGCAAATTTTGGAAAAAAGAATAAAGTTAGTAAGTGAAAATATGCAGTAAAAGAAAGGAAAAAAAAGAAAAAAATATATAACGAATGGGCTTCCAACCCTTGATTTCTTTTTTTCAGCAGAAAGTCCAAAAGGTATTTCTGCTAATTATGTCATCTTAGCCAACCATCCAATTATATTTCAGTTTTTCCATTTTTGTACATATCATAATTTTGCAGCAGTTACAAAAACAGTTGCCCAGTCCTAAGCTTATTCACAGCATAAGTGGGTGAAGCTGAGGATGATAACTGCCATTTTAAATGTTCTATCATGTTTTGTAACACTTGATGTAGCATTGGTGGGGTTTAAAATGGTGAACTCTTTTTTTCCCAGAATTAGAAGTTGTTTCTTGAGAATCATCAGCAAAGCAGCTCTACTGAGAAGCATTTTGCCAGCTGTTTGGAGCCAGAAATATTTCTTTCCTATTTGTAAATTGGATGGCAGGCAATGCCATATTAGATGTAGAGAGCTGTGAGACAGCTGATTTTAGAGGACATAAAAATATTGATGGAAAAGATGATTTACTGTCATGGATGAACTGCCAATGCTGCCAACATTTTACTGGCTTTAGATACTGTGAACTTTGGTTTGAGAATGGGGTTCTTCTCAATCAAATAGTTACCATTTGTTGTTCTTCTGAGGGTAGCAAAATGTCTTGGGCCAATTCTGAACAATGCCTGAGTAGTAGTTGCTACTCAAATGTCCATTAATGGCTCATTATCATTGCAAACATCTAGAATAAAGTCCACATTGTGTCACAATCCAGTTATAGCCAGATTATGATATTAGAACATTCACAGGGGGTTGTGCAAACCTATTCTGCAGGTAATTTGTGATCAAGATCACCAGGATGATGGAATTGTTTTCCAATTTGTTATTTATCAAACTGTATGGATTGGGTATGTTCCACATGTGCTTTATTCTATACCTAGAATTCTTTACCTTATCCTGAAAGTATCTTCCTTTTATTCTTATAAACAGAAGAAAACGAAGACAAGCTTGGGCCCACAAGGATAATACACTGCTCAAAAACATAAAGGGAACACTTAAACAACACAATGTAACTCCAAATCAATCACACTTCTGTGAAATCAAACTGTCCACTTAGGTAGCAATACTGATTAACAATCAATTTCACATGCTGTTGTGCAAATGGAATAGACAACAGGTGGAAAGCACAGGCAGTTAGCAAGACATCCCCAATAAAGGAGTGGTTCTGCAAGTGGTGATCACAGACCACTTCTCAGTTCCTATGCTTTCCGGCTGATGGTTTGGTCACTTTTGAATGCTGGCGGTGCTTTCACTCTAGTGGTAGCATGAGACAGAGTCTATAATCCACACAAGCAGCTCAGGTAGTGCAGCTCATCCAGGATGGCACATCAGTGTGAGCTGTGCAAGAAGATTTGCTGTGTCTGCCAGCGTAGTGTCCAGAGCATGGAGGTGCTGCTAGGAGACAGGCCAGTACATCAGGAGACATCAAGGAGGCTGTAGGAGGGCAACAACCCAGCATCAGGACCGCTTCCTCTGCCTTTGTGCAAGGAGGGACAGGAGGAGCACTGCCAGAGCCCTGCAAAATGACCTCCAGCGGGCCACAAATGTGCATGTGGCTGCTCAAACAGTCAGAAACAGACTCCATGAGGGTGGTATGAGGGCCCAACGTCCACAGGTGGGGGTTGTGCTTACAGCCCAACACCGTGCAGGACGTTTGATGTTTGCCAGAGAACACCAAGATTGGCAAATTCGCCACTGGTGCCCTGTGCTCTTCACGGATGAAAGCAGGTTCACACTGAGCACATGACAGACGTGACAGGGTCTGGAGACACCGTGGAGAACGTTCTGCTGCCTGCAACATCCTCCAGCATGACTGGTTTGGCAGTGGATCAGTAATGGTGTGGGGTGGCATTTTTTTAGGGGGTCACACAGCCCCCCATGTGCTCACCAGGGGTAGCCTGACTGCCATTAGGTACTGAGATGAGATCCTCAGATCCCTTGTGAGACCATATGTTGGTGCAGTTGGCCCTGGGTTCCTCCTAATGCAAGACAATGCTAGACCTCATGTGGCTGGAGTGTGTCAGCAGTTCCTGCAAGACGAAGGCATTGATGCTATGGACTGGCCCGCCCGTTCCCCAGACCTGAATCCAACTGAGCACATCTGGGACATCATATCTCGCTCCATCCACCAAAGCCACGTTGCACCACAGACTGTCCAGTTGGGGGATGCTCCTCCCAGGTGTGGGAGGAGAACCCCCAGAAGACCATCTGCCATCTCATCAGGAGCACACCCAGGCATTGTAGGGAAGTCATACAAGCACATGGAGGCCACACACACACTACTGAGCCTCATGTTGACTTGTTTTAAGGACATTACATCAAAGTTGGATCAGTCTGTAGTGTTTTTTTCCACTTTAATTTTGAGTGTAACTCCAAATCCAGACCTCCATGGGTTGCTAAATTTGATTTCCATTGATAATTTTTCTGTGATTTTGTTGTTAGCACATTCAACTATGTAATGAACAAAGTATTTAATAAGAATATTTCATTCATTCAGATCTAGGATGTCTTATTTTTGTGTTCCCTTTATTGTTTTGAGCAGTGTATTTTTCAGTTTCAACTACCCAATCTATATGGCAAATAGTCATTGCAATTTGCAACATACTGTTGGATATAACATTGAATCGTTTATGGGGTTTTTTTTTCTCCTAGCAGAAGAATTATAAATATGCAGTTAGAGCATCTTTGTGTTTTTTGTTTTTATTGCAGATGGAAGCAGGAACCGAAACGTTGCAGTTTAGTAAAGCTGTAATAAATCCGCACTCCCAATCTTAATTTTTAAAACAGCATTACCTTTCTGCTGAGAACAGGGAGAAAAAAAGTTTACAGGCAGCGGGGCTATTTACATAATAAAGAAGAGAGAGGAAAAGACGAAAGGTGAAAAATCAGAAGAAGGAAAAAAAACACATGCGATTTTCTACCATCCCTAAGATACTTTTTTTTCTCTCGTATTCAGGATTAGAACCTTCCTTCGGCTCCGGAAGTCAAGAATTGAAAAGCGTTCTGTACCGGAAGTGTAAGAAGGGGCAATAACCCTAGTCTTTTCCCCTTGGACGCGGACCGTAGCAAGAAATTTGTCCCTCAATGACATCCGTAGGGAGGGCGGGGTTACTTCGAGAGAGAGCCCTTGGGTAGTTTTTTCGGAAGCTTCCTTGGTTGGGCGCCGACAGCAGCTGAGACCACCATGTTCCGCCTTGAGGGTCTGGGGCCCAAGCTGGACCCGGAGGAGCTGAAGCGCAAAATGCGCGAGGACGTTCTCTCTTCCATCCGCAACTTCCTCATCTACGTTGCCGTGCTGCGCATCAGTGAGTGCCTCCCGCGCGCACATCTGGGGCGGCGGCGGCGGCGGCCACGTGCTGGGGATAATTTTCCCGGGAGCTGCTGCAAAGCCGGGGTTTAGCAGGGACCTTCATTAACGTTGGGGAAGGGGAGGTTTAGATGGGAAGATGAGGAGCATTTCGTGTCATCAGAAGATGCGGGGCGGAGTAGCGGCTAAGGGGTTTGAAGTAGAACCCGAGAGGAATTGGACTTTAACCTTAGACTGTCTACTATTGACCTCACCCCTTTCCTAAGAGGTTTGTAGGGGGTGTGCATAAGCGCACCAACGTGCCTACCGTCCCTGTCCTATTGTTTCTTTTATATATATATTTATTTTTCTTATATGTATCCATGTATTCATAACTATGTTTTTACTTATACCTATTATCTTGTAAGCAATTGACAAATTTTTAAAAAAGGTCACTTTGGCCAGGCATGCCTCGGTCCGGCCCTAGGGAGTTGTTGGGGGGGGGGAAAGGTTGGAGTTAAGAGTAGATTATTATTTATTTAAATTTATTATTGGCTGCCCATATCCAATGGGCAAGGATGAAATACTGGTGCAAGGAAGAATAAATGCTAACTTTAAATAAGTAAAGTTAGTATAAATATTTATGCGGCTGTCTATCTTAAACCAAACTCTAGGGGAAATCACAACCCAAGGGTAAACACTATGTAAAATAATAATAAACTCAGAAAACCATAATCAGGAAAACCTGGTGTTTACAGCTAAATTTTCTGATGGAGCAAAAAAAACAAATGGAAAGACAACTGTAATTTAACAGATGTCTTCATTTTTTGCAGCTGAGATATAAGGACAGTACTCTGCAATGCAGTATTTCATAAAGCCAGAGGCTTGGACTATTGGCAGTTCTTTGAATACTGCTACTTGGCCCCTGAGTTCCAAAAAAACATTTTTGGCACTTGAGAAATAATGCCCTTCTGTTTTGTTTTGCATTTTAAAAATATCTCTAGTATTCATGATTTGTACACATGTATTATATAACTTTAAAGTTAGGTATTGAATGTCTTAAGAACAATGCAAATATTCAAGAGGTGGAAAACTCAAAATTTATTTTCAGTGCAATTTTCTTAAATCTGCATTTTCAAGATCAGATCATTTACAGAGCTTTGTGGCTCATCACCATGGGGAAGAAACTAAGCAAAAAATATTTACTAGAAAATTTACCATGGTGTAGTTATACCTATATAGGACATTCAATGTCAGTTACCTATACTAAGGGAATACCATCACTTTCCTGCTGATTTAGTTAAACTTAAACCAGGAGTTATGATCTAAATGTCTTCTTTTGTTTGTTGAGAGCATTACTGTGTTTCTTTCCATAGCTCCATTTGTTTTAAAGAAGCTGGACAGCATATGATAATAAGAGCTTCGAGGATTGCCTGCATGGAAGACCAAACTGGACTTTGAATGCCTTTTTAAGAATGGACTATAGTTAAAGTGACTCTATATCCTAACAGATGGATCCTGAACATTTCCATATGAAGATTGTAGAGCAGCTGAAAAAGTAAAATATTTTTGTCACTTTTCTTTCCATGTGCCAGACTTTTGTTCTTGTCTTCATGTTGGTGCAATCTTATTCTTATTCAGAGCTTATAATCAGGCCCGATTTGGGAAAGCTGCTAAATATGCATTGAAATATAATTATATCTGAAGCATTCATAGTGATATTGTTGTCACTTATACAGTGTCCATGTGAAACCTTATGGATATATCCTGAAAGATTAAAATAAATGGACTATATGTTCTAATGATAGTATTCTGCTATATTTCCAGTCATATTAGTTAAACTCATTCTTTCATACTGCATCCTTTTTGTTAAGTTCTGACACTTCGGGATGAGAAAAAAACACACACTGTACAGCACTGTGCTTGAAGCTTTTCAAAAGATCAAAAACAGGTAATATTAAATTCAGCCAAAAGCAAAGCTGACAATTCTTCTTGTTTGCGATGACACTGAGTTTTGTTAAGCAATCAAGCTAAAAAAAGGCATGGAGTAATAGACAGAACAATTTGGTTATGATTAAAATGTGGGCTCATCTAATGAAGTTGCTTGTCAGGTCAGAGAGCAAAGGAAGGAAGAATACCAAACAATGATGACTTATGTAATCACTGGTGCTAAATGGGGAGATAGGTACTAGTTTAGGCATGACTTTCATATTAAAGATAGGAATTGCGGCCACATTGATGTGCCTGCTGCCTAAAATCTTTATTTGAAATGAAACAAGATCATAGTCAATTTATTGAAACTGTCTCCCTTGAGAGCAATGAAGAAATTAGGCGTAGCTTCAGAAGTTTTCTTTTTGCTTTTTAAATATTAAATTAATGGAGGCTAGGTCAGCCAGATAACCTAACTGGAAGACAACAGACCTTAGTATCCAGATGCCATGTACAAAAATGAGAAGACGCTCTCTTTCATATCCATATCAGCTTCTTCCAGAAATGAGCGATTGACGGGGGCTTTCATTTCATTCAAAAAGCAGTCTGGTTTATGTGTATGAGGTGGTTCTTTTCCCACTTTGATTTCTCTAATTGAATATATCATGTGAGCATTTCCATGAATAAAAGCAGCCACCAGATGTCAATGGCTAAGTAGCAATCTTTCCTAAGAAAAGTGTGGTGTGGTCATTTTTAAATCCGGATTTCATTTGTAGTTTCATGATTTTTTTTTGTCATTTTAACAATCATGACTTTTGGGGGAAGAGTCGTCCCCCCCGTCCCCCCCCCGAATACCTCTAGGTTCCATCAAAATCTGAGGACTATTTTTGGAAAATAAAACTAGGTAGCTGAAGTTTAAGGGTTGTTTTGCGTTGAAGTGTACCTACCTAATCAAAATATAAAAGTAACACAGGAATGAGAAGATAGAATAACAGGAGTTTGTCTTCTACTAAATGGGTATAAGCATGCAGGAAACTGCAGTTTAACTCTGAGTTTCCATCTTTTCTATTACACTTCAAAACCTGTTATAATATCTTTTACCTTGGGCAGAGAATATGACTAGATTAAAGGCATTATTCTATAAAAAGACAAGCAACGAAGATGATAAAGATGAAACAGTATGTTCTCAAATTTAGTGCACTTTTAAAGACGTAAGAGTAAAGGTATAACAGAGTTGAAAGATCTTGGAGTCTTCTAGTTCAGCCACCCTACACAAGCAGGAGACCCTATAGCGTTCTGGAGGAGTGTGCATGTGTGTATTATATTGACACATGTTCTAGGTTTTATAGGACAGGAGTTCTATTCAGAATCCAGTTCAGAATTTGTAATGTGCCAGTGTATTGTTTGAACTGTTGGGCTATCACAGTGAAGACAAGATTTAATTCCACCCAAGCCATGAAAACTCAATGGATGACTTTGAGCCAGCTCTTCGTTCAATCTACCATACAGGGTTGTGGTGATTATGTAATGAAGGGAAGTTCATTATAAGGGTCTTGGAAGAAAGGTGAATATAAACCTTCGCAAATTTCATTCAAGTGGTTAAACTAATGCATTAAAATACAATATTGTTTTTGCTATTTCTCATTTAGTAGGCCATTTAGTTTTATGGACAAAAATGATGGAGAATTGATTGCTTCGTGAAGGGAGAGCTCAAATGAATATTTTGTCCATGTCTCAATTTTAAATGGCCTTGAATGCAGTAATTACTATTTTGCCAGTTAATTTGTGTAGTAAGTTGTAATGTTTTCTAGATGTACTTGAGCGTGCCAATAAAAACATTTTTTTAAAAAAACATGCTTTTATTATGTCTTCGTTCCATACTAACTACATGTTCAATATTCATCAAACACTAAAAAGGGGGTACAAATATCACCATTACTCAAGAAAAGATTGAGATAGTGTCTTCTAGTCTTCAGAAAGTAAGAAAGCAATCACTAATCCATCCATTGGTGTCTAGATTGTGTTCAATTCCGATCCCACTGGAGGAGGTCTAGACAGATGTGGGGGAAGGAAGAGAAAAAAATAACTTGTGGCATTCACAAATAATATTTATATGCAGTTTTACAGAAAATTAATGTGGAGGATTTTGTTTAGTTTCAGTTACAAATAATTGGTTTTATTGACTCATTCTTAATTGTTTTTTTACACACATTCCTTATTGTAATCCACCAATTTTCTTTCTGTGTCCAAAGCACTTACTCTTTCTCTTTTCATCCCTACCTTTTAGCTCCTATTCTTATCAGACCCTAAAATGCACTTTTTCCTGTTCCACCATATTCCCATCTGTTCTGGTTCTCTTTTCCTTTTAAGGTGAAGAGGAAAAAGTGTTAGATTTCAACTTTGGTTGGCAAGCACTGATCTTGCTTTGTGTAGCAGCTTTTATAGCCAAAGCTATTTGCACAATGTAAATGAACGTGGACTGTTTGCAGAACTATACTCTAGCAGTCGTATGCCTGAAAATGTGCATCAGCTGCTGACTTCTCAAACACATGGACTAGTTTTTGGAAAAATGTAGTATAGTATCACTAATACTGTTGAGCAGGGGTATCTAACTTTGGCAACTGTGGACTTCAACTCCCAAAATTACCTAGCCAGCCATGCTGACTAGGGAATTCTGGGAGTTGAAGTCCATAAGTTTTAAAG